>NC_137865.1:27597752-28197752 GCF_963924005.1 Protomyctophum bolini | reverse complement strand
ACATTCCCATTATTGCTTATCATGTAACTAGGCTGTGTCCATGCACATACGAGTAGTAGAGTACAAGTCAAACTTTCAGTAAAACATTAGCCAGTAGCAAAAAGGGGAATCTGCACAAACAAATAATAATTTTACTGTAGAACAGGTGCAAAAGGATAAAATAATGCATCATAGACAGTAGAGCCTCCATTCAAGATGCAATGCAAACACCCTCCATTTTTTATGTAATAGTCCAGGCAAACTAGCTCCTTTTGGACCCAAAATGCAAAGTTTAACAGATGTTTGTTTTCACAGACAACAGACGAGTCTCCAAAAGCTAAAAAGAGAGAAAAAAGAGTTTGTGGCTCTATGATGCAGTAAAACATTTTTAAAAAATCAATATTGTTATAATGGCCAACTAATTAAGTCCAGGTTTTGATGGCAGACAGTTAAATGACACAGTAATCATAAAGTGAACAGTCTGCTACTCACAGTGCCGAGTTGAATAATCACCAGTCAGTCATGTTTACCTGCAGAGTGTCAGTCATCGCACTTTTGCCATCCAGGGCTTGTCCATTCTTGTACCATCGATAGACTGGTAGGGGGGCGCCAACGGCGGCACAGGACAAGGTGAGTGTTTCCCCTCGTTGAACCGTCTTTAGTTTAGGGTGTACCACAATGTGGGGTTCACCCTGCCATGCTCCTGGAAGACAATGTTGGGAAAGGCAGGGGGCATTTAAATCTGAGGAGGCAGTCTGACCATATGCATGATGAAATGACCTAGGGTAAATGCTGTATGAGTACACAGTAAATGCACAGTGTATCACAGTCATCAAATTAATGATACATGGGGAGACAGACTATAACATTTGTTTTAAGTCACCATATCAATACTATGTCTTGCAGAACAACATGGATGTCTTACCTGGCTTGTCGACATCCAGTACTTTCACCTTCACCCATTCACTGAACACGCAGTTACAGAAGCGGTCATTCACTCGACACACATAACGTTGAGTCCTCTGAGCTTCAAATGTTAGTTCTGCTTGGGTAGCACCAGGAACCTTGAAAATGACATTATGAAAAGTTTATATAGAGACATACAGAGATGCAGGTTGTTATGATTTTTTCAAACTATTTTTTAATATCCTTTTCTGTTCAGATTATTGAACACAACAGCCACATACCTCCCGTTCGTTATCAGTAAACCACTGGTAGCACAGGAGGCCAGTGCCCTCAGCGCTGACACTGAGAGTGACTTTGTAGTTGACAGGTACACAGACAGAAAAAGGATGGCACACAATGACAAGTTCTGAAAAAAGGAAATTTGAAATTAGTACATCCAAGTATTATTAACATTGCTTGTGAAACATATTCCTGTGTGCTGTTTAAAGTGTAAAAGTTGCAGCATACCTCTGATCATCATTCTAAAGATTTTGGGAGGATTTTCCTGTTATCTCTGCAAAATAACATAATTATTAGCACCATTCATTAATCAATGTAAAATGGCATGAATATGCCTATACATAATTGCCTGTTTGCAACAATGTCAGTGATATCTAATTACAATTAAGTTAATCAGAACAGATCAACCACGAATCACTTCATTGCCACGTACAGTTGACGGACAGGACAATGACGCCCACAAACGGCAGTCAATTTCAAAATCCTTCAATCAAAAGTCAACATTGTAGAGAGTGATAGTTCTTTTTTTTGTAGAGAGTGATAGAAAACTGGATGGAAAAATATATGTGACACGTACTTCCTCTATTTCTCTATCAAAGCCTTTTCATTGTTTCATTGTTAATGGTTTCAAATCATACGATGAACGCGTGAGCACGTGAGCATAGTTTTATTTGTGTCTTTATATTATTGCAACGTTATTAGGCTACATATTAACATAGGCCTATAGTGTACATACGAGAAGATTTTGGGAAAACTCTAATCATTATATAATCAGTAGCCTATAACAAAATAAATGCAAATGAAATAACCAAAACTTGTTTTAGTACATACCTGCCCTTAACTGTTTACAGTGGCAGTCGGTCGTCTGACTCGTCTCGCATGCATGCACTCTATAGCCTACTGAAGTTTTTCAACAATATCCCACATAACTTTTATCTACCGTATATATCAAATACAAATTTGACTTCCCTTTCCCCGGAATATGACACACACCCACATTACCGATGTGCCGATAGTATATGCGCCATGATCACTGTGTGTGTGTGTGTGTGTGTGTGTGTGTGTGTGTGTGTGTGCGCGCGCGCGTGCGTGCGCGCGCGCGCGTACGTGTATGTGTGCGCGCTGTGCGCGTGTGTGTGTCACTGTGTGCGTGTCCGTGCTCGTGCGGGGGACTAATTATCTTCGAGTTGTTTGAGTGACAGGGCCCGGAGCACTGACTGACACACTGCAGTCACACCATAGCCTAAAGAAATCGTAGGTAGCAGACGTCTCCGCTCTACTCTACGGAAAGTGGGCGGTCCCGAGAGGGGACGCACCCGGAAGCCTATTCAATGGCATGTAGTCTTCTATTTCTTGGTTGGCGAAGTGGGCGTGAGAGTGACAAGTGAGTGAGTGACAAGATGTTGACAGACAAAGGCGCATTCTAGTGTAGGCTATATGCTGCTGCGTTGCTACAAGGCTGTCAAGTTATGACTCTCTAGTAGACTGGTTAACGTACGTGCCTGTGGAATTGGCAACCCGGGTTCGCCTCCCTGCCGAGGCTACAATAGTTTTGTTTTCCGACGACTTGCGCGACGGCCAGTTTACATCTGATGCTCTCCTCCGCGTCAGATGTAAGCTGCGGACAAGCATAAAAATGAAGTGTGTCACCCGGCGGTGAGAAGGAGAAGGATATTTTTGATTTATTGATTTAAATATGTATTAACAGTTTGCAGAATTACAATACATTTCAAGCACAAACTCAATACAAATACTGTTAACTGTGAGTGAACGACCCAATTAAGCATTACACTTGTTTACAACAGGGTCCACATGGTTCAATTCATCAAAACATTTAGAGACGTATAAATAGACACTTCTATATAGTTAAAGAACAGAACAGGAATTCATCATAAAACAGTGTTCCCTGACCGGGGATCGAACCCGGGCCGCCGCGGTGAGAGCGCAGCATCCTAACCACTACACCACGGAGAATGAGGTTATTGATGATGAGAAGGGCTGTGCACGGTGAAGTGAACGCGCTATTTTATAAATATAAAGTTATTTTCAATGTCATCATGGATCAGGGTTACAGTAAATGACAATGTAATTCAGCCAGGGGTGCCATGGATGAAAAGATTACAGGGGTGATCTGAAGCAAACATGAGAACCACTGCTTTACATTTCTTCAGACGATTTTTCAATGTTTTGTTAACAATTTGGAGTGGACAGAATGTTACTTCGAGGTGCCCACTGCCCAGGGGGCGTTTGACTCCGTGAAAGAAGAAAACTACAATTGAAACCCCGCCCGTAGATGGCCTGCAGGCTGCATCTGTTCCATTGGCTAGTGCCTATCTCACTGCCGGGTGACACGCGCTTGTCGGCAGCTGTCTCTGCCGCAGAGGAGAGCGTCAGCTGTCGGCTGGCCGTTGCGCGCAAGTCGTCGGCGGACTGGAGCTTTTTCTCCATCCACCAGCTGTCTAAAAACCGCCGAGACGTCTGCGCCTACGATTTCTTTAGGCTCATGTCTGGCTGCAGCCTGTGTGGACCTGACGTCACCACTTTCAACCCGCGACTTCCCTATTCTGGGCAAAGTCAAAACAAAACTCTACAGCTGAGCTTGTAAATGGTCTATTTTCGCTGAAGTAGCCTACAAATAGGGCACACAACAGCTACACAACAGCTACAAACAAGTAACAACATGATATGATATTATGTTCAATGACAGGTAGCCTAAATCTATACAGTCTGCGCCTGTAGGTCTGGGTTTTGCAGTAGGTAAGTAGGCCTAGTAATAATAATACATGATTTATGACTTTTTCCACGTAAACAAATATATCTATTACAAGTTTTAAGGCCTCCTGCTGACATAATTTACACCCTGCTAATGTCCATGTTTTGCCCAAAACACGTGTCCCATATATTCATGTAGAGCTTAATGTTCTTTATAAGCACAGCTAGCTTAGCTTAGTAAACACAATATAAATTACATGTTATACTGTGTACACTATAACGACAAATAATATCATATTTAATAATTTAATATAGGCCGAATATAATTGTGGAAACTCAGAAACTGTATTTACTTTGAGTATTAAAAACCAGGACATTTATTGTTAATTTATAAATCTATAAATGTAACATAATAATGCAAACACATAAATCCACTAATGTCACAGCTTTTGAGTAGAACTAAGTTTGATACCATTTTATTGATAGACAAATTAAGTCATGCACTGTGTGAAAGAAACTGAATTATTTTTTATTGGTTTGAAATGTGAAACTCATGTGAGGCAGCAATGTTTTGACCTTGTGTTGCAATGCAATATCAAGTGAGAGGGGCGAGAGGGGACAGTTCTTAGTCACTCTTGAGCAAGTCATAATTATATGACATGGACCTATGGGCAACTGGTGGCCCCCACCTTCACTTAATGCAGCCCTTGCAGCCATCATCAGGGATGGAGATGTGGAGACCCTAATGTCATAGTTTATGCGACCTGCTGTCGCAGTTAAGCCCATATATGGAGATCCCTGATGTCATCACTATTGGCCAGCAACTCTACATCTGACCTCAAACCTCAAACCCTTAGATCTCCATATATGGATATATTTCAGAACCTGTTCTGACATTCCATATGTTGATCCTTCCCCATCCATCCTTCATTTTCGATGTCTCCTTTTTTACTTATACCTGTCCATTCTGGCAGCCGACGAAAACTAGTTCTCACTTCTCAACAGGCCCGAAAATTAAGGCCCGGCCCTACCTGGGCCCTCATCTAACCTGACACTCAAGAGAATGTCCCCGCTACCACCCTTAGATCTCCATATACTGTATGGAGATGACCTGTTCTGACATTCCATATGTTGATCTGACCTCATCAAACCCTGTACACTCAAGACATGCTCCTTATATGGCCAGTACAAGCTCAAAACGTTTTGACCTTGTAGATCTGCTATTATTGCTACTTTTATGTAGGGCATTAATTACTAAATAAGTATAATACAGAGACATGATGTTTTTGCCAACAGTATTATGAGTGTTGAAATATATAGTGGCCCTCTCCATCCTCAAAGTTGCCCACCCCTGACATAGACATACATAAGCCATCACCTACATGAACCATATTCATTAAACACATGACCAAATCTACCAAAACAAACTGGTCAGATACTACTTACCCTGCCCACTTTGACAGGCTGGAATGGCTTGGGGTTAATTGACGACAGAGTACAGCATCTTGCAATGGGTCTTGTCCACAAGATTCGCTACAGCACCAACATACCCATTACATGTAGGCCTACCTGTCTAAATACTTGTCAACAAAGTTCACACCCAACAACACCAGAGGGAGTTCAACAAACCATGTGCAACCCAGATTCAGCACAAACAAGGGACTAAATTAATTTCGCTCCTATGCCACCAAAATGTGGAACGCCCTACCGACAGCCATCAAGACATGCGAATCCTTTGACTCCTTCAAAACCGCTCTCAAATGGCACCTATACGGATGGTTGCAATTCGAAACTGGCCCCCGTAAAATCTGAATCCACCCCCTTTCCCCCTTAGTGAATATGTTTCTTTTCCCTTTTTATCTCCTTATATGATTTCCTTCCTATTTTTTGTCTATTAAAAAATAGTAGATTTAAAAGGGTACAACTCGCGATGTGAGCTTGTAGATAGTCTATTAAATAAATACATAGATCACAAATCCTCTCTTATGGTGGTCCCATGGCACAAAATATTTTAAACGGGGGTCCTTGGCATGAAAATGGTTCAGAACCACAGCTCTATTCATTTATTTGATCTTTTTGGCATCTATGTAAGTAAGTCTTATTGGCTAGTAGCAGAAAGTGTGATGTGTACTTGCACCTATTTGTAGGCCTGCTATAAATAGACCCCTGCTGCCAACACATGTGTGGCCGGGATTGACAATTGCAGAGAACTGTTGGACTAATGCACCCAAAGGAACACAGAAAAGATCTCAATGGTAAGTTGGTCAATTTACAGTGTTTTATTCTGTCTGGTTTACATTAACTTCAGGTTAATATCTTCAAGATAAATTATATGTCTCAGGGTTATGTTATGTGCTTACAGCCCTTCAACAGAAAGATATTTGATCCTATTTATAACTTCTTCCAATTCAAGTGCTCTTCTTGTTCAAACAGGAACAGTATGGGCTGTGAGCTCTGTCTTTTAGTTCAATCATATTTATATGTAACGTTGTATTAACCCATTTACATAGTGTAACTTTATTATTATTATTTAATTATATAGCTTTTATTAATGTTCCTGGAAATAATATGTAACTTTTCTTTGTTCCTTCTTAGTGGCTTTTTCATGGATAACACACTTCAACTCAAAACAGGGCACTAAGGAGTTGTATCGTGGTGCATTTCTTTCTTTGGGAGTTCCATTTTTGTGAATTATTTCCACGGACAATGACTTCCAGACGGCCAATGCCCCGTTCTTACTCTTCCAATGGGAGGACAAGCAGCTTCAGTGAAGAGGAGAGCAGCCTTCCTAATGGCCGCACAGAGGGTCGCAATACTTATCTCTCCAATGTCAGGCCTGAAAACAGGTAGAATATTTATGAATCTGTACTCTACGTGTAAGTCAGTGTTCATCTCTTCAAAACGTATTAAAAGGTGCCCAATGACAGCTGTTTGACCAGGTGATGGAATGCTTTCAATAATGTAGTGGTAAAATATAGCCTCATATAAGCCTCATCATACATACATAGCAGTGTCACCAATGACTTTGTATGGAAAAGTATAAATTAAGGTAAATCTTCAATCTTCAATGGATTACAGAACAATTTCTATTATTATTATTATTATTATTATTATTATTATTTATTTTTACAATAAAATCTATTTAGAATGTCCCCAGTAGGTTAAAAATGTCAAACTAGGAAAAGTCTTTTTCAGATTTAGTAATTTATTTGCATATGATGAAACCACAAACACAACCATACAATAAAAGAGTTATTCAGTTATAATTTGGTTTATAGTGTATAAGTACAACAATTTAGTGTGATCATATCTTTCAAATTCGGAGGCTATCATATGTAAACACAATTTGAAGCGTTTTAAGAATGTAAAATCTCACAAGGTTGAATTCCTTGAAAGCATAACAATAACAGACGTAGATAACTGTCAACGTAGGTAAATGATGAGTTCCCTTTATTTGCCTCCTCTCTGAATAGCTATTCACGGTATTCTCACTACAGGCCTAAGAGGTAATCAATACTTTTACAACATTCCTCCACAACTAACATCTTAACAACACCTCCCAGTTGAGCCCATAAATGAAACAGCAAACCTGCACACCTTTTAACCATGACGTAAGCAATGTTGTCAAATGATGAGTTCAGTTTTATTGATGAATATTGACTTGATTTCCAGCCTTGCCTTGTTTGATGTCTCGTGTTGTATGTAACTGTGTCACCTGTCCAACACCTGAGGAAAATCTAATTTCAATGTCTCTTCCGACTTTTAATTTAAATTAACATCTTATTCCCTTTCCTCTTAATCACAGTTGAATAATCAAGTAATTGGAATGCACTGTAGACTGTACAGAGAAGTTAATCAGATGTTACAGAGTAATTATTGCTTTGATAGCAGCAACATTCAATTAAAGAACATTCTCTAAACTGTTTTTCCCCTCCAGGAGTACATTATGTACTGTGATGGCACAGCTGACAGAGGACATACAGCCATCCTTTGACAGCACCCTAAAATCAAAGGCAGTGTCAGAAAACTGTACTGTGAAGTTCACCTGTGTTGTGTCAGGTAAGGCTGCATTGAAAACCACACTTTTGTTCTTTGCCATTTGGTCATGTGATGGAATGGTTTCAGATTGTCTCTACACTACAGCTTCATGAGGCCACGGTGTCAGACAGAGACAGGATGTGGTTAATTTCATGTCACAACAGAAGACAGAAGCCCGTTGTTTTAAGTGTCAGTTGACAATGGTGGATATAATTTATAAGGTTTGAATGGAATGCAGTGCAGTTTCCTTGTTGTGAGATGCATTGCAAATGTAGGCTAATGTCATAGTAACAGTGCACACTAGATTGGTATCAACAGCAGTTTTGGGATCCGACCTGGAGCAGATATAACTCTGTGTCACCAGGTGGGTGGAAACAAGAACAGAAACCAAGAGCGCCTGTGTTCCTCCAAATTCATTCCCCTTGGCCTGCAGTCATCATTTGTTTTATTTGGTAAAATCGTTTCCTTTGGTATTTATAATCATTTAGTAATCATGTTTTATTTCATCTGGTAGTAGTGCAACTGGCGAGACTAGATTTGTCATATTAGGCATTCATGTGGGGAAACAAAAATGGGGGAATTCTAGTGGCCTTGACCCGAGTGGAATAGTATGAAAGTGACGACACTAGCGTTGACTCCCATTGTAACAATGGAATGCGGAAGTGCTCATTCTATCTCAATAGGATAGTTCCAATGTTTGGAACTATAGCCCATAGTCACCCACTTTGCGGTGAGATCAAAGCGTGTCGCCACTCTCTTACTATTCCACTCGGGCCTAGACCAGCTCACACTAGTCAGTTTGGTGAAAACAGCCCACTGAAGCAGGTTTTACAAGATGTTATACCGCCCGGTACAAATTCAAGTAGGACAGTCATACAGACAGTAATGATGCAACAGCCCGAAACATCTTCAATCCAAATCGTTATAGATTTCTTCTTTTAAATAGTCATCCATTTTTGCCAATGGATACCAATGTGAAAAATATAACCGATTAAAATGTAATATAACAATTCCTTGTGCTGTAATGTACAGTATGTAGATTATCAGCCAGTACTATTAGCCTGGCAGCTTTGGCTGATATGCCAGCCCATGTTTGGATAAGCTTGGGCAATGAGGAATGTCCGTTGATAATTTGATTATTACATAACATAGCCTTATTTATTCACAAAGATAAGGAGAAAATAGAATTTCATCATCACTTTCATTGAAAAGTGATGATCCTTGGTTCGGCGGCGGACGGACGGGCCGGCCCGGGAGAACAATAACATGACACCAGACAGTATCACGCTAAGACGTTCACAAAGTTTATTACATACATACAGAACATATATAGCTTGGATCCTCATGTCCTAATGACGTCACTGACTAGACATCACAATCACTGCCAGCGCCAGCAGAACGCTTGACCTTGCTGCTGCTCCAACTGTCTCCACTCCAGGAGCTGACTATAAAGTATGTCACAGATATACACATATAAGTACATTGTATATTTACGTACAACTACATTGTACAAGTACACAGCATGTTATATATTACAACAACAGGTACTGCTGGCTTCCAAGTTCCAGCCTTGCCATTCCGCAGATATCCTGGTCATAGGTCTCTATTTTCATCCATGTTCAGGCCCGGTTTGGCCATCGGGAGGACCGGGACTATTCCCGGTGGCCTGCCTCCTAGTGGCCTGGCTGTCAAAAAAAAGAAAAAACTCCTAAGCTCAGGCCAGGCCAGCCACAGTCAATTTCAATTCAATTCAGGCAGTGTTGCTGCAGCATAACTACATTGTGTGTCTTATGTTAATGGAGGGAAGAAGTTAATAATATAAATAACATCAGATGGTACATTTCTCATGTGAAATTGCTGTAAAGGCCCCCAAAATGTCCCCCAAGGGCCCCCAAAATTTCGGCGCGCACTCTGTGCGCGGTGTGAGCAGGCGGTGTGGCCTGCCAGGGCGTATAACTCCTGGCCTGATTTGGAGTTCCACTCCGGGCCTGTCCATGTTGAACATGCTGAATTGAGTGACGTCGCTCACAATGCCAATTGCTGTGCTGCCCTTTAGCTGTGCTGATTATTCCGCTCCCGTATAACCCCCGATGGAAGACATGGCTTGCACTGTCCAATCAGTGCAAGCATATCACCCTCCTTTCATTACTCCGATGTCCCAGGGCAAATAAAGGCTGGATATGTGATAAAGCACTCTACACCAGGCAATAGTGGGTTCAGTAGTGTTCTAGTAATGCTTTACATGCACTCTACAGGTTATCCAGCTCCAGATCTGAAGTGGTATAAAGATGATACGGAGATGGACCGGTACTGTGGGCTCCCAAAATATGAGATTCGCCGCAATGGGAAAACTCACAGCCTTCATATTTACAAGTATGAGTATGAAAAAAGTAGTTTAACTATATATACTAATAGTTTTGATTGATATGTTAACATTTTATCTATCATTATGTATTTGTGAATATGATATTTTCTCTTTTCAGCTGTACGTTGGATGACGCTGCAATCTATCAGGCCTCCGCCAACAACAGCAAGGGCATTGTCTCCTGCTCAGGAGTCTTGGAGGTTGGCACCATGAGTGAATACAAGATCCATCAGAGGTTCTTTGCTAAGCTGAAGCAGAAAGCAGAAAACAAGAAGAGGGAGTTGGAGGAGAGTAAGAAGAAAGGCCAGGAGAATGTTCAGCAAGTGCAGAGGAAGAGACCGATCCCATCACAGGAGGAGCCTGCTGCTCCAGTACCTAACGGGCTCAGCACTGGAGTTGAGGAGGCAGCAGCACCTGTAACGTCCACAGACAATGATGTAGACAAGATGGACAAAGAAACATTGGCCAAAAAGAAGATAAAGATTGTGAATGGTGTAGATGCAGGACTTAGCAGCAGCAGCAGTAATAACAGAATTAAAAAAAACTCATATGATGGAGGGATAGGCTTGGCGCATTTTCTTGCAGAGACTATTCATTCTCAAACACCTGATGAGAAAATGTCTTTATCACATGTGGAGAAACCTAAAGAGATGGATACATCTGAGGAGAAAAATACATTATCTCATATGGAGAAACCTCCAGAGAAGGATACGTCTCTGGAGAGAAATACATTATCTCATGTGGAGAAACCTCCAGAGAAGGATACGTCTCTGGAGAAAAATACATTATCTCATGCGGAGAAACCTACAGAGAAGGATACATCTGAGGAGAAAAAGACATTATCTCATGTGGAGAAACCTACAGAGAAGTATACTTCTATTGTAGATGCCAGTAACAAAGAAGAAAGAGAGCCAGAGGGAAACAGTTCAGAGAGGGATGCAAAGGAAAGAGAAAATTCACTAGCAGACATGCATGAAGGAGGAGAGAAGGAATTGGAGATTGAGAGAGAGAATAACAACGAAAGGCTGTCGGAGGCATCGCAAAGCAATGTCCTAGATGTTAAAAAGGATGGTAAGCCTCATAAGGATCATCACATCCAGGCCTCCATCTCCTCTGTGCTCCACTCAGTCAAAGATTTCTTCTTTGGTAAGAATAAGAAGGACATTCATGATCATAAGAAATACGAGGAGAGAGAGGTTGATCAGCCATTCTCTCCGGTTCAATCGCAAATACTTCAACCAGAAACCCCACCACAACCAGAGCGCAAACTAGAACTTCCAAAACATATTACACAAGACGTACCCATGGAGCTGAGTCAGGCACAGGAGATTTCAAACACTGTGGTTACGGAACAACAAGTGTCGCTCTTAACGGCACATGAACAAGTGGCACGTATTTTATATGCAGACTTCACTCCAACTCATCAAGAACTACAAGAGAGCACACAGCAGGGGGCAGAGGATGCTAAGGAGGCAATGGAACCAATGGATGTGTCTGTGGAGGTGGACAGGCCAGGTCCGGTCAAAGCGGTAGCCATGCCAGGTGCTCCAGCCATCAAAGAGGTGAGTTGTGCCTTGTTGACTGACAAACATGGAGACCATGTTTTGCGCAGGAGTTATTTATAGGCTGCACATTTGTGTGACAACAAGACGTGAAATGAGCTTCCTCAGGCATTCAGCCCAAACTGTGCATTGCAAACTATGTATGAACTGCACTTTCTAGTTGTACACATACAGAGTGTATGGTAGATTATGAACAAAACAATTACAGAAACGTTCAACTACAGAACAGTGGAAGTGAGGGGGCGAATGAGTCAGCCTGAATGGACATGTGAGTGTGCAACCTAAGTGCGTCACTGGAGAGCATTCCCCCTCTCCCACTCACACAAACACAGACACGCACAACATAGCAAGGGCAAATAAGGAACCAGCAACAGGGCACAAGTTGGAAGTTATGCATCTAAGCACAAACTATTTATATGGATGGATTAATGGATGGATGGGTTGATGGACCCTACAGTCCCTATTCAGTGTCGAACATCTATCAGAGCTTGTAGATCGGCAATTTTCTGCAAATAGTTTGGTGAGGGAAAAATGGAGTGGGACTAGTATAGGCATCTGGAAGACCCTGGCCAATACGTACAGTATATAGGGTTTAATAGATACTACAGTACTATCTGTTAACATGACACGAGACTTGGTCACATCAAAACGTTCACACGGTTTTATTCCACTTACAGCAGCATATATATCTTGGATACTTCATGTCCTAATGACGTCACAGACTAGACATCACAATCATTGCCTGCCAGCGCAGCGGCCTTCAGCTCTAACACAGCCCCACTCTTATGTTACCATCCAGGCAGGCAGTACACCATACATACAAGTACATATCCGAACACAGTACCAAGTATCAGAACACTATAATACAACACTATCATAGAAGACCCTGGCCAATACGTACAGTATATACTGTAGGGTTTAATAGATACTACAGTACTATCATAGAAGACCCTGGCCAATACGTACAGTATATAGGGTTTAATAGATACTACAGTACTATCAGAGAGGCATAGAGGTTGCCAAGTCTGCTTATTACAAGTGACTTGGGATTGTTTTCCTGTAAAGACACTTGTAAACACTGTAAATATTAGTAGTTGAGTTGTTTTATTTTTTATTTTATTTTTACTTTGAATAACCATTATTGATATTGCACCAGTGGGTGGGTATGTGTAAATATAGTCTACATCTACTACACAATATTACACGTCTACATCTACTACACAATACTATTTAACGAAGCAATATTTAAAGTTGATTATGGTGAGTGTGCAGTATCTCATGTTTCCGGTAGTTGTGAAGCTTGAATGTCAGAGGTGATTCTGACATTACAAACTGAGCCAATTATGCAGAGAGTGGGTTGTACGGCCGGTGAGTTGGTGGAGTCTGAAGCGGGTCTCAGCATGAATCAAGGACCTCCTCACATTGGCCAAATTCTTTGCTGACCCCCGCATCTTAAAATAAACCTCTTTCTCATCTGAAGTGGAGGGAGGAGGATTTCTATTTGCAGAGTGCTAGTTTGTGCCTTGTACCTAGTAGTATATTATCAATAGTTCAACTCTAAAGTCTTTTAAGCTTGAAACTTTCCAATAAGCTACACCAGTGTGCAATATATTTTAAGTGAGGTTTAAGGATTATTTCATGTTTTATGTGTAAGGAATGACTATCATAATGCTGTGATCATTTAGCCCTTACTGTACATGCATAGTAATGAAAGCTGATAGTTAAATTGTTGAATTATTATATTATACTATATTATACTTTATTATATACCGGTATGTTATTTAGGATTCAATCTGTGACACTTTTTCTTCTTCTTCTTTAAATCAGGGACAATGCATATTAATCAACACATCACTTTTCATATCCGTGTAAATGGGCAAGAGTTAGCCAGAAGCTCATTTTCATCTGTAGTCCCTGCAGGCTGAGTGTAGTCTCCAATGTTAATGTTATGAGTGAACATCAACACTATGACGGAATAGTTTGGGTATTAAAAAGCCCTATATAGCAGACTCCTAGAGGCTGGGCCGCTCCTTTGGACCAACCTTCATTGCCATTCTTGAGATCCAGATCCGTCTCACTGGTGGGGCTAAAATTGGATGTGGGTTTAAGGTTATCAATAGGAGGTTCCTTCTCCGGGGAGCATGAATGTGCACAGCAAGTTTCATGGCAAAACCAGCCTTACATTTTTAGTTAACTTATGAAATGTGTCACATCTCTTATTGGCACTATAGTCACATCACAGATTTACAAAGTAAAAGAGTGGGTGAAATTAGTTTTTGTGCATGTTTCCCATCATAGTTTTATTCCATTCCATTACATAGCAAAAGAAGGGGAAGAAGAACCTCTAAAGTTGTTGAATGGCAATCATTTTCTTGAGCCACATGAATCCTAACCTCCCTATGCTGGGCATGTTGTCATAATAGAGTATCATTCAGCAACATTTGCCAGAAATAGTCAAACATTCTGTGAAAATAGTCTATTTTCCCTATTTAAATTATTAAAAAATATATAATAGGCTTTAGGTGGTTAACTAAATAATGTCTGGTTTGTGAATTAGAGGAACGTAAAATTAGCTTCTCCACACTCTCTCCACTCTGTTCACACACTGTGCACTTTGCACCTGCTGCCAAGCACCGGCTTTCTACATAATGTGGAACTGTGACTTCCCCCATATGTTGATATTATCATAATATACTTTATGGCTGTGTTGTTGGAGGAACTTGGAGCATTCACCTGAACAGCGTTTGCTCACAAGAGGGACTTCCGTTAAAAGAAGTGCTAGCTTGTCTCTCTTTTATTTTTTAGTTATTTTAGACGGAATGTGACTCCAGTTCCCTTCCATTGAAAGCATGCAGTGTCCTCTGTTTAATTGCTGGTTTCTCTTGTCCAATCATATTGTAATGACATCACAGAGGGCTTAAATTTGTGTTAACCTTACCCATAATATTTAGTGACTTTAGTGTTAACTTTGATTAATAGTATGATTTATCAATGATGAGGTTACAGGGAAATACGTATTTCTGTATTGTAGAGATTTAATTATATTTTCTTAGCCAAGGAATATCTCCATTGACAACTTAAAATTAAACTGGTTATTTATTATTACATCGTTTTATTTTCCTGAACATGTGCACCATAAATAACTTGGTTGGAGTGAATAAGTAACCCATGTGGAATGAGCTCATTCAGTCACTAGCCAGTGCACTTTGCACACTTTGAAAAACCACACCTGTTTCAAGCATGTGGGAATTTCCCTTTCCCCTGCTGTTTTCACCCAACAGGTGAAAGGAATTAACCCTTACCAGTTTAGTCACTCCAAAGGGGATTTACCCATTCAATATGCTTTAACACCAGCAAAGAATAGTGTGCTCCTATGAGCACAGATCTCTGCCATGGGTTGCCTACCCCAGGCTGTGTTGCAATCTGTTATAGCACCACCATGAGGCCGATTTGAAAAAGGTAGAAAAAGGGGGGGGGGGGGGGGGGGGGGGGGAGTTTGAGAGTTTTTGAGTGGTGCAACCACTCCAAGGAACAGCTTTGTCCCTATGGGACTATGTTTAGAGTACCAAATGATCAACTATGTTTAGAGTACCAATAGGGGGTGCACCACTCGCTTCAGACTGGTAAGATTTTTTGTTAGCCAAGGGGGTTCTCAAACTTTTTATGCCATGATCCCATTTTATGGGGGACATTTTTGGCGACCCCACATTTTATTTATAGAGCAATTTCAAGTGGAGAGCAAGTGGAAATAAAGAATATCTTAAACTGAAAACATACATTGTTGGAATATTTATTTGAAAATTCAGTTAAAGCAGTGACTCTTGCTGATTTGTAGCCTAGTTGTAGGCCTATCTTATCAATGAATGAATGAATATTTTAGCGCAACAGAAAAAGACTCGGTCGCTACTCACTCCTCACGTCACGTGAGCTATAGTTGTCTTGGCACAGGCTACTGTGTGGCTACTTGATTTCATTTCCAGCTTAGAGTAATAAAGCACTACAACATCAATTAGTTTTCATAATCCAGATCTTAAAATAGATTTACCATATGTGCAGTTGTAGTCTGCGTCATTTGTTTCCATTTTTCACTCTCTGAGTAATACAAAGGCTTGTGTTGTGTGTGTGGGTGCTGTTGGAGTTGGTTGAATCAAGGTGTCAAGTGGCCATGATGTCCACTTCAGGTTGGTCGTCTTGTGCAAAACAGGCCACTTCCTTTGGAAGCCAATCGTAGCCAATCGGAATGGAATATGAGAAATCCGAAAGATCTTGATCACATGACTACAGAGATAATGTGTAGCGTTACGCGTGAGGTTTGGAGAAAATCTGTAGGAGTGGTAGCAAACAATTTATTTTACATTGTGCTATTATAGCCTATAGGCCAATTTGATAACTTTGAGGCAGAGGTTCTTCCTTGGCCTACCAGGACAGGAGTCTGCTTGCAAAGTTTCACATCGATTTGTCCAGCAGTGCATGAGATTAGCTGTTTACAGATGGACAGACACGGACAGATATAGGAGTGAAAATATAATCTGCCTCGCCTTTGGCCTACCAGCCTGGGCGGGGATAATAAACAAGTTGATGTGTTATAACATATTTCCCCACATTTTTCAATCATTGTTAATAAACACTTCCTACTATCTTTAGGTTTCATCTTTATGTTGATATTTTTAGGTTTCATCTTTATGTTGAAAATTACTACTAATACATTTTACACACCTCAACGTTAGCCATGCCAAATGGAAACATTTGTAGTGTTTGTCTGCAACAGGCTCTGTTTGTGTAAGATGGAAATCGACACTATAGCTGAATATATAGGAGGGGCTAGTGCACCTCAAAAACAGACTGGCTGGCATAGTGGTCCAGGCACCTAGGATACAATGTAGTCTGACAGTGCGTCGCGGGTTCGAGTTCCGATCCTTTGCTGTGTGTCACTCCCATCTCGCTCTCCCCATTTCCTGTCAGCCTATTCTCCTATCAATAATAAAGGCATAAAGAAGCCCAAAAATAAATCATATTATTTATTTATTGTTGCATGCAGTGCAGAATCTGTATGAGTTTGGTATGTTTCATTGAGTTCATTATTAAACAATGATTATGATGCACAGGTATGAATGTGATCTAAAATATTTGTTTAATTCCTTTTAGGTTGCACAAGACTCCCAGAACATCCCTATGATCCAAGTTGTTCCTGCACCGGAACCAATACCAACGGTCCTTATGGTTTCACCAGGGCCTGAACCAATACCAACGGTCCTTGTGGTTTCACCAGGGCCTGAACCAATACCAACGGTCCTTGTGGTTTCACCAGGGCCTGAACCAATACCAACGGTCCTTGTGGTTTCACCAGGGCCTGAACCAATACCAACGGTCCTTGTGGTTTCACCAGGGCCTGAACCAATACCAACGGTCCTTGTGGTTTCACCAGGGCCTGAACCAATACCAACGGTCCTTGTGGTTTCACCAGGGCCTGATCACAAAGCCACAGCAGAGGAAGCAATGAATCCGGGTCTTCCTATTTCTATTATCTCGCCCAAAGAAAATCTGACTGAAACTTTGCACAAGAAGGAGATTCACATCAACGATCTTGGCGGTGACCTGGAGACACAAGTAAATCAGTATACAAGTCCTGTGCAGAAAGAAGAGAATGACAAAGTGAAATCAAAGGTACAGCCATGTCCAAATATAAATAGTACTGGGTTTGATGAATGGAGAATAGCTTGTGATTCTAAGTTACCACTTAAGGTGCCAGTTATTCTGATAATGGATGAGAACACCACAACACCTGACAGTGTTAACAATATCAAAGCTGAAATGGATGGTGGCCAACTTGCTCAGGGAATTAATGCAGAATTCCTTGCCACTGTATCCCCAGAAAGGTTAGAGTATGATGGCCTAAAAACACTAAAAACGTGCACTCCTGTAGTAGTTGAAAGCATAGACAACAATGATTTCAATGCAGAAGATAATTCTACGTCAGCATTGGAAGGAAATGATGAAGGATGTGCATTGAAAGAAGTGTTCACTTCTGCTTTTGAGAATGATTTAGACGTTAACAGTCTAAAAATACCAGACCAGGCACTTTCAGAAGTTGAGAGCAGTGAAGGGAATAGCTACAGTTCACAAGAAAATGATCTGCAGACCCTTACTATTGACAGACGGTTTGAAACCGAGAAAGACAGATTGACTCCGATAAAAGCAGAGGACTTGGGTGAATCGAGCGAATCAGAGACACAATGCAAGGGAGGCAACGTTGATAGATCTGAAGAACCCACTAAGTTGACAAATCAAGATGGCAGGGAGAGAGACTTGGATGTTCCGACTATTCCAGAAATAAAAGTGTTCACTTCTGCAATTGCAGACATCCCTGATATTAAAGTAATAGCACCAGAGGTAAGGGTTAATGATCAAATAATATTCCCGCAAATTGAAATAATGGAGACTGACCCTGAGGTCATAGAGTCTGTGCTCATTTCTCAAAGAAATGATGCAACTGCTATGCAAGACCTAAGAGTCTCAAAACATAACATGGACATTTCTCCAATGACTGAAGGCATTAGACCCACACAGAAAAGTCTACCAAATGAAGACAAGCTCCCACACATAAAGAAAGTACAGGATATTGCACAAGTAGACTACAAAATAGAGATACATAACGGAGAGCAGCCAAATACACAATCCGGTGAGCAGGTCCTTCAGAGGGGCTATTCAACACTTCCTATTATAAATGTTTCCTTTACTGATGACAGCAACTTTGGGGATAATATTAATGTACCCATAAATCCTCCTGTCTTAGATACCCCACAGATAGATGAAGTTCCCAAAATGCCATTGTTTGTGATCCCACCGATCTCTATCACTTGTAATGATAGCCCACCTGGAGTCAAACTGCCCACTCAAATTGAGTATACGCGAACACAAGATCCTTATGGGATACTGCAAGGAGTAGCACATGATCTTAAAACTAATATTACCCTTCAGTCTGATGAAACTCACAGGAAGGAAAAACACAGAGAAGCAATAACAGAGAATATAATGGAGAACAGCCCCTCTGTGGGAACTAGAGTTCAAATGTCAACAGCGGCAACCCCAGATGTCTTCACACTGGTTAAAACAACAAAAACTACAGTTGTTAATGAAACTGGAATGGATAAACCCGTCAATGAGTCCAGAACATATCCTGATACAACTGCTGAGGAGCTCCACAGAGATAAACCCTCTGTTGACCGACTGGGCTTTAAAACCCCCACACCTCCATCGCTGAGTCCTGCCAGTCTCCGCAGATTTCTGTTCAAAACTGCTCCAGGATCAGACACTCAGGCTGCAATGTCTGTCCCTGCCATCACCGTGGGTGACTCCCAGGGTGACAATATTGGCGAGGAACTCAGTGGGGGATCGACACCGACCTCCTCCCTCTCCTGTGAGAGCAGCCCCCGGCTGAGACGGAGGGACAGTCTGTCGGTCATCCGCTCTGCCACGCCGGAGGAGTTGGCCTCTGGGGCGCGACGCAAAATCTTCATCCCCAAATCGAAAAGCGAGGAGGGAGAGGGCATAGCTATTGGCGTAGGTGCCCTGGACTCCCAAGGCAAGAAAGAACCCCCGTACATGTCACCTGGCCAGGCTCGCAGAGCAGCATTACTGCAGGCCCCCACAGGCACCTTGGAATCCCAATGCGTAAAAGAAGCCCCATACATGTCACCTGGTCAGGCTCGACGGGCAGCATTACTGCAGGCCCCCACAGGCACCCAGGAATCCCAGGGCATGAAAGAAGCCCCATACATGTCACCTAGCCAGGCTCGACGGACAGCATTACTGCAGGCCCCCACAGGCACCCTGGAATCCCAGGGCATGAAAGAAGCCCCATATATGTCACCTGGCCAGGCTCGACGGGCAGCATTACTGCAGGCCCCCACAGGCACCCTGGAATCCCATGGAATTAAAGAAGCCCCATATATGTCACCTGGCCAGGCTCGCAGAGCAGCATCACTTCAGGCCCCTGTGGGCACCCTGGAATCCCAAAGCAAGAAGGAAGCCCCGTACATGTCACCCAGCCAGGCTCGCAGGGCAGCGTTACTACAGGCGCCCATGGTACAACATACCCCACCAATGGAGAAGCGCTCCCCTTTGCTGAGCCGCCGAAAGGCTACTCTGGAGGTGCCCACGGTTGTGGAAGAGGCTCCAAAGGAGGAGCCAGAAGAGAAGCAGAAGCTGGACCCATTCAAAGGTAAAGTGCTCATATGGTCTGAATTCCATCTGTTGTGGTTGTGTAACTCTCTATAGTTTTACAGATTTACCATTGACTTTGTCTTGACCTGTAGGTGAGTTTTTTCTCTTTTTCTTCTGTCAATATTTATAGGTATGTACACTTGTCAGCAGGGGTGGAGAGTAATACAGTACTGTAATACAGTAATACAATACTGTCATTGAATAGTTTTTTCAGTTTTTTCAGGATTTAACTGTTATAAAAAAATAAAATAAATAAAGTTAATTGTCTCTCAAAAGTAGTCTTCCAAAGAGCTACGTTAGAACTTTTTGTAGTTTTCAACTCAAGCAAAGTAATAATACTACAGTGTATTGCAGCTTGAGGAACTGGAAATATTAGAAAGTCTCCACTGTCTAGTGCAGTATATATTTACCTTGTGATGATTTCTGATGGCCCCCTCTCTGTCACAAACCACCAGCTCCTCAGGTCATTCGCAAGATCAGGGGGGAGCCCTTCCCAGATGCCTCTGGACACCTGAAACTCTGGTGCCAGTTCTTCAACGTGCTGAGTGACTGCACAATTAAATGGTACAGAGATGAAGAGGAAATACTAGAGGTCAAACGAAGGTAAATCCCTGGCCAACAAAATAACTCTATGTGTCTATAATCACACCCACTACCACGTCGATCACTCTAATGTAAGCCACCTCTATAATTACCAGCAAAATGCTCTATGCAGAAGCTGCGCCAATGCTATGAATGTGAGAATTCCCCAGTAAACAACATGACTGGTTAAGCTGCACTGGATCAAAATGTGAAACAATAATCTACAGAGGATGAACACATTTTAGGTAGGCCACTGAGACCCCCTTTCCACCGGTTGGTTCCATTGGGAACCGGTTCAGTTCCTTTTGGTTTATAGTCCATGAGCCAGAGCTCCAAAATTGGTGGGAAAAACTAGACCTATAATAAATTGTTTATAGGATCAATACAAGTAAATTAATACATGATAACCCTTCCACAGTAGTAGCTTTTTCATATTTTCGATTATTTTGCATATTTTCCTACATTATGCCTCATTTGCATATTAAAAAATGTAAAATGTGTAATACAATAAATCATTGTCTTCGTGTAAGTACTCAATTGGGGAAGTTTAATGGTGATAACAATCTAATAGGTATGGTTTTGCACATTCAATTCATAATTAACCTTCCAATTTTGGAGCTCTGGCTCAAGGACTAAGAACCAAAAAGAACTGAACCGGTTCCCATTGGTAACCAACTGGTGGAAAAGGGGCCTGAGTGCAACCCATAACAGTGTCACAGTCCCCTTTTCGCTGAAGAGCTCTCGAGATCATGTAACTATGAACTCCACAGCTGTGACATATAGAGGTAATGTCCTGGCCAGACACAGACCCTGTAAACTGAGACACACAACCTCCAGAGGGCATTAAAGGTCTATATATGTGCTAATGGCTGCTGTGTCAGCAGAAAACTCCCTCCCTTAATCACGGAGTTACCATTTGTCCCACACTGCCCCCTTGTGGGTGCACAATCTTGAGAGCAGGTGCATTTCCAATGAGCTCATCCAGCCCCATGTGTTTCTCCCTGTTCTTTTCCCCCCTACCAGTGGAGGAGATGAAAGCCAAGTCGCACTGGCTATTGTCCAAGCATCCAGCCTAGACTGTGGGGTGTATGGTTGCACCATCACTAACGAATATGGGACTGACACCACTGACTTCCTACTCAGCGTTGACAGTAATTGAGGCCTATTGCAAATGTGATTGATAGATCTGATATTAAGTGATTTTCCCCGTTCTGACTCTGCATTTTATATTTTACAGTTATGTCTGAGATCCTGCTAAAAGACGATTTGGAAGGTAAATCTCCTGCCTGATGGGATTTAGCTGTTAACAGCATGAGACACCTATTTCCTAGAATGTTATTTAAAATACACAAAAGTGTACAACCCTTGAATCTGGACATTGGTATAAAATTAAATGTTATTGATAAATGTAAATTTATCTTCTTTGCAGTTGGAGAGGAGATTGAAATGATCCCTATGCTATTTGCTAAAGGCCTTGCAGACACTGGCTCCTGGGGTGAAAGGTTCTTTGGCCGCATTATGACCGAGGTGACACAAATTGGGATGGGATGTGCTCACAAGGCCAGCAAGGTAAAGGTAATCTATGGCCTGGATCCTGTATTTGAGTCTGGAAGCACCTGTATCATCAAAATTAAAAACCCAATTGCGTACGGGACCAAAGAGGGGAACAGCCTGACGGAGAGAAACCAAGAAATTACTAAGCAGGTAAGTGTTTGATGTTGTTTTAAATCTCTGTATGCACAATTGCACATACAGTATGATTTTATTTAAATTTATTTAACCTTTTGCAAGTGGGAACTGGCCAAGAGGCAGAAAATTACACTTCAATGCTACAGCGTACATGTCAAATTACACAACATAGCCAAATAATATACATCCATGATGACATACCTCAAGAAACCTTTACAAATTATACAACAAATCTCCAACAATGGTACACTAACAGTGACCAGGCGCAAGAAAGTGTGCACAGAGCACATACACAATGTACATTTTAAACAGGGAAAAATAATATTATGGGCATATGCCAAGGCTAGTACACATCCGAAGTACAAGTGTTGGACTATGTACATTTAAGATGATCCTTTTGAAACTTCTCAAAGGAACTTTCAAGGCCAATTTTAGTCTGAACTGCAGGTCATTCCACGACCAGGGGCCAAAGAAAGCAAGACACTTTTTCCCCCCTCAGATTTGAAGCCAGGCGTTTGATCTGAGATTTAGACCATTTTTTACCAAATTAATTTTTGAGGAAATGTAAGGAGGAAGGTCACCAAGAATGGCTTTTTTTTCTTTAACAATATATTTATTGCATTTTTCTTTTTTTAACAAACAGACAATACAACAAAACAATACATAATACATCAGACAATACAATACAATTACTTAAAATGAAAAACAAACAAAAAACAAAACAAGAACATACAGTACATACATATATAAATACAGTATAATAAAATAAGGGCACTTAGAATGGTAACAACAACAGAGTCCTTATTGCCACAAGACCAAACAGCTGCAGAGAATACAATTAGACATTTTCAGTTTAAGAATGGCTTTATAAATGAAAATATACCAATGATGCAGCCTGCGAGATGTGGATTAGAACCACCCAACTGCAGCATATAACGAACAATGATGTGTATTTAATATATTGTAATTACATTTTGTGACATGATTTGTTTTTCCAGGAGTGCAAAGTTCAAAACATGATTCGGGAATACTGTAAAATATTTGCTGCTGAAGCTAGAGTGCCTGAGAACTTTGGCTGTGCACTAGAGTAAGTAACATTGAATGCTTAAAGTAAAGTTGCAGAATGCAATAAAGCATGTAAAAAGGAGCATCTTGTGCTTATCGACCTTTTCTTCTGTGTGCCTACAGAGTAATTCCTAAGTACCTGATGTATCGTCCAGCAAACTCAGTACCATATGCCACCGTGGAGAGTGAACTAAACGATGTATTCCTGAAGTACTGTGTAATGGATGCTAAAGGCAGGCTGGTCACCAGAACCACCTCTGAGGTGGAGCAGAAATGCTGCACTTTCCAACACTGGCTCCATCAATGGACCCATGGCAACTTACTGGTCACTCAGCTGGAGGGTAATACTACTAATACTGCTGCTAAAATAAATGTAAAATACCTATACTGTATTTTCTTCAACAGTGGTACAGTGGTCTCTCTAGCTCCAATTCGTAATCCATTTTCAGTTCAGGATACCAATTTAATCCAATCAGGAGAGAAAACGCCCCCCATCACTGTATCCTGTTTGAGTTCTCTCTCCTTATTGGATCAAATTGGCATCCTGACCTTAACATTTATTTTCTGTTTACTAAAGAGATGGAGAGACTGTGTGAGTGACCCCTGTTATTTGAACAAACTATTCATTGTAACAATTACAATCTGGATTATCTATTATCTTATTTGTTTATGTATACATTTCTGAATTTGTTTTGTCCCACAGGTGTTGGAGGAAAGCTTACTAATATTAGAGTTGTGACCAAATCAAAAGGGTTTGTATCTAATTCAATCCATGCAACGTGTGTGTGTGTGTGTGTGTGTGTGTGTGTGTGTGTGTGTGTGTGTGTGTGTGTGTGTGTGTGTGTGTGTGTGTGTGTGTGTGTGTGTGTGTGTGTGTGTGTGTGTGTGTGTGCGCGTGCGCGTGTGCGCGCGTGTGTGTGTGTGCGAGCGCACGCGTGCGTGCGGACATGCATGGGTGGGTGGGTGGGTGCGTGCGTGCGCGTGTGTGCGGACATGCATGGGTGGGTGGGTGGGTGCGTGTGTGCATGTGTGTGAATTCAATTCATAATTATTGCTGAGTCACAGTCCCATTAAATAGCGGCTTCTGTTTTTCCAGTTATCAAGGTCTTACGGAGGATGGCTCCCCAAAAGTAATTGAACAATTCCTGGCCCACCATCAATGTAACTACTACTGTGGGCTTCTTGGCCTGCGGCCCCTGAAGACCATGGACAGTCTACAGCAGCCAACCAAGGCAAAGGGCTCCAGAAGCCCCATGCTTAATCGCAAGCTGAGCACAGGCTCCAACAGCCCCCTGCTGCAACGGAAGGGAACCAGTCCACAGATATCCAGGAAGGCAAGTTCTAGTCCAAAGGTGGTCAGAAAGGCTCAGCAAACAGAGGACAACAAATCGGAAACCAAACCCACAAATGTCAACACCCTTGGTGTTGTCCAAATAAGGTAGAAAAGGAAGGACGTGTCATTTTCTAGCGTTTCACTGTGACGTTTTGAAATTATTCTTTTCGGTAACACTTGCACCGATGTGTAAGTTGGTGAATTACGTAAACAAATGACAGGAAAACTACAAGTTCTTTGTGAACAAGAGAAAATAAGAATGAAAGAGAAGGGATTGCATGTTGACCCCACCACGTGTGTGGGTTATGTAACCTTACTGTGAAATTTCTCAGTTGTTATTACTGCAAGTGGCAACTAACCGGTTTATACTGTATGAGCATGGTTTAAGCCTAGCTCAGACCAAAGATTCACGGTGAGACAAAATACTCATGGCGAGATGAAACCGCAGAGGTCTCTGAAGTACTCCTCGGAAAGCACAGAGGCCAGAGATCACATTCACTGCTACATCTGACTTTAGTAGAGAAGTCAGTTTTTTTTCTTCCTGATTTTAATTGATGGTGTGTAGGATGGATAAAAAAAATTCCATCATCTCATCCGCAGAAGCGCTCCAGCATAATGTATCTATTACTAAAAGCTGCAAGGGTCGAGTGCCTCGTCTGCTATGTACATCTGTGATGTATGTACAGTAGGCCATGTGTCATGGGCATTGTTGTCATTTCTAGACATGTGATGTTTAGTTATAGAACAGGTTATGCAATATTGCTCAATGTTCCTAAAACTACAGTAAAGTTGTGCTATGGATTTACTACACCTCTTTAACAAGGATTTTTGTGTGCATTGTTGCCACAAAAGGTTTAGTTTATTAAAATAATTTGTACATTTTTTAGAAAAACGCAGTTCCATCTTTTAAATACCCTTATTTTAGTCCCTTGTGGGCTGCGTGTGAATGTAAGTGAGAAAGTATGAGGGGCGTACATGAATACATCTTTGAAGGCACATGCTAATTGTCATTCAAATTTACAAGCCAGTTCACAGAAATAAGGAGAGCTTCTTAATGAGTTCCACACATTTAATTAGCTATAGTTAAAACCTGACCCATGGACCATGGGATAAACACATACTTAAAGAAAATTGCTGAAATTGTATGTTGGGGATTTTCAGAAGCCTGTTGACCACTCCTTTGTTTTCAGTGCCAGTGTTGTAATTTGGTTAGTTGCTATCAACAATGTTCTTCTTGGGAGATTAGTAATTCCCCTGATTCCATATATTTGCTTGTGTAAATAAATGGGACTTAAACCATTCAAATCCTGTTTTTTTTTAAGCAGTTCTACATAAAAAAAGCTCTTTCTTGATGAATTCCAACAGGAGGAAATTTCAACAAGGACTATGTGATGATTTCCAATTAGCCAACAGTGAGTGCCTGAAGGAGTGAGTGAGTGAGTGAGTAAGATAAATAAATGTGTGGGTTTACAATGTGCACTCTCACTCTTTGGTATGTTATGTGTCAGCTGATTTTCTAAAATAAAAGTATTAACATTTGCATTTATGAATGATCTGCATATTAATTACGAGTGTTTTTCATATTATTTATTATTATTATTATTAATAGAAAAGTATAACCACGTTTATTAGTTATATTCAATATGAATTCATAATTCATACTTACTAAAATTCTTCATTCCTCAATGTGGATATCTGAATACAGTAATTCCTGCGATATTGCGTTGGCTGTATGTACAATATGGAATATACAGCAAAAGACAAAAGGTCTTTAAAAGGAGTGTGTCTATACATTTTAAAATCAACATCGAAAGACATAAAAAAATACAGTGCAATGGTTGGTTATAGTACATATATCATGTAAACCAGTGATACTCAACCTCAGGCCCGCGGGCCACATCAGGCCCGCGGGACCATTATGACTGGCCCACCAATGAAAATCTAAAAAAAAGAAGAAAAGAAAATCTGGAAAATGAAATAAAAATAAATAAATCTGAATGAAGTTATCTTTAATTACATTATTATAAGTAATACTATTAGAGTTGTATTATTACTCGAACGAAAATAAAAGCTTGGGGGGGGGGGGGGGGAGATGCAATGCAAATGAAAGACATATACTGTGTATCCCTATTCCCTGACATAATTTTATAGCTAAACGGACAGAATTCTATTTTATTTGAATGATGAAACCCAGCTGCCATTAATAGTTGGAAATGGAAATTGCGGAAATTGCGGAAATGGTGGAAATGGAAAATGCGGAAATGCGGAAATGGAAATTGCGGAAATGGTAATTGCGGAAATTGCGGAAATGGTGGAAATGGAAATTGCGGTAATTGCGGAAATTGCGGAAATGGTGGAAATGGAAATTGCGGAAATTGCGGAAATGGAAATTGAGGAAATTGCGGAAATGGAAATTGCGGAAATGGTAATTGCGGAAATTGCTCTTCACTTATAGCTATCTATTTTCAGGTAGATTGTTTTATTTTACTCACTCAGCCATATCACTACTCATTTTTTTTCATGAAAAAGGTCATAGCTGGGTAATCTATTTTCAGGCAAATTGTGTTTATTGTATTTTATTTTACTCAGCCATAACAATTTATTTTCTGTTAACCAACTTGCTGGCTGGCAGGCAGGCAGACAGCTACTCATAGACAGGCAGACAGACAGACAGCTACTCATGGAGAATTGGACAGGCAGGCAGTCAGACAGCTACTCATAGACAGGCAGACAGACAGCTACTCATGGAGAATTGGACAGGCAGGCAGACAGCTACTCATGGACAATTGGACAGGCAGGAAGGCAGACAGCTACTCATAGACAGACAGACAGCTACTCATGGACAATTGGACAGGCAGGAAGGCAGACAGCTACTCATAGACAGACAGACAGCTACTCATAGACAATTGGGCAGGCAGGCAGACAGCTACTCATAGACAGACAGACAGCTACTCATGGACAATTGGACAGGCAGGAAGGCAGACAGCTACTCATAGACAGGCAGACAGACAGCTACTCATGGACAATTAGGCAGGCAGGCAGACAGCTACTCATAGACAGGCAGACAGACAGCTACTCATGGACAATTAGGCAGGCAGGCAGACAGCTACTCATGGACAATTGGACAGGCAGGCAGACAGACAGCTACTCATAGACAGGCAGGCAGACAGCTACTCATAGACAGGCAGACAGTAAGACAGCTACTCATTGACAGACAGACAAATAACTACTCATGGACAGACAGACAGACAGGCAGGCAGGCAGGCAGGCAGGCAGGCAGGCAGGCAGGCAAAGAGCTACTCATGTTATGTTATTATGTTATTATAACAGCTACTCATGTTATGTGCAATAATTTGTGCAGTTATGGAAACAGCTCTTTGTGTTTATGCAAGAAAATGTAACACATTTATTTATTTACATATTGTGTGCATGCACATTGTACTTTGATACATTTTGCGAAAATAAAGCAATTGAAAGAGAGAAGTTATCAAGTATCATTAATGTCGTAATTTTATCTACTGGCCCCTGGCCCCTTGCCATTTTTGTAATGTGGCCCACAGGTAAATCTATTTGAGTATCCCTGATGTAAACTGTGTTTAAAATATAAAGCGATCCATAGGTCCAAAGAAACAACTACTTACAAACATTATCATAAATAATACCACAACATTTAGTGAAATGAAGAGTGACGTTTACTGTTGTGTTCCATGAGCCCTCAAACGAAATGATCCCATTGTTGTTTATTGTGCTGCAAGAGACAATATTCTTACTTTAAGAGAGCCTGTATCATATTTGAAATTTCACTTATTTCTACAGAGTAAAAATATGTGTAAAGACGTTTAAAATCACATAATCCTGTTTTGAAATGTAAAACATTCAAGCTCACCTTCCAAAGAGGTCTTTACAGCAATCATTAATGTTCACATCTGTGGCATTAAAAACAGATGTGTTGTTGAACACCTGCACGCAGTCCAGTGGAGGAACAAAGAGGATTCCTGAGAAACAAATTCACAAACACAGAGTATATGCCTGATTGATTAAGGGGGCACGTTCCAACATAATTTGATCGCATGCCGAAAATAGCCGATCAAAAAGTTTGTATCATGGCACACATTGGCACAGATACGACTTGTTGTGAGCTTCTAGTTCTGCTATTTCTGATGCGTGACAACAACGTATAAATCATGATTATGGTTCGGAGACAGTGCAAAGGCACCACATAAATCAGTTCAGTGTTCCAGCTGATTTGAGATTCAGAAATGTAATGCAGAATGTACAGTGCTCACCTGCAACGCATGCATTGATAAGAGATACACAGGTCCCAGTGAACAGGGCTCTCAACACTAAAGATGCAATATCACTTCTTCTGGAGGGACATATAGAGGCTATGATGGAGGAGGAAGCAGACATTAGTCAAATCTCATTCTCTAAATACAACATGTATTCCTTGTAAAGGCATAGCTACAGTAACTGCAGCCACCCCGTGACAATGTGAAAGAACCATCCGGTATGGTACTCACATAGGCCTCCAATCATAATACCGATTGAGCTGAAGTTGGCAAACCCACAAAGAGCATAGGTGCAGATAATCTCAGAACGCACCTGCAACAGGCAAAGGTTTTCATTTCAGTTACTGTACAGTATGTTTAATCACTAAAGCCCTTTCAACATTTTACAAATGTTCCTTGTTAATACCCACCCTCCAAACAAAATAGCCAATTACAAGCTCACATATAGTGTAACATCTGTGCCCAGAGTCACATTGGTTTCATGTATTTTTGTTTGCTATGCACCATTTTCATGTATTGTATTATTTTCCACCAATCTGCTACGCTATGAGTTTTTCTAGTTATCTGCTGGACTATATGCCATGAGAAACCAGTTAGATACATGTGTTGCTATGGCAACAGGCAGTGATTGGGAAGCCCAGCCCACAGCTCACCTGGCTGATGGAGTGAGGGGCCAATCACATTGTTTGAGCCACCTGGAGAGATTGACTCTGTCAGTCCAGAGTGGAGGTGCAGAGAGACAGACAGTCTACTGAGGAAGCAAGAGGAATATTTCCCAAGTCTTGCCATATAGCCATATGTTTCCCTGAAATCGGATTCTACCTGGATTTAAAGACCTTTTTCCATTCCTGGAGTTTGGATTTCGATCGAGGATGGACTTTGCGTAACCGTGTAAAGGGTGGTAAGAGGAGACTTACCACTACACAGAATTGACTGGGTTCCATTTTGGATTTATTTTGTCGACATTTAAGTTTAGCTTTGGACAGTGCCAGGACACTTGAGCTTCAGTGACTATTTTGTTTTGTGTTAATAAATCACAGTTAAGCTTATTTACTGATTTCTGTAGTGATTATTATTCTGAACTGACCCACCACCTCCCTCATTTTTGCTATAATTGGTTTATTTAATTGTTATTATTGTAACCGTTATAATAGCATCATGCTGGAGCCCACAATTACGACACTATGTGAGCTTGTAGATCTGCTATTTTCAAAGGACCTTTGGTTATTATTCTTTTATATTTGTGAAAATGTCTGCCTATATATTGACATGCCCCAAATAGTGTTACCATGGTTAAAGTGCTTAAGGACAGCAAAGGTGTGTGCGAACTGCAGTCTTCAAAAAAGTCCTCAGCACTTCACTCACAGAAATGGTCTTCCCGACTCCCTGTAGCCTATTGGCTTTCAGTTCAGACAGTTTCTCATATGCCAGGAACTCATTCAGGAACAGCTTGGTGCCAATTAGCTCTGCCACAGTGAAAGACTCTTCAAATGGTATTCCCATTATGAAGGCCACAGGCATAAACAGATAGGAGCAAATCATCTGCAGCCACAAAGAGATGGTATGATGTAGATATTACTAGATTCACTTACAGTTAATTCATACCTGCAGTAAAATAAAGTATATGATACAGTTCAACCTTATCATAATAGCACATCATGTAAATAATATATAGGTTCACTTAATTTTACAGTAATTTACATCAGCAGTAACATTAATCAAATTCAACATAACCTTGTCAAAACATGATCACATTTCAGTCTTCAGAGCACCTAAAATTGTGATTATTGTACATGTCGGCATACCTCAAATGAGATTTCAGGATATCCCACCATACCACCAAGCCATGTCAAAGCTGAATTGATGAACGCCAAGATGGCAAGAAAAGCTATCAAGTTTGCTGCTATGTTAGCAACCAGGCCTATTGATGCAGATGCTCCACTACTAGCAGCCTCCAGAACGTTCCGCTCATCACTGAAATTAAAACCAAACAAAACAAATCCTTTCTGTTTTAAAAACTTGAATAAAAAGAAGATTTTGAAAAGAATAGAAAACAAATAAGGTTGTAACACAGAATGAATCAGAATGATACGATTAAGCAAAAGCTTTATACACACCCACAAGCTACTTTAATGTCTTTTTCTGACTTAAACTTGGACTCCTCTGTCTCAGGGTAAGACAGTTTGGCAATGGCCAAGGCACAGGGAGCAGCCATCACAGATGCAGATATCAGAGAGGATGCATCAATCTGCAACGTGTGAAGAAGGTTGATGCACAGTCATGTCAAAGAGTTATGACCTAATTCATACTTTGTTCCACTCATATTTTCTGGTTGAAATGTATTTGTTTATGGTGTGACATAGTCATACAATGAAGTTAAAAATATCCAGTTGTCAAACAACGAACATCTGTGATATCTAGGGATGGAGCTCGTTAATCTTTTATTGATAACGAGCACCTTATCCATCAGGCTTATCGAGCCGGGTTCTTATCGAGCCCACTATCGAGCATTTTCTATTATTTTGTGGAAAGATGTTAGACGACAACTTCTGAACAGAACAAGTACAGTATATTTGAATGCAGTACTTTTCTAATATGTATACTGTCACTTTAAAAGCGTAATTTTGTTTACCTGATTGGCAGGTATCGATAATTTTTTAGACCGTGCTGACACAAACAACATCAAAAATATCAATAAGCTTGTTATCGGACTTTATAGGGGTATCGGTTATCGAGCTCCATCCCTAGTGATATCTGACATCTTATGTATTGAAATGATGCTTTTTAAATGGTGTGGAAAATAAAAAACATTTGAAACCCTTCAAGTTCAATTCACTGCTATGTACTTGATTGTACTCCATCATTATTTATTGGTGATAATATCAATTAAATGTATCTTTACAATTTAATATTTTTTGTGTGTGTAATGTAGGCATACGGTATACTTAAGCAAGCACAAGGAAGATCAACTTACGCCAAATGAAATAAATGCCCCCATAACACTGCCTGCAATGGTGGCAAACCCACCAACCATAACAGCGTGGACCTCAGATTTGGTCATGTCCTTCAGGTATGGTTTGATGAGCAGAGGAGCCTCAGTCTAATGAACAGAGTATGGACAGAGTTGGTGGTGGATTTATGCAATAATATATGGGCACATAATGCCACAAAAACAATATGGATAATATACTGTAGCAGGTGCCAGGGCTTTTTCTTTGCACTCTATTTACTTGACCATTGACCCCTGTGTTTGTTAACTAAAGTTCATGGCATGCCATTTACTCTGATCTTTCACTTTGCTCTGGATAAGAACAAATGTTCTTATGCCTAAATTGTTCTTAACGCCTAAATTGTATCCACCTAAGGCCTAACCTACTTAACTTAAATTCACTGGTAGGAACCACACTCAATAACCTCAAATACAAGCTACTAATGGACTGCTCTTCAAATTAAGATGAAACACTGAATTTAAAAAGGCAATTGCCGTTTGCTGTCATGTCAGGACATGTTTTGTTTTGTTTTATGCGACATTATTTATTTGTGATTTCTATTAGGATTGTTTGTATGTTATGCTTCAGGTCTAATGTAGTCCAGAATACCTGTCCAACAAATATGTTGCCAGCAACACTCAAGGTCTCAGTGGGGGAGGTTCCCATCGTTATCTCCATAATCCATGAGATCTGTGTGGACAAAAACATGTGGCTTAACAGCAAACCTGCACTAAAAGACATATATATAATGACTATATACTGTATAAATACAAAATGTCCATGAGGAATCTTTTTTTTAAAGATATATGAAAAAATATACTTCATAGACAACAAATATAAAACAAATAATATTTGTACTCAGAGGGAGTACAGGTACGTAATATCCTTATCAGCCCTTGTACAGTACTTTACCAGTGTACTGTGCCAGTGGTTCCTATTTGCCCACGGACCCCGTCATCTATAAGCTCATAACGTGTCGCATTATTATTTTAAATATGGTGATTTCTTTTTTTATTATTTACAATAGTCCTACTGGATCCCAATAAATTATATCTGGCCACAAAAGATCACAGGATCTATTGAATGTGACAAACTGACAAATTGAGCCTACGACACACAGTATGGCATCCCCCTAGTACCTTTACCTTCACATTCAGTAGATCCTGTGATCTTTTGTGGCCAGATGTAATTTCTTTCTAGTAGGACTATAGTATATTAATAAATAAATCGCTGTCAAATTTTGTAAAAAAGGACGTTTTAGCCCCATGTTCGAATGCCCCCGCCCCCCTGACAAAAATAGCTAAAATCGCAAAAAAGAAAGAAACGTTGTCCTTTAACATTACCAGAAACACATTCAGCTATTCAGCTATTAATAACTATCATTCAGCTATAGCCCTGGATGTGTACAAATGAAACCACATTTTGTTCCATGTACACTCTCAGAGTTCTGGGGGTTCTTGAAAATAAAATGTTTGAGAACCACTAGTACTAGTTTTCTCATATGCCATAGTGTCATAGTAAACCTGGAGACTTGACATTGAGTAATTGGGTCTTATTATCAAAATAAGAGCTCAAACTGGGTGTATAAAACAGAAAATCCAACAATTCTGGACTCCCGTACCTAGGGATGGAGCTCGTTAATTTTTATTGATAACGATCAGGCTTATCGAGCCGGGTTCTTATCGAGTCAATTATCGAGCATTTTCAATTATTTTGTGGAAAAATGGGAGATAATACATTCTGAACAGAACCAGTATATTTTACTAGGGCCTTCAACTACAGTACTTTTCTAACAAACGGAAGGCAATTGACCTTTTTACCAATAAAATAATATTAAAGGAACTGTTAACTGGTTAATACTGTATGTGTACAGACAGTGACTTTAAACACGTAATGTTGTTTACTCTGTTGGCAGGTATCAATACACTTTTAGACATGTTTGTGCCAGCGTGGGCGATTATCTTGATCGCCTCATGTCTTGATTGTTTAAACATGACGTCATGGGCCGCTATGCTCGATAACAGGCTTGATAAGGCCAAAGCTTATTGATAACGGGTACTCAATAAGCTTGTTTTCTGAATGGATGGAGCTCGGTTATCGAGCTCCATCCCTACCCGTACCCCACTTTGAGAACCACTGCTGTGAAGACTGTGCCTATAATCAAATAAGAAGTCCTTATTTTAAAACTAGTTTAAAAAAAAGGTGGCTCGCGCACATCCAGTTCCTGACTGGTGCTGGACAAAGGTAGATACATACAGTGAAGAAGTGGTCCGCACACAGGCTTAATTTGCTCCAACAGTGTTTATTGTGTTAAAACACCATTATAAATGGTGATCACCTGTTTCGGCCGTTCACGGCCGAAACGTTGTGTTTTACATAACTTATAATGGTGTTTTAACACAATAAACACTGTTGGAGCAAAGCCTGTGTGCGGACCACTTCTTCACTGTATCTCTGTGTCCATAATAAACTTTATTAGCACTTAGGCTATAATGAGTGTGTGGCCATGTTGATGTCTCTAGAATTCTAGACACTTGGAACAGTTAGCGATGTACTGTACCTTTATTATGAGCCACTGCATTATTCCAAGAAAGTACAGGACTGACATCACACTACTGAAGAACACAACGATGGGCAACGCCTGAGGAAGCAAATTATTAAATTAACACAGGGTTTTACTGTGTGGATTTGAAACACTTAATTAACCACTTATACACACAATATACTTTTGTCGTACGACAAATAGCTAAAATAGCCAATCTACAAGCTTACAAAATGTCACAAATCAATGAGCTGTGAACTTGTAGATCTGCTATTTTCACAATTTGGGGAAGTTGTTTGGGGGAAATAATTGTGTGTGTGAAATCTTTTGTGATTTATTATATTACAGGGAGACACAAATAAGCGCCATGCACTGCCACTGACCTGGAATGCAAAAATGCCTTTGATCAGGTCATCTCCAAAAACGAACGAAGAACCAGCTTTTGTGTAGTCGAGAAATGTCTGAAATCAAAATCCAGAAGAAAGATATTAGCTGCACATAATAAGTGACATATCCATGTGCATAATGACATTACATGACATGTACAAATGATTTGGGAATTGGGACTAATGCAGTGGAAAAGCCTAGATGTTGAGAGTTTATACTCCCAAGTGTATCACAGATAACATCTGCTAAAGGCACAGGCTGTTAAATCAGTGGCACATACAGTATGCACAAGCGTGCATACTGTATGTGCCACTGATTTAACTACTACTGTATAGATGTCTATACAGTATGTAGGTACTGCTATTGTATATCAGGTGGGAGGGGGTGGGGGTTGACAAATAATAATGGCCCATGGTAAGTAAAGGAAATCTTCCAACTGCATACCTGCACTTGGTCTCCAAGCCATTGGAAAGCTATGAGTCCTGGCTCTGTTCTTATGACAAAAAGCCCAATGCAAAACTGCAAGCCAAGACCCCAAAACACAGTCCTCCATGACACCTATGAAAACATGATGTGTGCACAACACGCAGCATTACACAACATAAATATGAAGGCTATTAGATATCGTTGCTGTCGGGTGTAAACCTCATACTGTATGTCCAAAACTTATTTTCAAAATTCAAATAAAAAAATAGGACACTGTACTATGGCAAAGTTGGGCATTCATTTAGGGGTCAAAAACATTAAAACTTAATGTACAGCAACGGTATCCAAAGTCTAAGAAAAACAATGTACAGATAACAGGAGAGATAGCAGACAAGCTCTTCAGCACGAGGTCACAGGAATGGTCATTTACACGTCTGGCGTGGGGAGGATTGACTCATTTTAAAACCTACCGCTGCCCTGTGCACTGAGAAGATGAACAAAACCAGGATGAACGCACAGACACCTCCAAATGAGATGAGCTGTTCTGGACGTTTACTTGTGTCTATCCAGAGCCAGGCAACCAACCCAATCACGGCCACCAGGATAAACACCCTACATCAGGACATCAGGAGACAATTACGAATTTAGGCATTTTGAAGATATTCGTATTCAGAGTGACTTACAAAAAGTGTATATAATAACACTATCCTCTCAGCTCCTATATAACTATAACATATTGTATTTACTCACCATTTAATCCATCTCAGGTTAGACTTGAAGCATCTTACTGCAGGTTTGAAACACCGGCTAATGCTTTCCCCTTTGTATTTCTTCACAAGGTTGTAGGCAGTGGACACAACTGCCACACTGGTTAAAACTACAAGGGCAACAGCCCTCTGGAAGTCCATTACACATGCTGTGATGAAGTACGCCACATAACCTGCGGCAGATAAACAAACGTGCTTAGTTACAAATGAATACAACATAGTCTGGGATGATGCCATGAACAATGCCTGAGCAATCTTACAGAAATCTTTATATGATTTATGCTGTTATGTTGTTCATCTGTTTCCTTGTCTTGCTTCTTAGTCAGTTGATACAGATTTGTGTGAAGCAAAATAAAACCAAATGAATGCAGTAAGAGTATGAAATATGAAAACGTATACTGTACCTGCTCCAAGTATGCCCAGCACAATGTGTTTGAAGGTGTTGGAGCGAGCTTTAATAAAATCCTCTATGGCCGTAAGCGGCTTGGAAATCTTGCTGTAGTGCAGATCAAATTAGAGGTTAGTGCACAGCACGCTACAAACAATCATTGTTAAATGGAAAATCAAAATTTTCATTTTGATTACTTTTCCTCTGCACATTTTTTCACTTTGATTGAAGTTTCACTGCTCAATATTTCTGATATAATAGACTCCACTAATCGTATATTGTCAGTTGATTTAATAGTTTTTTACACTGGAACACATGACATCAAAATAGTACGCAACATCATGGTACAATAAATTATAAATACACAATTTTTTTAATACACAATGCAAACATTGCATAGATTATTATTGTCTTTTGCACTATAATGCATGCACTATAATACAAAGTACTATACTGTCACAATGACTTTATCCAAAACAAATAACTGAAGTACAAACCTCATGTATGATGCCTGTCTGTTGCGAGTTTCCTCCTCTTTGATACTGCTAATAGCAGAGATGTCATCCCCCTGAGAAAAATAAATGGCAATTAGATTCAAACATTCACAATGTACCATGTCCTTTGAAAATGACTGGTAATAAATACCTGCATTTCAAGAGCCAGATTGTCCACACCATTTCCATTGGCATGGGTCACAGATTTGAGCTCAGTACTGTTGGCTTCTGCTGGAAAAACAATCAATGAGTTAGTGTTCACTAATACTTGCAAGTCTTTGGAAAGTGACCAGCTACCGCAACTTGGAATACCAAGCAAGTAAGAAGTTGTGTTTGTATTTCCTCAGTGAGATAAAAAAAACCCTGTAAGATAATTCCACACTATCCTTGTGTATATATTGTGAAGAATGGTACACAGAAAAACTAAACAAGTTCAAAACTATAACACAAGCAGTGTGTTAAGAAAAGCAGAGCTAATAGCTTACTCATTGTGCGTCTTCTTACCCAGCAGTACAAATGCTGTGTTGTAAAGTTCTGTGCGGGGAAAATATAGTCTCCCCTCCATGTAAAATCTTATCATTAATTAACAGACATGTTACGTGCTGCACAGATCAGTTTCATAGGAAGTACTTGACATAAGGATGTGATATTGCATTGATAATGATATGATGGGCCATATAAAATCAATATTTTATTTGAGGCAATATAGAATACACATGTGCCTTTTTATCTTCAAATGATAAGTTGTGACATTCCAAAACAACACATAGTCTATTAATCATACTGTAGCTGACTTTGGGCGATTAATCATAGCTGACTTTGGGCTTTACCAAGGACTACGTGTGCAGCACCGTGTAGCAGACCGTGTGAGGTATATTATATTAATCTATACTACTATAGTAATGAACATGCCTCAGGAGATTGTTATAAAGTCATATATGCTAATGATAGCTGCTAGTGTGCGGTTTTCCACAACTAATCAGTTGACTAAAAAGTGCTATTTACTTTGTGTACACAAGATGACAGCATTGTGCAATATGAATTCTATAATTAAACACATTGACTGGACAATTTCACACATTTTGTTAGTTGACTGAGACAACAAATGAATACCTGGGCATATGGATAGATATGGAACACATCTTATCTCAGAAGCCACTCGATGGAGTCTACCTCTCCAAAGATGGTTTTCTTACCCATCACTGTCTGTAAGCTTTATGAAAAGGTCGGTTGGCCATCAGGAGAGAACAGAACAGAACAGCACCGCACTTTTTTATATACAAAGCCTTGCTTAAGAAAATGCCTAATCAGGGGCACGGTGGCACAGTCGGTAGTGCTGTCGCCTCACAGCTAGAAGGTCCTGGGTTCGATTCCCGCTCAGGACCCTGTGGGCACTCATGGCGTGTCCTCTCCTCTGTGTCATCAGTGCCCATATTCAAGGTGGGGTTGGCGAAAGGGCCTTTCATCCTCAGCCATTTCATTGGTGGGACTTGCCTTCCAAACATTGATTCAGCTCACACTGGCTTAAAGGTTAGAGTGCGCTTGTTGCCGGAAGGTTCCTGGTTCAATTCTCTGGACTGGGTCAGCTCAGCCACCATTGTTAAGTTTGCTGACCGGTGGAAGGAAGTGGTGCCAGGAAAAATGCCTCTTCCTGAATGCCGGAAAGACCAAGGAGATGATTGCAGAGGACTGACACGCCCCTCCTGGTTAACAGGGAACCAGTGGAGTCTTTTTGAGTGGTGCAACCACTCCTATGGACCGATTCCGTAACGGGTCTCATGGTCGCAGCCTATTTCCTGTAGGCGGAGACGACACATCTGCGGTTTCCCCGCACCAAGCTTCTACTACAGTGAATGGAAAAGTGACTGATGTTAGTCTGCCTCAAACGTTACTCTTTTACCGGCTTTTTACTAACACTAACATTACAAAGATGTCCAGAACATCGAGGATGAACCTGTGTAGTTTATGGCTGCTCCAACAGTAGTGGCAAAAAAAAACGGAATGTCAAAATATCTACTGCGGTGGCTGAGACTAGAGCCATTGAGTAATGGTTGAGACAAAGCAGTGAAAGGTCCTGAAAGATACATAACATCAGTCTTACCCAATCTTTCTGTTTTAGTAACACAAGGCTGCTGTACTTTATACGTCATACTTTAATGCTTAGTATGAGGTATAAAGTACAGCAGCCTTGTGTTCCTAAAACAGAAAGATTGGGTATTGGGTAAGACTGACGTTACAGTATGTATCTTTCCTGGTGAGATGTAGGAGGGGCCCGGACAGGAGTCAACTCACAGAGCCTAGTCCCTCCACCTGCCAGAATTGTACCTCCCAGTCCCGGCAGAGTAGTTCCGGAGTGGCCCTGGTCTTTTCCTAGTGGATCTGATCGAGGGTAGCTACTGGGACGTAAGTCAGTACTTCATCACCCCGGCTGGGTAACCCGAGTGAGGGGTATGACCTTGGGATACATCACTGAGGATACGTCCCAGGTGCATCCGTGTATTTTCATTCTGTTAGAAACATATAAACATGTTAACTTGTACAGCATACACACTAAAAGGATATTTAATTGCCACATCTCTAATTGGATTGTCTCTAATCTACCTTACTCCTGTGTCAGTGAAGTGAAATCTTAACATTTTAAGATCAGCTCACCAGGGAGGAAGGTAGAGGGGTTCTCTACACAGCTGGTTCCCCGTCTGAAGTCCAGTCTGCATCCCCCGTCACATACTAATCATGTTGCCACTGTTAAACTGGTCTTCCAGTCTGTCCTTGTTGTCCCATGGTCTTTCTGATGGTTCTCTGGAGGTCAGGTTAATCATCATGACCAATTGCACTTAGGGGGAAATTTGAAGTTGAAGTTAACTGTTACATTTCCCAATATTTGTTAGTTGACACGCAATTGGTTTTCATCCTAAATCAGTACTTAATTAAAAACAGAGCCATAGTTGACTGATTGTTATAGGAAGTGTGAAATTGATGTAAAAGTAGTGCAGCACAATTAATCAAAATTATTCAAAAATCACAGAGGCCATTAAATGTCAAGACATGGTACCGGGGATAAGCAGAATGAAAACGAAAAATATCATCACAAATACTTCTGTAACTTTAGCAATAATCGTGCAGGGTGTAACATTCCAAATATCCTGTACCTGTGAAATGTCAAGAAAATAACAATCTGTATATTACCCATGTATTCAAATGTATTCTATATCTGTAACATTTATTTTGAATGGATTACTATAGAATAAGGTTTTAGGTGTGCCGATCCCGTTTTTATGCGAGAACGTCTGGGAACTGAGATTATGTGTGCCCTATATTTTGGCTAGTATTTTCTTTTTGATGTATGTTCAGAAAAGTGCATGACATAGGTATAGGGTTCAGTCATAGTGAACTTGTAAGCTTTCAAATTATGTCTTACCAGATACAATATTTGGTAGAGAATCAGCTAGTGTCTAATCCATTATTGTTTTTATGTTGTCCATCAAATGAATCGCAACAGTATTACTCTGTAATTTCCTTTAGAGAAGTGTATCTAATGACAGAGCTGTTTGTTCCACTTATTCTGTCTCAAATCTGTTTATTACACAGAAGTTGTCAGACTGTCTGACCCCGAAATGGGACATGGAATTGGCCTGGAGAACATAAAACTCAACGAGGCTTCAGTCCATGATAGGATGAGAAAATATTAAGTGGGTATTCAGCGATACATTAACAGATCTTAATTACCTCAGTTATAGATTTGGCTTCATAACATTAAATTTATAAGGCCCTGGTTGACAGACCAATATACTTTGCAACTTACCGGTATTGACTCACCATTCTCACTCACCAAATGATGCAATATTTTAAGACTGAGCAGGGTATGATTACTTGGATGACATTGAATGTGATGTGAATAAAAGAAAGGGGGAAAACCTTGAACTGTGCAACAACTGTAGGTCTAGGTTTTGTCTAAAATGAAGTAGGCCTTAATAGGCTATGGAAATAATTTGCATCTGAGAAGATTACATATAATCAATCCCCATTCCTTTCAGGTATAGATAGCTGCATGAGAAGAGAAGAATTATAAACAATTGTTTCTTCTGGCTCTGGTTTTGCAACAAAAGCTCTTTGAGCAATCTGGTTTTGCATCATGGAAAGAAATGCATACTATTCTACCGGAAAGGTTACCGGTACATTCTAATCTAAACGTTGTACTACTGTGTGGAACACAACCACCCTAAAGATTCATCATTGTGTACTGTATATTACTGCACTACTACCTGCATCGAGTGATCTTGGAGATTGAAGATTCTGACTTTCAAATGTACATAATTTTTGGTTATTTTGGTTTGGGTGTCAAGTCACAGGTTCATAGAAAAAATGATTAAACATCAGATTGTAGTATCAGTGACTGAGGTAAACAAACGTACTGTATAAATCACGGAGATCGTGGGCAATTCCGAGGTTCCCCAGCCTCTCTACAAATACTCCATCTCTGCTAATCCCCACAATCAGTCATTGGGAGGGTAAAGAAAGCCTCAGGTCTCCTCCGATACCCGGCCGTCAAGCCAACATCTTCTTTCCACCCGACAGTGAAAGGTCTCACTAGGGGGGCGTAATGCATGTGGAGGTACACGCTATCACCCCACCTCCTCCCTCCCCTGAACAGGTGCCTTGACCGCTTGTGGGGATCCAAATGTACATAAGTTTTGATTGTATTGTTGTATTGTGCCTTCTGCTTTGGCAATTATGTAAACGTATGTTTTCTCATGCCAATAATTTGAATTGAATTGAGTGTGTGTGTGTGTGTGTGTGTGTGTGTGTGTGTGTGTGTGTGTGTGTGTGTGTGTGTGTGTGTGTGTGTGTGTGTGTGACTGTGTTTTACAGTGAAGACAATAAGACATCCTTCTGCAATGCAGGGCAATCATCGTATTCATTTTTAATGACACGTGAAAAATTCCAACATATTTTGATTGACAAATATAAAGTTTTTCCTTCTTTTTAAATATTTTCTTTGACGTTGTTATAATGATCATTAGACTCAGAGCAATAACAGTTCAGTTTTAATGAATGTAGAATGCAGGATGTAAATTACACACAAGGTTGCCTACCCCTGCCATACAGTACAGTACAGTGCAGTGCAGTGCAGTGCAGTGCAGTGCAGTGCAGTACAGTACAGTACAGTACAGTACAGTACAGTACAGTACAGTGATTACTGTACATTCATTACATTGATCAGTGATTACATTAGTACAGTGATACAGTGCTTGCGGAACTCGACTTTGTCTCGTTCCTGACCGCATCACTGTCGTGGCAATAATCACGTTAACCCACACCCTCTCGTGTAATATTGCTTAAATATGTGAGGGGACTTCATTTCACAGACTAAACTTTTTTGAATACTTCTTAATATTAAATTAAACACACTTATGCCCAGGGGCGGCCTTAGGAATCTGGAGGTCCGTTTCAAGACCAAATATGAGGCCCCCATATACCTATGACATCATTATTTTGTTGAGGCCCCTGTGAGGGTGGAGACCCTCCCTGAGGGTGGAGGCCCCCCTTTGGATGGAGCCCCCCCTGAAGGTGGAGGCCCCCCCTGAGGGTGGAGGCCCAGTGACCACCCTCCCCTGTGTGTTGGCACTTGGCGTTGCCTTGCCTACCCTGCTCTGGTCCGCGTGCACCGCCTACAGTCTGTCACTCACGCACGCACTCACCCACTCAGTTGACAAAACGGTGGTTGACGAACAACGACAGGAAGAGTCTGAACTCTGAAGAGATGTAAACTTTTAAAGGCAGTACTAGACCACTTGAGCCCATAGCCTGGAGGGATGTCAACTGTGTCCTCCCGTGTACTCCTGATGTGTGATTCGGTGGGGGGGAAAGTAGCCTACTACATTTATCTTTGTACTGCATCAGTACTGCAATCAATTAAAAATAATTAAAAATAAATGTATTGGAGTAAAAGTATAATATTTGCCTCTGCCCTCTGAGATGTATTGGAGTAGAAGTAAAAGTACTGACATTGGAAATACTCAATACTAAAGTAAAATAAAATAAAAATAAACTCAAAATTTAGTAGCCTACTTGAATAAATATACTAGTTCCTTTCCACCACTAATACAACCGTAATAATTCGTTCAATTTGATGATTTTCTTGACTGTCAAGTGTCAAGTTTTGTCAACCAGTTGTTGTCTTTTCCAGTTGCTTGACAACCAACTAACCAATGAAAGCAAGATTAACCGTCCTTCCGGCCGATGGGATTTGGGGTCTCGGGAAGAAGAAGAAGAAGAAGAAGAAGGCGAAGAGGGAAGTCAGTAGAAACGACGTCAACGCCTGCATAGCTAACGCTAGCTGTCAGTGTCAACCTTAAACTAGTCCCAATATAGAATTCATTGGAGTTGCCCACTTAAAACGGGTCAGATGGTAAGCGTACAGTATTGCGTCGATTAGAGGCTTTAGCTATAGCTAACTTCATGACACATTTTAATGACAACACGTAGCTAGATTGCTAGCTTGCTTGTCGCTAACATTAGCTACTGGGATAACTTACATACAGCTAGCTAACGTTCCAAAACCAAAACAACTCAACTGCTCGTGTTGCGAGGCCTTGGGCAAGATTGTAAATTACACATACACACTGATCAGGCTTGCTAAAGTTAGCAAAGGTCAAAAACATGATCTGTTTTAATTACTTGGTAGTAGCTTTTGAGAAGATAGCTTGTTTTATGTCATCACAGCAACAATCTGAAGAATGCATGGCTGCTATCATAATGTAAGTGGGCAGATACAGTGACAGCTTATATTTTTGTCTCTCCCCAGGTTTTAGACAGGCCTCAAACATGGGTGACATGAAAACCCCAGATTTTGATGATCTTCTGGCTGCCTTTGACATTCCAGATGCCACTGGGCTGGATGCCAAAGAGAGCCATGAGGAGACAGAGAGTCAGCTGAAACACACTGGCATATGCCTGGATGATGTCTTACTGGCTCACCATGCTGCCACTACAGCAGACATCCCTGTTGTGAGTGTTATTGTCAAAAACACAAGTCGCCAGGAGTCTCTGGAGGGTTTTGGTGACGGGACGCATTTGGTCCCCGTCCCTCCATTGCAAAATGGATACAGGGGGCTGGAGACATTGGTCGACTCCAGTGAGTTGCCTAGCAGTGGCTTTTCCAAGTCGTTTGCGTCTACACTGAATGGGGATACCTCCGGAGAACTGCTAGCTAAGGCACCCATTCAGCATAAACCTGAAGCAACACCACTCTTTTCACAATCCTTTTCTCAGTTTAGTCCCATCTCTAGTCCTGAATCTGAAGACACTCACAGTAGTAGAGTTGACAGCTGTCAAAAACAAGAAAGACCCTACTTCCCAGATCCTTCAGTTTTGATGGAACCTTCCTTGTCAGACAAACAGAAAACAATGTCCCTCAGCATGTTTGATGGTTGCTCTGAGGAGAGTGACACTTGCGAGAACACCCTGAGCAATATAACAGAATCCACCAAAACGGAACATACACTGACTGAGGAGCCTTCCGAAAGTTACAACGGTGACAAAATTGACAGTGTACTGCCTCCTCCAAATGACCCAAAACAAATCAAGACCAACTGTGATACAGCTGCTAAGCCGGATATGACCACCACTCAATCATATGTCAAAACGCAGACATCTTCTTGCCTTGAGGCGCTCGTGGCTCTGAATACTGGAAAGGATCACAGTGAGCAAAATAATCTTAGAGAGTCATCAGTGGTTCATAGTGACTCCATAAAGGCCAGTCCCAAGGTGCCTACATCACCTCGAAGTCCCAGGAGTCCTCTGGAAGCCGTGAAGCGGCTGACGAAACTCTCTGACAGTCCTGTAAGCATATACAGTGATAGCAGTGGTAAGGCCTCACCCGCAATGGCCTCTGGTTCACCCCCTGCCATACCCAGGGTCAGAATTAAGACCATCAAAACCACGTCTGGGCAGATCAAGCGCACAGTCACCAGTGTGTTGCCTGATTCAGAGGCGGATGAAGATCAGTCGGTCTATGAGTCCTCTCCGTCTCAGAGTATGATCAGTGAGGATTCTTTCTGCAATATGTCTCCTTGTCATTCTCAAAATGTGGCTAGTGATATCACTGTTGGAATGCCTGTTAAATGTGCTCCAGTTGGTACTCTTCCATCAAACGTTTTACACAGTAATTCAGAGGGACACCCTAAGAAGCCAAGCCTGAAGCAATCCCCATCCATTTTCCATAGCGCTAGTGGCCCTGTCGAAAGATCTTTTGCACAGCAAGGTCAGAAACCGAAGAGAATTCCATCAGCCCCAACGGGGCACGCTACAAATACGAACTTCCTTCCCAAAGCAATGCACTTGGCCAACTTAAACCTGGTCCCTCACAGTGTGGCTGCCTCAGTTGCGGCACGCTCCACGGCACATCAACAGAGTCAACCTGCGCTCTCCTCGTCTACAGTGTACAGCACTGTCCCACTTGTGCATCAGGTTAAGACACCCAGCCCTCATCCAAACACCTCCTTTCCCAACACGGCAGCAGGAACCTTAAACAGACTGTTGAACAATGCTAACCCTGTGCCTACGTATGTGCCTAACCTGAATCCTCCCCCAGAGAGCAACATCAGCCTTCCGCCCCGTGGATACTGCTGCCTTGAGTGTGGAGACTCCTTCGGGGTGGAAAGGAGTCTCATGCACCACTATGGCAGAAGAAGCGTCCACATTGAAGTAGCGTGTACCCACTGTGCAAAGACACTGGTGTTCTTTAACAAGTGTGCCTTGCTGGCGCATGCCCGGGAGCACAAGACTAAAGGGACAGTGATGCAGTGCACGCAGCTCTTCATGAAACCCATTGCAGAGGAACAAATGTTTGTACCCTTGAGCACAGGATCATTAGTGAATGCGGACATGCGTGTTTTACCATCACCCTCACCTAAAAGCCAACCAGTTATGCCCCTCTATCCAGACAATGTCATCCGGCATCGGCTACGCTGCCTGGAGTGTAACAAGCAATTATCAGACTACAGAGCACTTGCAGGCCATTACCAGAGGTTGTCAGAAGATCTGGAAGGGCTGGCAAGTAGATATTATATTATAGCTATATGAAAGAAGAATAATGTCGATTTCAGATTTTGTGTGTATTTATTTATTTATTCGTGTGTGTGTGTGTGTGTGTGTGTTTTTTCTTCTTCTTAATTTATCACATCTAGATATGCAAGGTGTGTTCCATGCTATCACCCAACAAGTGCAGCTTCAAAGCCCACCAACGCCTTCATGCACACAAGTCTCCTTACTGCTGCCCAGAGTGTGGCGCGCTGAGTCGCTCTGCAGACATACAGAAGCATGTCAAGGAAAACTGTCTCCACTACACACGCAAGGCTTGGTACAAGTAAGTACTGCTACTACGGTTGGAAGTGAAACGAGTAATCCATTGACAAAAAATTTAGTATTTACTAAACAAATAATTGGTTTAGTGATGTATCATGAAAAATGTGTAATATGTCATTACAACTTCACCTAAATATGAACGCCTGTCTTCCATACTATAAAATTAAGAAGTAAAATAAAAAGGCAATATCAGGATTTCTATTTGCATTTATCATTTTGTTTTCTAAATGAAATTCATAGATGAAGAATCAAAACATATTATGGACTCTAGTGTCAGTGTAAGTGATTGAAGACAAAATGTGACTGAAAAAGCTATTGGCGTTCTCCCCTGTCCTTCAGGTGTCTTCACTGTGACGTGGTTTTTAAGACTGTTCAAGGTCAAAAGAATCACATTGAAGAAAAGCACTGTGATGTCTTTTACAAGTGTTCCATCTGTCCAGTTGCCTTCAAATCCTCTGACAGCTGTGACACCCATATACAAAATAAGCACGATACTAGCAAAACATCACCTCAGTAAGTTAACCTCTTGAATCTGCAATGGCAGCCCTGTTTAAAGTTTGACCTTTTTTCCTTTCGCAATATGTTTGGCACATATTCTGAATGACTTTTATTCTTTTACTGTCGGCATTATTGTTTTTCTCTTTCTTCCAGGTTAATCTTTAAGTGCTCTTGCGAGACAGTGTTCAAGAAAAAGCAGTTACTCTTTCAGCACTTCCATCAGAATGCCAGCAAGCGAGCTACTTGTGTATTCAAGTGTCCAGAGTGCTCTTCAGTTTTCCCCCAAAAGCAGGTGTTGATGCAACACTTCAAGGTTGGTCTTGCTTGTCTTTTTTCCCCCTTTTTTTGTTTTAATACACTGCAACAATTTCAAAATACAGAAATTGATAAAACACAAAATAGCCAGAGGCTTGTTTCCATTGTGGCTGTGGTCCATTTAAAATGGATGTATGTCTTTATTTGTCTTTATAAATTGAATACATAGGATCCTAATGGAATCAAGCCCCCAGGGCTTTTGTGTTATCCTTTTAGTATTATTGTATAACTGTACTGGTGTACTTTTTGCAAACTGTTAAAAGTATTCAATCAATCAAAAATCTAACAAAATCGTGAAGATAACAAACATAAAAGGCCAGGAATCTGCTTCTAAAAGACAGGTGCAAACAAATACTATATGGTATTAGGACGTTTTCAATTGCCCAAGAAAAAATAAATCCAGTTCTAGTTGCCGTTTTTGTTTCTGCTAACTATGGGGGAAATGGTTACGGTTGTAATGATGGCAGCAAATGGCGACTGACATCAGTACACTTTGTCACTTCCCCCATGACCCTCTCTTGACAATCTGTCAATGCTTCAGTATTTTTCGTTAACAAGTTTCATTCGTTCCCGTTGTATTTCGTCCTCTGAGCAAATGATGATCGCATTATTCTGATATAATCTTATAATCTGGCCCTTGGTATGCATATTATATAAAGAGTAAAACAGGACCTTATGTATACATTTTGTATAGACTAATCCACAGAGTTGCACTCTCGTTATTTCCACCGTTATGATTGCTTCTCTGTGTCTATACACTATGTAGTAGAACATAATTCAGTATATCTACACTTGAAAGTAAAGTATGTTTTTTGTGTTGGAGATGTAAGAAAGAAAGGTATTTTTTACATAATGTACGTATGTTATGGTCCTGCCATAGACGTCCCGTTGTACGAGAAAAGAAAAGTGCGGTATACTCAGTTTTGCACATGTACTCGTCTACAGTATGTACTTGTCGTCTTTATATTGCGCATTCTTCTTCATTGCACACACTATTACACTATGACTTTTTGTTAGTGAAACGGCAAACAGTTCTCTACTCGGGCATTAATAATGAAATAAAAAATCTAATCTCAAACGAATCATAGTACAGCAGTAATTATTACCTCTGTTTGTTTGTGCTGTCTGTTGTCTATTCTACAGAGCGTGCATGGTGGTATCTTCAGAGGGGAAGCGGAAAAGAACGGTAATCAGACGGACAGGACCACTCGGAACCAGGAGATTGTTTCCACAGCAGTCCATCAGCCCAATATTCCCAGCACCGCTAAACGCACAGACACGAACAGAAAGAGAGCAGAGGACAGCAAACCCCATGTGAAGCCTGCTGGCTGGACCTGCGGCGAGTGTCTCCAGACGTTCCCTGAGCGAGACTCCTATGTTTCTCACATGAAAAGTGACCATGGAAGGGTGAGCAGTTAGGGATACGCACATAATTCCGACTGAACATTAGTCCGACATGCGTCCCGCATGTCGGACATGCACTGCTCCCGTGCTTGCGGTTATGTTTAGGTTAGGGTTTGAGGTAGGTTGTCGGACCAATGACTAATCTGAACTAAGTACTGCACCCGAGCAGTTATGGATTCTCCATGATTTGACATTTGTATTTATTTGGGGTGCGTTTAAATATCTTGCCCTTAGAGTTAACTGAAGACCTATTGATGGTTGTTCACTTAGTTAATGAACTTTTCAAGCATGTGCACAAAACACACCATATTCACACGATCACATGGCAGATGATCAAGAACAAAATGTGAATAAAGTATCTATTATTACTCTATATTGTTATTTATGTATGGGGTGGCTGTGGCTCAGGAGGTAGAGCAGATCGTCCAAAGATCCGTGGGTCGGCGGTTCGAATCCCGGCTCCTCCTGTCTACATGTTGAAGTGTCCTTGAGCAAGACACTGAACCCCACATTGCCTCCAATGAGTCCGTCGGTGCTAGCTTGCCACCATTGGGGTGTGAATGTGGGAAGTGAGGACGCTGGCGTTGACCTGCTTCACCTCCCAATGTATGAATGAATGGACCATTGTAAAGCGCTTTGAGTAAGCACGTAGTGCATAGAAAGGCACTATAAAAATTAAAAATGCAATCTATTATTATTATTATGTATAAAAGTACAGTAGATGTTGGGAACAGCCTGGGCATTTTTCTGTATAGCGTCTGTGAAGCCAACTGTGTATATATCCTTTTTTATAGTCCATGAAGAGGTATCCGTGTCAACAGTGTGAGAGGTCTTTCAACTCTTCGACCAGTTTGAGAAGGCATATACGCAACGACCATGATGTTAAGAAGAAAACATACTCTTGTTGGTAAGACTTTTCATAAAATATGCAGTCTTTCAATATCTAAATCATTTTATGAAAATAGATTATTTATTGTCACGTGGTGTGCTTTTCATTCCCAAGGTATTGCACAGATACAAAGACCGTATTCAACACGGGTGTGCTGTTGAAGAACCACATAAGTCTAATGCACGGAATCAAAAACCCTGATTTAAGCTTAATGCCAAAAACGCCTATACAGGAATCTAACGTCTTGAGAGAGGTGATTTTTTTTCTTCTTCCATCTATATATTTCCTTTTTCTTTACATAGAAAACGACATGCATAAATACAGTAACCAGAAAACAACATGCATAATTAAAGTAGCATCAGTATTTGTTTTCATTCTCGAAATGGTGTCTTGTTTGTTTTAACAGGGACTGGGCACAAAAAGACCTGCCAGACCTACAGACACCCAAAGCGAGAGGCAAGGTCCTGCCGTCAGTCAAGACGTTTCTTCGGCCAAACGTCCGAAGGCTTCGTTTCGTTGTTCAAAGTGTGGCTTCACCACAGAGCACAGCACTCAGTTCCAGGAGCACATACCTCAGCATAAGACCGACGAGAACACTCCTCAGTGCCTTCACTGTGGACTATGCTTCACATCCCCAATATCACTTAACAGACACCTTTACATTGTACACAAAGTAAAAGAGTCGGAGGAAGACGTGCAGCCCCGGTCCTCTGTGGAGGAACCAGAGATTGGAGGGGGGGTGCAACATGCACCAGCATCTGAGGTTGATTCAGTGAATAGATCCCGGTGCTCAGATGATGCATATCGGGCAGAGGAGAAATCATCCGTACCACACTGTGATGGCAACTTGGACTGTCATTTAAAACCCAGCTCAAAAGCTCAAACACAGGAAGTCTGTCTCCAGTAGGCAGAGCAAAGCTGCTTCAATATCTCCCCTTTTTTATTACAGTGTATGTGACGATGACGTACAATTCTCGCTTTGAAGCGGTACTTGTGATGCTTTGGCCAGATGTCATGATTCAAATACACTCCTACATTACTGAAAGGCAGTATTTTTGAAAAGATAAGATGTTCATATTTTAGCATCACATATTTATTTTGAAACGCTCCTGCATGTTTGTTTTCTATAGACTATCCCTTGAAGAGCCTTTGGGACACACTCACAATCTTAGAACCATAGATCTTTAGTAGTATTTTGTTTCTAATTGTTGCATCCACCCAAACAAGATACTCAGGAATGTCTTCTTTTTGTTAGGCCTAGTATTGACTGACTGATGTAACAGAAGGGAGGGGATGGATTTTAACAATGTTATCAACAGCCATCCAATTACTGTAAATTACTAATGTTAAAAGCATTATTTATTGCAAAACAGAATTTTAATACCTGAATAAAAATGTATACCTGAATAGAATTCAGGTTGACGAATGCAATACTAATGAAGTACAAATGTATTGCACCCATAAGCATTTTTAATATATTTATTTACACACATTAATGGTCAGCATTTAAACAAAATGTGGTATATGTCCAAAACATAGTTTTACATTCATATATATATATAAAACAGTTAACCAAAAAAGCCATCTATTGTTTTTTTATTGGTTTTTACTTTACTTAAGTTTCATTTGAATCCTTACACAATTTATTTGTATTTTACATATCTAAATGTGTTTCTATCATGTGATTAATGTAAATGTATAGTATTTTTGGTTGCTTGTCATTCTGGAGCCGGTGTAATTTGTGTTCTGTTAACCATTAGATAATGCAGAGGTATTGGAAATGTGGCACAGCGGTGATTGAGAATACCTCTTGAATAGTTTGTTCAAGCAAGTGAAAGGACATTATCGAGATCAGGGTACTTTAATTTTTTTTTTTTTAAGAATTAGGAGCAGGTGCTATGAAGTGAAGGCTGATGACATGTTTGAATGCATGTTTTAGAAACCAGGGCCTGTAGTTAGGAAGCCTTTACGAAAATGGGAAACCACTCGTCTCGGAACACTGGTTAGGTTATACAATCGTACAAGGACTATGCATGTGAATTTAGAGGAAACTTGGTCTCTGGTCAGCAGTTGTATTCTCGGGTGCTTCACGAATGCAGACCCTGGTTTGTATAATAGTCTGTCGTGTTGTTTGGGATTTGGGGCTTTTCCTACCTCCACAGTCAATGTCAGTGATTGTTATACTTGATGTGGCTTTGACGAGGCAGGTTAATTTAGTGCAATGTAAGAAGAAAAAATAGTATATATTGTATATTATATCCCACATTCAATTTCATAAATTATTTTGGGAATGATATTAATATATGGTCATATTGACTTGATTATCAAGTGAACTTTCTATTTAAGTGCTTTATGAGTGGTTTATTGTCTGTAAGACTAAACATCTGTCCTTAAATCACCATATGGCCACTGTGAAAAGTGCAGAGGCCAAAATGAAATGTAATTTGTTTCTTTTTTTATAATGCTTGTTGAGAGACATTTGTACTTTTGATACTGTGTACAGTAAGAACAGTAAATTAATATGTGTACATACATTAGCTTAATTGATTTGCAGCATTTTATAAAGCCCTTACACCTATTCAGCATGCAGTGGCCTTTGTGCCTTGCTGTTATGTTTACTTCAAATTCAAAATAAATTGGTGCAATAAAATGGTGGTGTCCTTGTCTTCAGTTTCAAATGTTTTAGTAATTAGCTCAAATGCCAGGGAACCACATGATGCCAAAGCATGATTATTATTCTTTGTCGAGATGGCATTTGTGGATGGGAATTCTTTGTATTGCACTGCAGATACGTACATGCTTTGAAGTGGCCACCGCCAGTTACATCATCACATAAGGGACCAATCCCTGGTGGGTGATTTCATCCTATTAGAATATTAAGCCCATCCCTTCTCAGTATAACTGCCAGGCTCTGGAGTAGCAGATGGGCAAAGAGATTGAAATCCTGGAGGAATCCACCAGCATCTAATTGAATAATAATACATACAGTATAAGGGATGAGTGGACCATTGTCAGGGATTTGCAGAACTGGATTTCTGTCTTCCTTCATTCTAATCTCATACATTGCTATGACGTCTTCAATGACTCTAGATTTAACAGAACTCCGAAACAAAGTTTCAAAGATCAAAGTGAACCCGAGGGGAAATCTATGGGCAACAGGTAAAGTCATTTATTTTTTTGTTTGTTTATTATATATTTTTTATTTTTCTCCTAATTATTCACATTGAAATGATGAACTTTATTCTGTAAGGTCACTTCATGGGCAAGAAAAGTGTTGTGGACAGCACTATTTCGGAGTCCTTGTTGGGAAATGTTGATCTACCCGGTAAAGTGGAAGCTGTCATGCCATCACATAAAGCAGAGGACCTGAGGGAGATGATCTTTGAGCTGTTAAAAATTGCTCTACATGCTCAACACAAACAGGGCTTGGACATGTTAGTATAATTTATATCATTGATATGATCTATAATAATATGCCATTCATAAAGATAATATAAATGTGTTTCCAAGTGTATGTGTTTTTGTGTGTACATCAACATAAACTATCTTATATTATCTTTTCTCTTACAGCAAGCAGGATCCTGCATGAAGATTGAACAAGTTGATTAATTTATTTTATTTATTCTTTATTTTGGAATTACACTAGACTAGATGATAAGCCACATTTTTGAGGGGGTCCTCAATATATCTTTTGTGAAAAATGTAAGCTGAAATAAGTTAATGCAATAACTATTATTTATTCATTATTAATTATTTATTTGTAATGCAGCATAATTTTGTCAGTGATGGAAATTTTGATAAATGAAGATCGTGATTATCATTATCAATGATTTTTGATGTGTGTCTCTCTATGTGCTGAGTTTTGCTGAAAATGAGCACTTATGTTCAGCCCTGTGTAAATAAAGAACAAACAACAAAAAAGGTCCTGTATTCACTGCTTTGAGGTTTGATATCTAATGTTTGTGGTTCATTCATAATTTTTATTTTGATTTCTATCATGTAATAAATTGGTACAGAAAGCTATGCCTACTGGTCTCAATTTCTTTTGCTTATTTCACTGTTTTTGGACTCATTTATTACATTATGCAGTATATCCAAAGTAACAGTGCAATATTTAAAATGATTTGCCCAGATAGTGCCTTATGCCAAGCATCATATAAATAATATATTTGATGATAATGTTTGTTGTAAATGTAAATTATTTCAGGTTACCTTGATTAACAACATGCCCAGCTAGTGCAGTGAAGCATCTCTCAATATACTACTTTATCTGCTTTTAATAATACTCAAAAGTAACTATGCGACTTGGTTATCCACCCATGTATTGGTAAAATAAATTAAGGGCAGAAGAACAATGTTAAAGCAGGTAAAGCAGTTGTTCATGTGACACATGCTGCAGGACACACACATCGTAGCATTTAAATCATACGTTTTGTATTTGTCAGGATAATGCACTGACCCATCACAAAGATAATGATGCAACACCGTTGATCCAATCTACACCAAACTCGCCACAAACTGTTCAGGGCGTTCCCATGGCAATAGTCCCACCAGAGGCTATGGTGCATCTGTAGCCTATAACCGTGCAATTTGAAACAAGGCACAATCTCAAAAATCTCAGAATGTCCTCCCACACATGTCACGTGACACCTCACACACACTCACACAACTCTCTCATGTGAGTCAAGATGGCAAAGAGCTATGCAGAGCACGAGTGTCACTGTGGAATGGGCGGCACAGGTCTAGCTGAAAGTATGACAATAATAACATTATCAATTAATGTAGTAACTATATATTACTATCACATGAATAGTCAAGGGCCACATGCGTCAGGGCCCCCCAGGGGCCACAGGTACACAGACTCCAATCCACAGCAAACTAAAACATAGTCCTCTAGTCTAAACTTTAGACTATTCTAAATTTGCATATCTTAGATCTATTTAATCTGACTGATATCACCTGATATTTACCTGTGAATCACACACTGATGGCAGAGGAGTAGTGCACCTTGTCGTGACTACACTACTATCTGGGTACAAAAAGTGGTTTTCTGTCCCTTTGTCAGACTTTTGTCCATGGTGTCACTGTATACCTTCATGTTATATCATTATAAAGCCACTTGTACTAATGCAGTAGCTTGGGAAGCCGGTGTGCATATCAATGTTTGCTGTTTTGCCTATTTCTATTGGGGTCCTTTGTAATCAATTCATCAAAATGAATTAATTCCAGGCAAATGTCAATGCAAATGTCAATGCATAGAAGATGAGTGCTCCTGGAGATGTCATTGCAGTTCCAGGATCTACAGAAAGGATGTATTTAAATAATGTTTACTATTCTATAATGGACATTTGCTTTCAAAACAAAGTAGTTATAGTGACATAAATTGTTATTGGCCTGTTTGGTTTTTCTCCCCTTAATTTTGAAAACGTATCATGCTTTCATGTCTGTTTTCATCATATGTGCATAAATGCCATTTATATTATCATTCTAAAATATCATTTTATCATTGTCAGATTACATACGCATTATTTTGTATCTCAAAGCTAAGGCAGGCAACATCCAACTTCCAGTGGGAAGGCAAGGGCATGCTATACAAAAGACCAGACTTCCTAGCAGGGTAGATAAGCACATGTGCATCAAAGAGCAAATAATTAAATGTAATTCATTTGAAGGCAAACATCCTGATAGGTATTGCCTGTCAGTGCAATATATCGTGCATTTGGAAATTGGAATAAAATAAGTGTTGAATGAGAGTTGATCTGCTTTTGGCTACAGCCACACAACACATTTTAATTTAAAAACATATCTTAAAATGAAAACACATCCACAGCCACACAAAAATGTTAGATAAAATCATCTCCGTCCACACAGTTCTGAAAACACATATTACATTTGGCAGTCATTTGACAACAATACAATCAAGTAGCCTAGTCCCTTGAGAGAATAGAAAAATAAGTAAAAAAGAAAGGACACAAAGGTAGTAGGCTATTGTACATTATAGAGTCATAAAGATTGACCATTATCAGTACACAACATCTAGGTAACAAGGCAACATGCAGGAGCTAGACATGAATAGTCAGACCTACAGACTATCAAAAGTCATGACATGGAAAAATAAGTATAGACTAAGGTACAATTTACAAGATATAGGCTATACCAACTCAACTCCATATAAACCAGTGGTTCCCAAATAATTTAGATTATTTATTTATTTTCAAAAAGAAATTGCCAGTTAATTATGGTATGTGTGATAGGTGAGTTCCATTCACTGGAATGGAATAAAAAGTGACAGGCTTAATTTTTACTGGGGTCACAGGTCAAAAAAGTGCCGTTTCCAGACCAGAGTGGATGTCCTTTTGTGCGCGTTCGGAAATAGCGCACTGAGCCCACTGTGCAATGCAAACTAATAGGCGAGTGCGCTCGGGTGTGGTATTTCCATACTCTGGTGTGGACGCTGGACAAAAAACGGCTCTGCGTGTCAGCTGCCGGTCAGCTGGCCTGCGTACACCCCATAGAGTAGGGTACACCCTCCTCGATCCCCCACGTGGCACCGCCCCCCTTTGAACGTCGTCATCTAAAACGATTACTTCCGTGTTAAATAACTAACTACATCCGCCGCCATGCAAAGAAGAAGAAATAACAACATGCTGTTTGGCTGGCTACTATAGGCTAGTGATTAGCGAAGCAAACAGAATGGTCTCTTCTGTTTGATCAGGATCTAATAATAATAATACTCCAAAGCAACTACTACCGGTATGCCACTTATCGTGATGTGTGGTTATCCCTGTAGTGGTAAAACACGAAGGGCAGAAGAATTAAAGAACTACTTTGAACAGAACACAGACAGAAAGGTTTACGTTGTGGGCGATGGGACGATGGGCGTTGAGAAGAACACTGTTTATGCCGGTAAAGTCATCATGACATGTCATGGACACTACATTTTTACAATTATCACACAGTTTAGTTTGAAAGCTCTATAATTTAGGCTGCTGCCTGTCACAAAACCAATATACGTCACAAATGGAAGATCTTTTCAGAATGTGAAAAAATGCTTCTAATTCTGACAAAGGGTTGTCGTATCTGTTTCAGATTCACAAAAGGAAAAAAATGTCAGAGGGAGTTTAAAAGCTGAAGTAGAGAGGTGGGTTGTCTCCCCCCCCACCCCCATTGTAACATGGTTTGAATTGGATTAAGATCTAGCATGATATTGTCATTTAATAAATGCATTTATTCCTTGTTCAAAACATCTGTTTAGGAGGGTCAACAAGGATGATATTGTAATTTTGGATTCATTAAATTACATTAAAGGTAAATCTTTATGAATCTCATGTACTCTCAAGCTGCATTTACCAGTATTAAAGGCATTGGACTTTCTTTACACCTTTTACATTTCATGTATCCTGCAGGTTACAGATATGAGCTTTACTGTATCATCAAACACACACAGACACCTCACTGCCTGGTAGGTACAAAAGAGAAAATGTTTTGTAATTTTGCCAAATGCACTTGCTATTTCAATTAAATAAAGCCAATACATCGTATGGCTTTTTTTGTGAAGGTGTACTGTTTGACCACTGCTGAAGTGAGTTCACAATGGAATGCCACCAGGGACCCTGCTGAGCAGTTCACCCAGGAGATGTAAGTGAGAAGGCACAACAAAGTTCCTCATGCACAGCTACAATTGCTTGTTTTTTCTGAGCAATTTTCTAAGCACATTATTTCAGTTGAATTAACCACTTGTCTAAAGGCCAGTCCACACACCGATGCAACTCCTAGCAACATGCATTGTGCATTTATCTTGTCTCTTCTTTATTGTTTTTGTAGCTTAGATGCATTGGTTCTGAGATATGAAGCTCCTGACTCCAGAAACCGATGGGACAGTCCTCTTTTCACCATCCAGAAAGAGGACACGCTTCCGTTTGAAGTAATCTCTGATGCCATTTTCAAAAGAAAAGCACCGCCACCGAACAAGTCTACACAGAGTGTGAGCAATTCTATCAGATGATCCCTGGGCAGGCTTTCAACAGCTATTCATAAATCCACTACTAAGGACTAAGGTTGATTTAAAGAAATACAAAATTGGAGAACAGAGTGATGCATGGATTGGATATTAAATAGCCAAAACATGGCTGCAGGTTCTCTTTGGTGGGGTGTAGAAAGTCAAAGGCGAAACATGAATTCAGATGAGAAGCAGAAACCATATCTATATAAGAACTAGTTTGTGTGCTGCAGCCAATTTTTATTTATTGATGTGTAGTTCTTGACTTTGTAAATAAATTACATTACATAGCTAGACTTAGTAAGGACTAAACACAAATCTGGTGCAACTCTCTCAGATTGCATGCTTACAGGCATAGAGCTTAAGCAAAAATAAAGTAGGAGAACCCATAGCCATTGGATTGGATTGGTCTGCCATTAAGCTTTTTGCAAGCAGGATGTATTCTTAGATTAGATGGTATTTATTTTAAAGTGAGGTGGGCAGTTCTTACCACTATTTGAAAGTGTATTCAATTAAACCACTTTTAGGAAAGCACAGAGGAAGATAACATTGGGAAGTGTTGAAATGGAAGGCTTGTTTAGTGGAATTTAATCGTACAGTAAAGGTATGGTAGGATAGAGTGTTGCAAAAAGGCCTTGTGCACACTTACAAGGACAGGTGCGTCGGAGCCGGCAACCAAATGCGAATCATGAGAAGAAAAGGGTCCCACACACTGTCTTCACTTATAGCAGTAGTTTTATTCAGATGACAACGAAGGTCGTTTAGACCGAAACGTCATCTGAATAAAACTACTGCTATAAGTAACATGCTCCATGTCACTCTAGACCAGAGCTGGAAATCATAATTAGTACAGTGTCTTTGCCAACAAAATTTTGTTTTTTAACTCTGCAGCAACCATTGTCCTCTACAAACTTTTTGTATGAACTGGACAAGATCACACAGGATGTCTTAATGGTGAGTCTCTTGAATTTTCTGTGCCTTCTGTCAGACACCCCTTTACTTATTTGTACTTGTCCGTGTTCTATCAGTTGCACTAATAGTTTGATTGACAACTACCATTGTTGTGGTATAAGAGTTTTGGGCTTTGGGCAAGCCAGTCTTTATTTGTGCATCGAGTGTCCTTGCAGGGTGTTGGCATCAATCACAAGTCAAATAACTTCTACAACAAACATGTATTTTCTTCTTCCCTATGCCAGGCAATTCTCAATGCACAGAAGACGTGTGTTCCTGGAGATGTCATTGCAGTACAAGGAGCTACAGAAAAGATATCCTTATTTAGATAATGTTTACTATTCCGTAATCAGAATTAGTTTTAAAAAGTCAATACTTTCATCATCTAATTAATTGCATAATTGTATTATACTTGCATACATGTGTTTTTATCTTGTATTTGCACAAATAAGGTGTCATTCATGACTATTAGCATTCTAAAATATTAACTTTTCATTACCTGTCAGTCTGTCGCATACTATTTATATCTCAAAGCCTAGGCAGGTGATTTTCCGCTTCTACTGGGGAGGCAACATCACCTTGCAACTTAATGACCAGACTTCCTTGCAGTGTGAGCTGGTGATTACCGCATCAAGAATATACCGGTACTTTATAATTGAATTCATTTGAAGGCAACTGAGCATTATGATAGGTATTGCCTGTCAGCTTATGGTAGTATATTTGGATAGAAGTATTAATGAGAGTTACTCTGAGACATTCTCAGAAGCCAACACTTTGATATTCCCCTATGCGTCACTTTTGAAATGATTACCCAGTCAAGATCAGAATCAACTTTATTGTCACGTCACAGTTTTACAGGTGTAACGAAGTGGTTAACTATTGAGCACACATTCTTTGAGTGGTGCAACCACTCCAAGGAACAGCAATGTCCGTGTTCACCTATGCACCTACTGTATGCATGTGTTGTTCACCCGTCCATGTGACGTTAAAACACTTTTAGTGCCGGAAGTGCTTCAAAATAGGAGCTCTGGGGTGCCGGAGTTGTCTGATCGCTTTTACTCTGAAAGCCATGAACCGGAAACACTTTCCTAAAAAAGTTGACTTTACAAAGTTACCTTACATCCAGATCATTTTAATTGATACGATATATGATCCAAAAAGCGTTCATATTTTGCAGGAGAGACGGATGAGGAGCAGAAATGAAGCGCCAGCATATCGATCCATTCATCACCACAGAGAGCGCCCTGGATTAGGAGATACGAGTCATTCTTTCCGCCGCACTAACATGTGAGTCAACGGCAAGCTAATAATTGCCCAGAGCGTTAGCAGCCATACGGCAAGCGAAAAGCGAAAATAGGAAAAATTCTGAATATTCTTATCTCGCCCCGTATCTTTGAGGGTGCGCTATGACGTCCACAGACGTCCAAGGCACCTCTCGGTTCGAATCCTTATGACGGCCTGAGGCGTCGTATGTAAAAAATGTGTTAATGAGCACCAGTATCAGTATGACTATTGGTACCAGTAGGGGCGCTGTTGTGCCAGAAACGGAGAGAGAGAGAGTGCTGCGCTGTTGCCTGCTAATGAGAGAGAGAGGGAGAGAGGGGGGGGGGGGGAGTTGCACCACTCAGTTCACACGTGTGTGATTTTGTTTAAGGTGCCAAATATACCGATATTTTATTCTCAATCTCTGACATCCACTTCTAATACTTATTATCTCTTTATAATATAACTTTAATACCTCTGACGAAGAAACATATAGTATGGTTGAAATAGCTACGTGAAGAAAAAAAGTGGAATGTCCGCATATAATTCTGCTCCCCGTCTTCTTTATTTCAACCTATAAAACAAGCCCGGAGGGACGAAACATTGTTTTATAGGTTGAAATAAAGAGGACGGGGAGCAGAATTATATCGTGTGCGGACATTCCACTTCTTTTTCTTCATTTGATAACTTTTTGGGTCCAGCACTGTATTTAAAAACTGGGATGTGCATATCGTTTCCCTTCTTTATAAAATAGCTACGTGTCCAGAACAAATTCATTCCCCAGGCATGATTCAGATATAGTAATCCAAAGGACAGTCTTCCTCCCCCATTAATCAATGTAGCTCTGATACATTTTTTTTATCATATCTTTTTTTACCTCTGCAAAGGCGAGTGTGCAATTGTTCCATTATCCATAGAAAGGGCTATTATAATATAATTTCCAAGTAGCCTTGGTCCTTGGTTACTTGAATCAATAAATGAACTAGTTGTATTATGAGAGTAGCCTATACTTTTTAAACGTTCAGTCAGTTGACATTGCGAGAGACTCGCCTGTCAAAATAAGATGATCTACCAGTTCATGCAGTGCGGTGCTTCGCGGACCACTGCGTTCACCGTTGTGCTCGGAGATGAGATCTGTGCATTTTGCAGGAATGTGATTCCTGAACGTTTTTCACCCGAGGACAGATATTTCCTGTTGCCTTATATGGCGTGGAATAGGTGTCAATGTTCAATTAAACCAGACACCAGGCAAATGGCTTGGGGAAATAGGCGAAATGAGATACACGGGCGATCCACACAAATTAAGTAATTACGCCACCTTTGGTGAATGACGCATGAGCTTGATCGGACGGATTAATACACTCATTACGCACTTCATTTACACCTGGTTGTAAATTTCTGTTGTGAATCTGGCCCGTAGTGTGTCTTTTTTAATTGCACTTCTCCATTTGTTTTAATATCCTTAACCCAGTGTTATACATTGAGCTCACCAGGAGCTTCAACATGGCAGAGTTACGTAAACTGCGGCGGCAGTTCATCAGCTATACCAAGATGCACCCGACAGAGAATATTGGACAGATTGCAAACATGTTTGTGCAATATTTAAACAAGAGTCTACACTGATTTCTTTGTTTCATTGTTTTATATTTTTGGTGGCAATAAAAACAACATATTTAAATCTTGTTTTGCACATATGCATGTCAACTTATTTTATGTCAAATAGATAATGGGTAGATGTTTTCCCCCCACAGCTGTACTGTATTGAGCCTGTACCATCATTCGTATAGATAAGATAGCAGTTGAGGCCTTGGAGGTTTCTGTGAAGACTACAATAGTCTTAATGAATTGGGATATTGCGGGATTATTGTATCTACTTGTTCACAAAATAGTATTAAGATTTAAACATCTGCTTAACGCTCATTAAATATTTGTCAACTTAAAGGTAGGGGGTACAGTAAGTGATTTTTGGTGAAAACAAAGATTTTTTTTAGAGTAGTATATTTTGATGGCAATCATTGCTATAGTGTTTGTCCACCTCTTTAACAAACAAGCAAATTTCAGCCAATCAGGAGTCAGTACCCGATTAGTGTTCAAGTTCTACTTTTGTCTGCTCATTTCTTTGTATCATCACTTCCAATTTCACTTGTTTAATATGTATCCTGTTTGTGGTCAGCTGGAGAGACTGTGAGAACTGAACATAGCAATAATTTCGAGGTGCAGACCGTGCCGATGGCCTAGTAGTGGGTAAGGCGCACACCAAATATTGGCTCTTAATGTAACCTCAGTGAGTCGTGGGTTTGATTGCCGAACAGCGGCCACAGAAATCTGTGTATAGTCACTTTTAAAATAATGTTAATACAGTTTTTGAAGTTCTGATACTGCCTGAAAATTCACTGGTGAAAAATTGCAAAAGAAAACCATCACAGCCAAAGACTTGCTGCTTTAAACAATTTTAAGTAGTAAAACCAACTTTCATTTAAAGTGCAAAAAGACATTTGATTTTGTGCTACATTAAAAAGCAAGATGATGAGCATCCTGATTGAGATAGTCATTTATGAAATGTATATTATTTTATTATTTATCCATTTAATTTAAAGGTACAACATCAAAATAAGAACAGTTTACAAATTGTAGTTCTTACATATTCAGACAACTCTTAGAATGCATTTAGAATAAATATTAAGCATAGATATATGAAGCATATAAGTTTGGCATCAGGGCTCCGTCCCTATTCATTCCCTGTAACATTAACATTTTAATTAAGTTATAAGCCAAATAAAATTACAGGAAATGAATTAAGACCCCCAGGGGATCTAGAAACAGAGCGTACAGGTGGATGCAGGGGAGGTGGTGTGATTTTCAAAACTTCATGAGCAGCAGGTTAGCAGCAAGGGAGGCAGCAGCAGCGATGCACGTCCACACAGCAGGAGAGAAGCTAGGAATGAGCAGGTAGGCAGAGAAGTTTAAATAGTCTCTCTGATCAAGTAAAGAGTGCATGTGATCATTGATCAGGTAGGTGCGCTCTTGAGTTGTTTGCCTGAACTACCTATGCAGGCTGTGCATAATATCTTTTCACAGTCTTCTCAGGAGGCACAGCAGTGCCAAATATTCTGTCCCAATGGCAGAAGAATGGAGCGTAGTTACTGCTTGGCTTCTGGTGGTGCATGTCATGTGCTGGTGCTCCTCCTAGCAGACCAAACGGCACCAGGTGATTGAGGGCCCATGGCAGGTCGTACCCTATGTGGTCCTCCACGGACATCCACAGACTTAAAACAGTGACAAGCCAGGTAGTGAACGGGTGACATTTTAAAAGGATAGGATCCAGGTTGCTCCAAAATCCCACGGTCATCAGTTCTGGAATGCTGAGTTGCTGTGTAGACCAGGAGAAGGGAGATGAGTACGCGTGGTGGATGGCATGGACCCATCGGTACAGCTGTGGATGCTTGTGATGCACAAAATGCCAAATATAATACTGGGTGTCAAAGAGGAGAAGTGCAGCCAGTCCATCAGTAAACACTTCATACACAGTGGGAGCAATGTTTGGCAGGACTGGAGCAGGAAGTATGAACATACCGATGAGCACTGCTGGTAGAACAAAAACTAGGTGATTATAAACAGCCACCATTAAGCATCTTGCCATCATTTTCAGTGTTGGGTGCCTGTCAGGCTGGATCTTGTACTGATGAAAAAAAGGCAGCCAGTCTCCCAAGACATCCAGCACAGTAAAGGGTATGCTGATAAAGAAATAGCTGAAGAAAGCAAGCAAGACAGGCAAGAAGGGAGATGAGATGAGTGGCAGATGGTGCAAAAGCAAATAGTCCCAGAGAGGTTGCAGGAAGCGATATGAAGACCTGGAGCTATTGAGGTGAAGAGACACATCACTGAAGTTCAGCATCTTGGTATGGTAGCAGTGCAGGCTGTTGCATGTTTTCATGGTTAAGAGAAAAGTCCCCCCTTTATATAGCGCCGAACAACGGACTTTGCTCTCGGAACAGAGCTGTGATAGAATCATTTTCTACAGCTCAGACTTAACAAAAGAGATTAACCAAATCCTTAACAAAATGCGAAAGAACAAAGAATTAAACACAATAGTTCAAAATCAAAACATTGGGAGCTATACAGGCTTGCTTGGCACCATCTACTGGTGTAATTGGGTCAAATATTTGATAGAAACGAGTACAAATACTGTATTTCAGATACAAGGGGATTCAGAGAGGAGACCAAGGGCAGAGAGTGGATACATATGAGACCAGACGTAAGTAGAATTCAAACTTGAGTCTTCAGCTAATTTAAGGGGCTTGTTTTCCCCATAGAAATGGAATGGACTCCTTAAAATAAGTTGTCCCGTTTCTCAGGAAATTGAATATTCACATGGCATATGGTGTTGAAATAAAATGTTGAGCTTTGGGATTAAAATTTTCAATTTTCAGTGTCTGAACTCTACTTGAACTCTTCTTATCAGTGTACGAGCACACATGACCCTATAGCTAATTTAAGGGACTTGTTTTCCCCATAGAAATGGAATGGACTCCTTAAAATAAGTTGTCCCGTTTCTCAGGAAATTGAATATTCACATGGCATATGGTGTTGAAATAAAATGTTGAGCTTTAGGATTTAAAATTTCAATTTTCAGTGTCTGAACTCTTCTTGAACTCTTCTTATCAGTGTACGAGCACACCTGACCCTATATTTCAATAAAAGTAAGATAATGTCAGACACCATTTGATGTCCTGAAAAGGGACCATACACCAAAACTACATGTTAGTGTATTATCATTCTACAGCTACTTGGTACTGAAGTATGTAATTATCGCATTCCATGTATTTATTGTATCCTTGCATCTACATTCTTAGTTTAAGATTATTAAGGACTTGATACAGGAATGCTAGGGTAGTAGTACACACCAACTGACCTTTTAATACATCATTGTGTCCTCTTATCTCGCTACCTGTTTTTTTGTATGTAGATATGCTCATGGTTAAACTCGCAATTAGTGTCTACGCTATTTGTCTTTGCACAGTATAATTATATACACAGTACTGTATTAGCTCAAAGTATTTAATTAAATTGACAATTAAATCCCAACATTTGCAGACAAGATGATAGCGTTTGCAAACAAAGATTTTATTATAATGCCAAAGATGAGCATAGAGTCAAAGCAATGTAATCAATTCCACATTTATTATGTTTATATCAAATATACATGATCAGATCCCATGAGGACTGACCTTCAAGTGAGGATATTAAATGTGCTCACTTGAGGTCTGTCTTTGATGCTTTGCAGACTCAAATGACAAATCATGAATTCACAATAACGTATCATTAATTGATTCAGACAATTGGGCATTATTTCATTGAAATGCAGCATTGAAAATGGTCACCATAGGTCAGTGAGTGTGGTTCTGTTTTCCTTTGGACTATTTCTTTTCACTGGCTGCTTTCCGTGACACCGTCTTGTTAGTGTTGGCGTATTTATGTCGATCATTTCTGTTAATTAACATTGGTGGAACGATATAAAATTAGTGATTAGTTGTATTGCTTTTTATTAAAATCTTGTGTACCACATCTAAACAATGAGGAAGAAATGCATATGTACCTGTTCATTTTTACTTTGCTTCTGCAGCCTAGCCCACCCTCCCAGTATCTGGTGCCAGTTCCTCTTGTCATCATTCCTCCACAGGCAATGCACGGCTTTTCATTGGTGTACGGCTGTGGCAATAAACATTTTACATGTTGGGATTACATTGTATAGGCCTGGTGTACTTTCCACCCCCATTTTCACTGGATCTTGCTGACGCTGAACCCTTAATTGCTCCCGATGTGCAGGTTGTATTGGTGCCTTGCATGGTTTCCTCCGCCATCAGTGTATGAATGTGTGTGTGAATGGGTGAATGTAATCCATAATCTATGTAAAGCGCTTTGGATAAAAGTGCTATATAAATGTACCATTTACCAGTGTGCACATTTGTCTGTTACTTCTTTATATTGAACTAGGAATATAGAGCGTCGCAGTCCTGCCCCCTTTCAGAGGGGCACCAGGAAATAATTCCCCATTCATTTAAATAATTCCCCATTCATTTTCCCAATAGATGTTTCAAAAAGTATTTATTTAAAGACCTTAAAGCTGCAATAAGCAATATTATGTCAATTTTAATTTTGTTTTCTTTGGTATTCAGACAGCCAGCAATGGGTAAAACGCTCCCAAAAGAATTTAGTCTCTGTGACACATCTAGGGGCCACAATCTGCATTCAAAGATGTTCCTAGAAGCTTTGTCATTGGTCGAAAAATGTTAGTGCAGATTGTGGCCCCTAGATGTGTCAGATACTAAATTTGTTTTTGGAAGCATTTTACTCTTTGCTGGCTGTCTGAATACCCCTCCCCAAAAAAGAGTTGACAAATCATGACAATAAACAATATTTCTTGGGCCGAAAAAAATTAAATAAAAAAAGTGTTGTACCCTGCCCTTTTGTTCGTCTTTCTAATGATCTGTTCAGCCCCCCAAAAAAATTGTTTATTGTCATGAATTGTCAACTCAGCTGTTGGCTTTGTCCGAGGCTTTAAAGGTCTTTAAATAAATACTTTTTTAAACGCCTATGGGGAATATGAATGGCGAATTATTTCCTGGTGCTCTCGTCGTTCTGAAAGGGGGTGGTACTGCGACGCTCTATTTATTAGTTGCATCTATTGACTAGGCACCGGCTAGGCCTAGGCGCCTTAGTTTACCTGCTCTTTGGCACAGTGGCCACAGATCATCCTTGTGGCTAGTTCCATGAGGTGGTCCTGGTCCTCATCGTGGCACACATCACATGCATAGGCCCGGCCACAGCAAGGAAACCTGAGGACCAAAGATTATTGCTTACTTCTACAGATGGTGCTCCAACTCAACAATGCACAATTAATCAAAATATGGTCCAATACCTAAGCCAGCGCCGGCTTTGTTTATAATGTTTGCAGGTTCCATTTTCTGGCAGTGGCTTCCCTTTTTGCACAGCAGGGTCTCTTATGTTCCTCCGATTGTTCAGAGCATAACCACTCGAGCCTGTGCACAAAACAAATATCTGTGATAAATGCTGTACTGCATGTACGATATGTGCTTTTGTAAAAGCCACTTAGCTAGCATTATATTCAGTCTCCTACCTGCTGTGTTGGAACGTGGCTGAATGTACTGGAATCTTGTGCTATCAGTGAGGAAACTGAGTTTGCTGTGGCAGTGCTCACAATTAAACTCCTTATTCTGACCGTAGGAGAGGCTCTGTGGAAAAACAAATCACACTGTGTGAAGTGAGGGGCGCTCTTATCATCATACATCACATTCCATGCTCAGCGAAACAGCTGAGCACATTCCGTGCTCAAACGGACAGACACACGTAAACAAAGCTGTGCATAGGAGGGGCTAGCGCTCCTCAAAAATGCTATCTCAGGTTTAGAGTAGACCTCATAAATTAGTATACTGTAAATAAATGAGCAATGATGCTTGTCATTTCAAAACTAAAAAGGATGAGGCAACCGAATAAGTCTAGTGTCATCACCTGCATAGGGCAATCCTGGGAACAGCTCAGGCATCCAAATGTGAGCTCACATTCCTGAAGCACGAGGTCAACTGGAGTGGCATTGTTCAGATCCAGGTAGCCAAGGACGTCACTGTAGTGGTGGAGCATGCTGGGCCTGAATGTGGCACTGATGCTAGCACTGCACTTCTCACACTGAGCCACGCAAGGAGTCCTCCCACTCAAAGTCAGGTCTGCCGTCACCTTACACCTTGCAGAGAGAGAGTGCGTGACCCACAATCACAGTTCACATTCCTTAACTGACCATATATTCGGTGTTGGTGAAATGGTGATAAATATCGTCGAGACGATACAAAATGTCGTATATATCGTAATACAGTGAATGCACATTCTGATTTGCAGTTCTAGACTATACTGGTCTGTTACTCCTTTTTTGTTGTTGTTGAATAACCATGAAAAATAATCGTGATACTGCTTGAAAAATAATTGTGATTATTATATATTTTTCCATATAGTCCACATTCTCATCTTGTACAAATAGTGTTGTGCTCTGAGGACCTCTCTTTTCTTACCTATTGCACTGCAGACAAACGGTGATACGTCTGGCCACTACGGTAGCTGTGCCCTCTCCCAGCCTCAGGCCCAGTAGCTTTACCTCCGTGCCTCTGCGGGGCTCACTGATCTTAATGTTCTCCACTAGATGATGAGACTGGTCGCCTTCCTCCTGTTGTTCATCATCACAGACTGTTCTCCCCTGATCCACTGCTCTCCCATCCACTGCCGTCCCGTTTCCTTCTCTCTTCTCACCCTCGCCGTCACCTTCATGGGCAGTGGTGTGGGAGGCAGGGTGCAGTGGGTCATCGCCAACAGCAGGTTCTTTGCAGACTGATGCCTGGAGCTCCTGGTATGGCACAAACTGTAATCCAGCTCGCTCTAACTCCACATCTTTTTTCAACTGTGGGAAAATTTATAAAGATGAGATCAGATTGAAACAATGTTCATGCGAGTAATAATACAGACAGACACAACATTAATGGGCTTGGAGGCAAGTTATTATGAAATGACCTGGAATACTCCCACATGGGGCCAGAGTCTCACCTGTCTGGCTCCCTCGGTGAAGAGTCTCTCCAAACTACGGTCCAGCCAGCGAATAAATGGTCGGAACAGCAGTTCCACCTTTCCCATCAATTGATTGGTTGCGTGCTTCGCTTGAAGCCACTCCAGTGATGCCTGTTGTACATGCCTACATTTTGTCAAATTGTTGAATATAATGCAGACTTACATACAATAGTATATTGTACTATTGTCTGCAAGTCAAAACATCGAGTAGCCTTTAAGTGCAATTATTGTACAATTCTTGTACCTTCCCATTACTGATGGCAGATCCTGATCAGTTGGTATGTCTAATGTGAAAATCTGAAGAGCATAAAGCTGTGTTATTTCAGGGTTACATGAGTCAAATATGAATATCCTTTGTTTACAAAATGCCTTGTGATATCATATGTATCATGAGAAGTTATAGTCTTTACCTCCTGAGGATAATTCACTGGGAAGCTCACCATGATATCAATTTCTTTCAGGTCAAAAGGCTGTCAGGGAGTAAGAAGCCATAAGACAGTGAGTGTATTTTAAGATAACATCAGTCTATCCTGACCATAAAATCACATCATTCTAAGTTCAAGTTAAGGCCAGTCAATGATTTACAGGAAATGATAAGCCTTGATGGACTATGACACTGGCAAGTGGCAAATGTAGCATACAAGTGTTAGGGTGAATTTAATGACATATGTACAGTATACCGTCTGTTATCAATAGGAAGAAAATGATTGTAGCGGAAATCAATGTTTACCCAGTCAGGATCAGTGGCCTCAACGGTGGCCCTGTAAAAAGTAACCTGGCCATCACTTCGCTCCTGAATAATAAGCTGGTCATTAGGGAAACGCTTCATCATCTGTTTGATCTCAGTTTCTCGTAACTGCTTGGTGATGTCCTCTGTCAAATCACAGAGCTTCACCTCCTGGAGAACATTAGGACGGGGCACTGACATCTTTTGTGTGGGCCTTCTTTCAGCTGTGGGGGCAGACTGGTCTTCGGCCAGGGGGAACTGTGGCGGATGCCAGAAGCGACATCTATCTTCCATAGCGCAGAAGCCTGACAGAAAGTAACGACAGGGACGCTGACCTGCCCTCTCACGTCTTGCTGTTGTAACAGCCCTTGTGTTCTTGGTAGACTCTCTCGGACCTACACCTCCAGTGCTCTCTGCATCTAGCTGTGTTGTATCTTGCTGACAATCCAGCTTCAGTGTCCCACTTGTCTTGTCCTGGCCAAGTTTGGCATCATCCCTTATGTGGAGAAACCGGCACTTCTTCCCAAAATGGCAATGTCTTCCCTGTGAGAAAAAGCGGCACACTGTTGGCTGTGTGTGGGGACCTCCATGCACTTCATACTCCTTGGTCTCCTTCTTGTCATTCTCCATTGTTTCCAAGATGATGCCTGTGAGAAATATGAATAACACAAAACTAACAAAAGAAAGTAAACATTTGCGGGTTCGGGTCCGATCCCGATTAACTTTGTTGTGTGTCTCCCCCCCATCCCTCTCCCCGATTTGTGGACCCTGTTGTAATTAAGTGTAATGCTTTATCATGGGTTGTCCTGATTCGTCATTCATACAGTTTTTGTATGGACTTGTGCTTTCGTTTGAAATGTACCCATTCTGCATACTGTGAAATAATAAAAAAAAAATCAATACTGTCTACCAACTGTACTTCTATCAATAAACAAAAAGAAAAAAGAAAAAAGAAAAGAAAGTAAACATTGTGATCCGGTCTAGAGCCCGCCTTCTATACATCTTGCACAAGCTTTCCGTATCCGGACTCTAGACCGGTTCACCAACAGCAACCACCAGCTAGCGGCTTGATCAGCTCTGTCAACTGGACGAGTAATAAGCGACACAATTCACATGATTAGATGATCGATGATTGGATATTTTAACGGTTAGGTTCGGGGATATAAATGCATGCCTTCAAATCTAGATTATCTATGCGTGAGAATACATTTAGTTAATATGAGACCAAGACTGCTACACAGCTTTAAAGTTGTAGCTCCTCAGCTACAGCGAGATTCTGAATTCACCACAGCTGTCCATGCAGTATCCTTGTGTGCCTTTAAAATATGATCTACTAAGTAAATCCTATTTTAAATGAAGTCTAATCTACTTCATTTATAATAATAACATTAAATTGTAGACGGTCATGCAATTACGTTAGACAAAACACCAACTACTTACGTGTTGCAGTGCACTTCACGCTTTCCCTGCTTGCTGTTGTAGACAGAAAACAAATAAAAAGGTATGTTTCTTTTGGTATGTTTTATCGCCCTCTACTGTTTGGGAGGGTTTCTTTCTTTTTTCTTTCTTTCTTTCTTGAACAAACCTAATGATAATAAAAGACTGTCAGGATATTTTTGAGCAATTTAATATTAAAGGGAAGGTGTATGTTGGATTCAACATGTTAATGTGTACTTTCAGACATTTAACTGTCAATATTTAGTAAACTTGACCTTTCACTCTCTGCATGGTCTGCTCTTTTCCCCTATATGCCACACCAAACCTCTTTGCCAAAAATATCCGATCTACAATGCCTCACAGCGCAAGCTTGTACTGTAGATCTGCTATTTTGGGTAAAGTTCTCAGAATAGGGATGATAGGGTTCAAGTGAATAATGGAAAGATTTTTGATTATAATATTTACTAAAATTAACACAAAGATTTGGCAGCCCCACTGTAGTAACACTGAGGACCCCCTAGGGGTCCCCGACCCCCTATTGAAGACCCAATCTTCTCTAGAGAAGGGGTAGAGAAGGTTTTCCATGGCTCTGTATTTGGATGACTATAGCCTGCATGACTATACCCTGAGTGCATTAATAATTTGTAGTACCCCTGTTAGTTGATACCACACAGTCAGAAAAGCTCATGAGACGAAGTCTTTTCTGGTCACTCTTTCTGGCTTAAACTTTCGACATGCTAAAAGATTAGTGTGAGATATCCTACTTGACTGTATAAGAGATGGATCTTGTACATATTGCGTCAGGTCTTTATAAAGAATGGGTAGCAAATGACTCTTTGCTACAGCCGCTCTGGGACACCATGAGGCTTAACTACGTAGACTATTTGAGATCTCCACTTTTTCCCATAATTTTGACAGTGTCTTCATACTTTGTCTTTTGCCTCCCCTTCCTCGTCTGTGACATCATGGGAGACAGATGGACATGGGTCCAGCAGTTCAAGATCCAGCCTAGCCGACGTCCGACCCCCTCGACGCTGCTTCACTCTGCAGGTGTCACCCTGTACAACCATGCGTTCCTCGTGTTCCCAGCATCGGTGGCGCAGTGGGCATGGAGACCACCTGTGGACCTTCCTGACCAGGCTCCCTCCCTATTGGAGCTGATCGCTGGGGTGACGGTAAACCTCCTGCTGTTTGACTTCCAGTACTTTATCTGGCACCTGCTCCACCACAGGATCCGCTGGTTGTACGTCACATTCCACGCCATCCATCACACGTACTCGTCTCCCTTTGCGCTAGCCACTCAGTGTCTTGGCGGCTGGGAGCTGGTAACGGTGGGCCTTTGGACCACGCTGAACCCGGTCATCCTACGATGCCATCTACTCACCACGTGGGTGTTCATGGTGGTGCATGTGTATGTGTCCATAGAAGACCACTGTGGCTATGATTTCCCATGGTCCATGTCTCGTCTGATTCCGTTCGGCATCTATGGAGGGCCCAGCAAACACGACGTGCACCATCAAAAACCTAATTCCAACTTTGCACCCCACTTCACCCACTGGGACAAAATATTTGGCACACATGCTGATTTCAGCTTTGTTAGTCCAATTGTTAAAGAACAATGATACACAAACATGTGAGTGAGGAGGTGAAGGGTGGGTTCATTAGCAAGTAGAATTATATGAACATATGTAATTGCGAATTACTATGAGACCTAGCAGATCATGTCTGTCTGTCTGTCTGTCTGTCTGTGTGTGTGTGTGTGTGTGTGTCTGTGTGTCCCGCTTTTGTGCCCATATATGGAGCTGAGTGATTTGTTTGTGATTGATGCAACACACTCCATATTTGGACGTATAGCTGCTGGGGGCTCCTTATATGGTTATGGCTAACTTAAAAACTTAACTTAAAAATAAATCTTAAAAAACCCCAAATATGTACGAGCTGCGTTCGCTTCCCGCGTTTGCGCGTCTTACTTGTGTGTATGTAATGACATGTGTGTTCTTTCAATCTCCTAACATGAGTTTATAATTTATTTTAATGTATGTGTAATAATGTAATGCCTCCAACTTTCCTGGGCTGGTTGCAGTACTAAAAGCACTGCTAGACTATACCTCTGGGTTCTGGTGTGTCACGTTGCTTTACTTTGAAAGTGATCCTGTGCTTCATAATTAATTTATGCACACCTACATATAGAGTAATGTAGGTGTGCATAAGTAATGTGCCACCGTGCCAGAAAATAGCAGCCAGGAGAATGAGACTAGCAGGACACTGCCAAAGGCATCAAGAACTGCCAGCCAGCAAACTGGTGCTCTGGGAACCAACACACGGGCATCAATCACGAGGACGCCCCGCGCTAACATACGTGGATGTACTCAAGAGCGATGCAGGAGTGCAAAGTACCAACGAACTGGCCAGATGTATGGAGAATCGGGATGACTGGAAACGACGATGGAGGGCTCGTCTGAGGACGACCTAGAGTGCCCCCTATTTTAGATTTTTGAGTCTCCTCTGTCCTCCTCCTTTTCCCAACAATTATAAGAAAATAAATTAAAACATGTAGTAAATGAAAAAACCCTCACGGACAATATCAGTCACCACCAGTGACTCAATGAATTACAATGGGTTTGTATAGGAAGGGAACGGGGCAGCAAAATTATTATCAAATATATAAATAGTACTGAATCGCACTTAAAAACGGTCTAGGGTGTTCACATAAATCTGAATAGATTTATGTGAACAGATTGAAAATACCAAAAGTTTTTTTGAAGGTGAAATATCCCTTTAAAGAACATGGTACCTACTAGTTCTGTATGGTTCTGTAATTTAAATTAGGAGCACTTATTTGAGTGAGTATTTTCTTCAATTACCTAGATGTCAGCCAAATACATTCAATCTACATAGCATATATTTTTGCTTTTCACTTGAAAACACCTGACACCCATGTGTGCACAGAAGTGCAGCTGTTTAATGTAGCACCCTTGCATTTCGTTTTTAAGAATTTATCCTTTATTTTTCATATTCAATTATTGACTTATTCGGTTTGCAATATTTTAATTAGCAGTCTATAATAAAATGTAAAGTTGCCTACTACTGTACCTGATCTATGTGGGGCCTTTTTTATTCAGCTTCTGAAATTCAGGGTCAGGCTCTGGAACAGTGGGTGGCCCAATTTTCTAGAGGGCCCCTGGGTCTGGGCCGACAGGGCGAAGGGCACTGAACGGTACTTTTTCTGGCACCTGCTCCACCAAAGGATCTGCCCGCTGGTTGTAAGTCACATTCCACACCATCCATCACATGTACTCATTTCCCTTTGCTTTGGCAATTCAGTGTCTTGGGGGCTGGGAACTGGTAAGTGGGTTTTTGGTCGACTCTACGCTGAACCTGAAATGCCATCTACTCACCACGTCGGTGTTCCTTTGGTGCATGTGTGTATGTGTCCATAGAAGACCTCTGCGGCTATGATTTCCCATGGCCCATATCTGTTTCTGTTCTGTTCACCATCAAAACCCAATGCAAGGCTCAATCTCAGACAGGTAACACTTGGTTAAAACTATTACAATATAATTGGCTGATAAGGGTGTATATCACGCCAGAGAAATTTAATAAATTTAGTGTAGATATTCCAGAAACTTGTATCAGATGTGGTAATGACAAAGCACAAAGGTACACATTTCCATTATCTATGGGCACGGGTGTGATTTATATTTTTGTAAGTAATTGTATTTTCTGGTGTTATGTATTGTTCTGTAATATTGTTTGTTTGTATATAAAAAATATATAAATATATTGTTTATAAGACCAATTATTGTCTGTGCTAATTTAACTCTGGTCCATTTGCCTTGGCAGCCATCACTCCCTTGGGTCCCCAGTGATACCCATGCCGTAACTTAATTTTAATAGAAGCGACTGTTGACTATTTCTGTTGTACCTTTGTGTTGAATTTTAATTTGAAATTTGAATAAACTATGATGAAAAAAAGAAAAACTGTAGCTGGACTACATCCAGTGCTGTCTCCTAGCTGCACCTCCATCATTGCCAAGTTGTTTTCCTATATAACCCCATGCTCACATTTAAAATATCACTAGGAAAACTCCCAGGAAAAAGATTCTGGGGAAGTTGGTATGAACCTCTGTTCACATTTTGTCATTATTAATTGTATTGTTTATTTTTTGTCTAGGCCTATGATTGTTTCCTCCTATGCCCAGCTTTGTGTGTGCGACTCTTCTGTTGGGAATCATGTGAAAGTCTGTTCTGTTCTGCTTACTGCTTACTTACTGGTCATTGGTCAATACACATTGCAGTTGAAAAGAGGGACAGGGCTCTAATCTTCTAATTCTGATGGAGATGGATAACATAATGCAGGTCATATATTCAGTTGGCATAAAGCATTCTATACATTGCACATTGACTACTTTCACTCTCTTATTTCTTCTTGGCAGTGATCAGGTTAGGTGCAGACACTTTAACTTTACCTGGCATGTTTTTAGCTATATCTGAATCCTTGACACTGCGGAATAGGTCTTTTTCCCTTTCTGAAACCTCCTTTGCTTTCGAGAAGCTGAAAAGTGCAGTACGGGCAGCTTTGCCTCTCGTTTGAAAGCCTGGTGTCAATTTCACCTTGTGCTTGTAGTTGGACAGGGCGGTGTAGGGGCCGCAAACTGGCACACAGAACAGTAACACGTCATCAGGATGAGGCTGGCCAGTCAGAGAGTTGAGTAGATTATCTTCTTCCGCTCCGGGGTTATCCTGGTCAACACCATCTTCCTTGTCCTCCACTCCAGGCTGGCCCTCCAAGTCCTCTGCTCTCCCTGTCCACTCTGACTTTTTTGCAGAAGCCTCCATACTGCAGGGTTTCTGAGGCGCTTTCTGAAGGACTTTCCCGAGGGGCTCTTCTCTCCCTTTTCCATTGCCAAGTTTTGTCCCCATGTCCTTGTCCTCCTTGCAACCGAACGATCCAAGCTTCATCATCATCAGCTCTCTGTCCTGTTCATCTTGGTCCCTGTACTTCTCCTTCATCTTCTTCAGTTTGTATTTCTGGCCTCTCTTCGGGGGATGCTGGGAGAGTCTTACTTTGTCCTGGGCTCCCTGGTTAACTAATGGGGCAGGTGGTGAGTCCTCAGATATACCCTCAGCTTTGGCCTGGGCCTCAGGACCTCCTATTTTCGGCTTCTTCTTATCCCTTTTCTCTTTGGCAGTCATGTATTTTCTCCTCTGACTGTTTGCATCATCCTCAGCAGTCACTTCGCTTTTGGACCTGTCATTTTGAGTGGTTATATCTGAAAAACTGATCTCGGCACTCTTTAGCTTTTTCTCCTCTCCTTCATCTTTCATGTTGTTTTCTCCTGGTGGCATCACCTCTGTTGTGGATTCCTCAGGAATGATAGACAACACTTTGTTCCCTCTGTCCTCCTCCACTTCTGCCCTTTCCATTTTCTCTCCGTCTACTTCTCTGCCCTCTTCACCCTCTCCATCATCACTGCTGTCATCCCCAATCAGCTCTTCTCCCTCTTCTAGAAGCTCTGCTGAGCTGGAGGTGACCATCTCCATGTCTTCCTCTATGGTCTTCACCCTCCTCTCCCCTTTGTGCCTAAACACAGACTGTTCATCAACCTTGAAGAGAAAACCGAAACCCATCATCAAGTAGGAAGGAGGCAGGAAGTTCTTCTTTCCTCTGATCATGAAACTTCCAGTGGGGAGGTATTCTCCGGTAGGAGCTGTCTTGGACACCTGGTGATGGTGGACCCACCAGGCACTGCTGCTGAACTTACCATCCCAGGCAGCACTGAAACACACAGCCATAGTGCCAGCTTCTGTCAAGGTACGGGGAGGAATAGTATCACCTGAGGGGTTTTTGATGACATAGCTGGCCGCTCCATGGAGGTCTGCATGAAGGTAAACATCACCAGCCCTCAGATAGCGTTTTACAATAATTTCATTCTGTTGTTGGTCCCGGCCTGCTATGACCAAATAATTCTCTGAACTGATGAACCACAAGAATTTTTCAAACCAGTAGACCTTCCTGGCCTTCTGAATATTGATCACAGTCTTTTGTGTTTTTTTAGTTTGATTTGCCTTTTTCTCTGCTGATTTGAAAGCTTTCTGTGCTGCCTCAACGGTCTTCTGTTCTTTTGTTGCAGCACTTCGTTTGTGGTCATAGTATGTTTTGGCATTGGCATAAGCTGACAAGCTGATGTCCAGATCCACCAATATGGGCTTGTTCTTTTGCAGTTTGTTATTTTGTCCGATGTATTTATTCTTGTTTTTCTTGCCTTTGTGCACCTCCTTCTCCTCAGCCACAATGTCCTTGTCCTCTTCCTCGTCATGGTCCTCCTCAGAAATGTATGGGTTCTCCAACAGCATGGTGATATGATTGGTCCGCAGCTTAAGTTCTTTGATGGCACAGGCAACGGGATCTCCTGCAGTCTGGGCTTCCTCGACAATGACGCCTATCTCTTTCCAGCTCATCTGCTTGGCCAGTGCACTGGAGACCATTTGTAAAGCCCTCTCCACCAAAGTTAGGTTCAGCTCCACCAGTTCACCCTTTAATCTGTCCACCTCCTGTGATTGATGCAGGCCTTTCAGCCTCTGTTCATGGTCTCTCTTGACATTGTCCACCTTCTTCAGAACCTGTTTCTCCTGCTGGAAAGATTGTTTGTCAATCTTCTGGCTCTCTGTCTTAGAATGGAACTCATCCACTGCCTTATTAAATGAATCAAACTCCACATAGTGGCTCTTTGCATGTTGTGCATAGAGGAATGGATGGAATTCTTCATACATGAGAAGTTCTTCACAAGGTTTCTCAGGAGATAGGCTTGGCTTCTTTTCACTCTTTTGAATAATGTAACCTTTTCCACTGAAATATTCTGTTTCCTCCATATACTTTTCAGCCATTTGCAGGGCATCCAGGATTTTAGGTGCAACTTCAGCAGCTTCTACATTGCTGTCAACTTTGACGTTGCCCGAGAGACCCACTTCTATCAAACAGTGTTCTATCAGAGTTGCTCCATAGGGAAGATGTGGGTTGAGGACCTTTTTCACGTTCACTCCATTCGGTGCTCCGGAGAGGACTTCAGTGAGACTATCCAAACTGAAGAGAGGTTCAGGGGCCTGGGCGTTCTCTATGGGATATCGCTCTCTCACAGCAATCTTCACATCTTCTGCCTCATCAGTGCGGAACCGCAGTAGTGTCAGGATGATGTACTCATAGTCTGTGAGAATTATGTTACCCCTGTCATAAAGTTCAACTATCAAGTGGTAAGTAGCCTCGTTTGAGCCAAACTGCATGTCAATAATCCTGTCAACTCCAAGCTGTTTAACATGTGTCAGCCGCTTATTCTTCAGATGCTTTCGGCATTTCATGGCAAATCCAGATGGCATGTTATTCTTAGGCCATTCAAAGTCTGTGGAGTGAATACGAATCCCAGACTCGACCAGGAGAGTTACTTTGGTGTCAGGCTTTTGTAGACGGATGAGATAAGTCTTCTTGTCGATGTCATATATGTTGTTTACTCTCAAGTCAAGATATTTGGCATTGATTTCAGCAATGACCGCCCTGATATCCAAAGTATTAAATCTTGATTTCATGGTGTCCTGCAGATATCAAATGAAAAATAAAAAGAACACAATGAATATTGCAAATATAAAAATACCAGCAAGAAACCAATTTATATAGCCAGGTGCCTTAATCATCCACATCACACTGACGTTACGCCTGTAACCTTAGCAACTTGATATCAACAAACATGGAACAGCATAAGGCCTTTTATGATGTGACTGAGGTAAAAGCCATCTAATGTCTGTGAGTCTGTCACACACAGAGTTGGGGTCCGTTACTCAAAAAAGTGATACACGACACATTGCACATTACAAAAGTAATGCCTGGCTTACATTATGTAACTTGATACAATAAAAATGATTTTTAAGGCTGTGTTGTGTTGTTGCTGCTGACCAGAGTGCCCCTGTGCAGACCCCCCCCCCCCCCCCTAGCGCGGGCGTGACCGACCCCGAACACAATAAAGAATAGGCATATAGGTCTTATAACATTTCAGCAGCAGTTGGCACAGCACAGCTCAGCCTGGGCCGGCCGTAAGAACACAATACACTCAGTGCAATAATAATAGTGAGGTAATAAGCACATCAATATCTATAGGCCTAATGTTAGCGCTGGTCCATCCTGTCTGTCTGTCTGTCTGTCTGTCTGTCTGTCTGTCTGTCTGTCTGTCTGTCTGTCTGTCTGTCTGTCTGTCTGTCTGTCTGTCTGTCTGTCTGTAAATACACCAAGTCTCTGTCTCTATGTATGTCTCTGTGTGTGTAATCTACGTAATTTGAGAACCGTTAGCCCTACCGGTTTCAAATTCGACAGGTCGGACCCACGATTGTCCGCCCCAAAAAGGCCTCTGCCCATCGTCCATATATGGAGCTGGCCTGTTCTGACCTCACAACACTCCATATTTGGGCATTCCTGACACAGAACTGCACAAGCTGGCTGCATATACTGCATATTTGGTCATGCCTTTCAAATAACTCCATATATGGGCATAAAAGGGAGACAGACATAATGTCTGGGGGAGGCATGCATTTCCAACTTGCATCGTTCAGAGTAGGCCAGTGCTGAAGACATTGATGAAAATGTATATGAACATCGGTTTAAAAGTGGTGGAGTACAGCATCTTGCAATGGGTCTGGTCCACAAGATTCGATACACCACCAAGATACCCATACCTAGATACTTCCTTAATGTTAACGAAGTCCACACCCACAACACCAGAGGGAGTGCAATGAACCATGTACAGCCCAGATTCGGCACAAACAAGGGACTAAATTATTTTCGCTCCTATGCCACCAAAATGTGGAACGCCCTACCAACAGTCATTAAGACATGCGAATCCCTTGACTCCTTCAAAACCGCTCTCAAAGGGCACCTATACGGACGGCTGCAATTCGAAACTGACCCCCGTAAAATCTGAATCGCCCCCCCTTTTCCCTGTATATGTTTCTTTTCCCTTTTTACCTCCTTTATGATGAATTCCTGTTCTGTTCTTTGTCTATATAGAAGTGTCTATAATTATAGTTGTACGTCTCTAAATGTTTTGATGAATTGAACATGGTGGACACTGGACAGGTGGTCTGGACCCTCTTGTAAACAAGTGTAATGCTTAATTGGGTCGTCCACTCACATTTAACAGTCTTTGTATTGAGTTTGTGCTTGAAATGTACTGTAATTCTGCAAACTGTTAATACATATTTCAATCAAATCAATCAATCAATGAAGTGGTCCTTTAACAATAAACACAGGGCCGACTAGACTTCGGATTTCTCCGCACCGCGGTAAAGCCTGGTAACCTGGTTTTCATTCTCATTTAACCAGTGTGATCCGGTCTAGATCTCCGCCTTTCGTATCCGATCATTTGCACCATGATTTGCTGCACACTCACATACTGTACATGTACGTGTTTCCGTATCTTGTAGAACGAGACCGGATCAACAACCTTGCAAAGCGACTTGATCCACCGAGTACTGCGGTGCGGCTGCGCAGCCTCGGAGCTACGGGAATACATTCAGAGGGGTCGGTCGGGGTATCGGGATGTCAGTGGGCCAGGACAATATGTCTGCATAGAAGAAAAGCCTTTTAACTTTTATAGCAATACCGGATTCCTTCTCGGTATCAGGCATGGGGCAGTGCGGCATAACGTCGTCAAAGACGGTGTTGGTCTTTCTAAATCTGATATTTTGGGTAAGTTTGACCGTTTACCTTTTGACTCTTGGACGTGCGTCACAGAAATAGCTAGCCAGTAGCCGCAAGCTAATGTCAATGTGTAGCCTAGTTGTGAGAACTGACCAAGGGGATTATGTTTAAAAACAAACTTCAGAGACAGGTTGTTCATATAGTCCTAGTAATATGCAAATATGGTAACAAATAAGATACGTGTGTGTGTATAATAAATGCCGTTTGCACATAAACAACAACAAACATGCATGGAAAAAGATTTATCTGCACTTGTTATTGTTAGCAGTCAGTGCAATGAGTGCATGCCACTTTTTACTTAGTCCTATGAAGTTTTGGCAAATGGGAATAGTGTGCTGCCTTCTCAACCCACAGGCAGCAGCTGGTATTTTATGCTATGTTGGCGCCTATGTGTTCATCACATATGATGACTATGACCACTTCTTTGAGGATGTGTATACCTTTATCCCTGCTGTGACCATCATCGCTGTCGGAGCACTCTTGTTCATTATTGGACTTATTGGATGCTGTGCTACAGTACGAGAGAGCTACTGTGGACTTGCAACGGTCAGTGAATATTCAGTGTTGCAAATGTTTTTGTTTTACTATTATATAATGAGACATTTTCAGCTTTTTAAAATGAGGATTACTAATAATAATAGAAATAATTGGGCCACTATGCCACACTCTTTTTTTATTTCATTCTATGTAAATAATGGCTTCCGATGGACAACTCCTGACACAAGGGCAGCAACTAAAACAAAACTGCAATTAGATGAACAGAAAACGTAGCCCCTGCATTTCACCTTTGATGATTAGTTTTACAAATAAACCCCTTCCTTGAGTGCAACTTATCTAATACTCTGTCTAAATATAATATCATCCACAGTTTGTGATCATCCTTCTGCTGGTGTTCATGACAGAAGTGGCTGTGGTGGTTCTTGGATATATTTACAGAGCAAAGGTCAGTCAAGTCAAAACATCATTATTCAAGTGATTTAATCTTTAATTTCTGTTTGACCTCATTACACTGTGTAATCAGTCAACACCTTTCAGATGTGCTGCAAGGAGCAAACTGCTTTTTGGAACATTCTATCAATTGTAAAATAATGCAATCTGTTTTATCTGAAATATCAGCACTCTCCCTGATTGTTGGCAGGTTGAAGATGAGGTTAACGGTTCCATCCGGAACGTGTATGACGAGTACAATGGCACCAACAGTGATGCCCCAAGCCGTGCCATCGACTATGTGCAGAGACAGGTGAGATCCCAATGTTGTGGAGTGAAGACCTAGGCCACAAAATGATATTTTCCCTGTGAACTTGTTTGATAGAATTGTACTGTTGGAACAAAATGACTGCCAAGAAAACTAATCTGGTAATCTTTTCACGGTTACTCCCACAGCTTCAGTGCTGCGGAATCCACAATTACTCGGATTGGATGTACACTCGCTGGTTTAATGAAACTAAAAACAACAGCGTCCCCATTAGCTGCTGCAAAAGTAATACAGAAGCCTGCACTGGATCCCTTGCTCATACTGAAGACCTCTACCCGGAGGTAAAACATTTAATTAGAAACCTTGCATGCACTTCCAAATGAAATGTCCAGGTGCAGGACAATTACAGATGTGCAACATTTTAAAAGAAATAGACTCTGCACTCTGGACTAAAGCTCCTCATTCGACTTGTTTATGGGAGAAACGTTACTGCATACATGTGTATCTTTATTATTGATTGATTGTTGAATAAAATAATGTTTTCATCTTTAGGGATGTGAAGTTCTAGTTGTGAAGAAACTAAAAGAGATCATGATGTATGTCATCTGGGCTGCACTAACATTTGCTGCAATTCAGGTAATTATACTTGGAGATTGGCTAGTTAACATGATCTAGCAGTGACTTAGGACTTGTGGATATGAACTGTCTTATTCCCCCACCATGCCCTTTGAGCTAAAAAGGTATTTAGATTTGCCCGCCCTTTGGTCTTGCCTTTTATTTGAACACAGTCAACTGTCAATTCAGTTGAATCACTGTGGATCTAAGCCTTTTGAGTCATAGTACATAAACCATCTGTCTCTTAGTTCAGAAGACAGACTAGCCTTATTACATGAACATTTTCTGTTTGGCCATTCCAATGTATTTATTTGTGCCACCAAAATCCGTTGTTGGTGTATCATTGCCACAGTGCATATGCACACAGGTGGAGTTAATCCTCTGCATTTACCAATCGTAATTATTACGAGCAGTTGACTTGAGAGCTACTTTCAAAATGACCGGCTCAACAAGATCTACCCACCTAAAGAATTATTAAACCATTCCTGAAAATAGTTTAAATATTTACCTGAGGTGGCTTTGGAATAGCAGAGCTGTTGTTAAATAATTATAGACCATTGTACTTGGAATGGGAAATAGAGGGAGAGAAATGGAATACCGGTAGGTAGGGTTTTTTTTTTAATTAAATTTGTAATGCTACCGACCTTTGTGCACAGCAACACTCTTGAAAACAAAAGATTGCATTGTGGGTTTGAGCTGAAAGGCCCTTTTTGATATCAATCAAGTCACCTCAATTCAAGTTGTAGATGCCAAAAATATCTATATCTATTCTTTATATTTCAATTAAATATTCTTTAGGGGCATGTCATGTGATCTACCTGCACAGCCTATGTGATCTACTGGTAGATCGCAATCTACCTTTTGGGCACCTCTGAGTTAGAGGATGAGTGTCTCAGGGACACTTGACACATACAGTAGAGAGCTGAAGTTCGAACCAACAGTCTGGTTTCCAGACAGCCTTTCTACCTCCAATGAGTCGGTCGGTGCTAGCTTGCCACCATTGGTGTGTGAATGTGGGAAGTGAGGAGGCTGGCGTTGACTGTTCGCCTGTATGTATGAATGAACGAACCATTGTAAAGCCCTTTGAGCACTTGGAAAAGCGCTATAAAATTGCAATTCATTATTATTATTACCCGGTACACACTCAGCTATGTTTTTCTCATTTTGAAAAATGCTTGGTGAGATGTCCTAACGTGAGTCGGGATTGCTGCATATTGCTGGCAATTCGTCACTTTCAAACAAGGATATTTGAACGCTAATTAGGTCATACCCAAGCTGTTACCCAAGCAATTTCCTATAAATGCAGTCTATTCATGTCATTAGGATTGTCATGTTTCATGACTGGAATTTAAAAGTTGAGGTCAAAGAATGTCATATGCTTACATGATTACATCTCACTCATTCATACTTGTAACCCCTTAAAATCCTTTACAATTTACAATTTACAATTTAGGCATTTAGCAGACGCTCTTAATCCAGAGCGACTTACATTAAGCAAGAACAAAAAGCATGGGAATACATCACATAAAGACATTTATCATGAAACATGCGTAGCTAAGAAAGTAACAGTGGAATATCTATAATGAAACTATACATATAAGCTATACATCTATACTACTATGCTACACATATGTACTATGACGTGCTATGACTACATACAATGCACTTATGCTGTCTACATAACATGCTATAAGTCTGTATCAAATGCTATCTAAGTCTACAGAATTGCTATCTAAGGGGGTGGGGTAAGTGCTATGGGCCATGATGGAGTCTGAAAAGGTGGGTTTTCAGACTACGGCGGAAGATTGGGAGTGATGCTGCAGTTCTGACTGCAATGGGAAGTGCATTCCACAGTTTTGGAGCCAGAAGGGAGAAGAGTTTGGGACGTGTGGAGCGTTGTCCCGGCGTTTTTAGTGAGGGTACTTCCAGCTTCCCTGCGTTGGCTGATCTGAGTGAGCGGGAGGGTTTGTAGGGTTCGATCATACTTGCAAGATATGGGGGAGCCATACCTTTGGTTGCTTTGAATGCCAGCATCAGAGTTTTGTATTCTGTGCGGGCACAGAATACAAAACAAGGAGCCAGCTGCAGAAGGTCTGAGAAGATGCTTTGTCCCTCAGCCTTTTTATTTTCTTTTTTACCAGCAAGCTGGTCTATTTTCAGTCGCTGTGCTAGTAGTGATTTAGTTTGTGACATTCTCCTCATTGGCTTTCCTTTAAGCAAATTCCTTTAAGTCTGCACAATGGCATCCCATACCTGGGCGTAAGATCTCCCAGCACAGAATCCAAAATTCAGTGCAACACTCGCTAACTTACAGACAGACAGACAGACAGACACACTACCCTTCACCCTCCGGCAAGAATTTAAATGAACACCTTCAATACGTTTGTCACACAAACTAAAGCAAGAACTCTTAGGGCCGATTCATACTCCTATTTTACCGCTGTTTCGGCGCTGTAGTGCCAAAATGATTTCGGCTCGTCAGAAATTTTCAGTAGCACAGAAGAGCCGACTTTAGGACGGTACCTGCCCCCCCGAACCTCAAATGACGTCAAATTGTAGGCTCTACAGCGCCGAACCGACTTTTATTCGGCTCTAAAATAGGAGTATTAATCGGCCCTTACAGGCACACACAATCCAACATAAAATAACTTACAACTACTAAGCTTCTAATACAAACTGCTGAATTAAATAACATATTTAACTCCTTTGAACACTCCTGAGACATACTAGAGACATAGTGAGTTTCATTCTTATTAATATAATGAATTGTATTGTATATTGTATTGTAGCTGCAAAGTTTCTATTTCTTTCCTGTTCTTTTTTTCTCTTTGTTTCTTTAATTCTCTTTTTCATGGAGTGTAGCTATCAATTGTTAAACATTTTCACGCCAATCCCTGTTAAAAGAAGGAATGCCAGCACTCATTGAATGTCCATTGAATGTTTATTGTCGCCACCATGCCGAAAAAAAACAATTTTTTAATATTACTACTTAATATTCTGTCCCCCCGCAAATCGTTACATACTATCTCTATAGTCATGTGTTCAAGCCGGATCTGTCCGATATTTCATATTCCTAATTGGCTAACATTGGCTTTCAAAGTTTGCAGGATTGACCCGTTTTGAACAAAAAGCCTCAAATCATGAACGCAGCGTGCAATTTACGTGAAATCTTTCACAGACTTTCCTACTAGGCTCAGGAATATATCCCACCCTTATCACATTGGCCAGTTATAGCGCCACCATCAGGTGGATTTTTGCTAAACACATTTTTGGAACAAAATGCCTCAAATCATGAACGCAGCGTGCAATTTACGTGAAATCTTTCACAGACTTTCCTACTAGGCTGAGGAATATATCCCACCCTTATCACATTGGCCAGTTATAGCGCCACCAACAGGTGGATTTTTGCAAAACACATTTTTTAAACAAAATGCCTCAAATCATCCAATTGCCAAATGGAAGCATAGGATACGATAAATTATATACTATCAGAGCTAACATTTGGCCCAAAAACATATTAAAGCAAGGGGGTGGCCCATTCATTGGGCGGCCCACTGGACATAACGCCAGTCCAGGCCTGTTAATCACCGAGTTTGCAAAGCAGTGCTTCGAACGATGATGTCATGTTGTTCTGTTTAACTTTCAATGTGATGTGATTTACAACTTGTGCCGGCGGAAGTGTCATCCTCTTTCAAGAAAGAGGGGCAGAGCAGAGGAGGAAAAGCCTTCTTGCTCTCTGCTGCCAAAGGTGGCCAGGGGTACTTTTCTCCGACTGCGTTGTGTCATTGCCTTGCGTGGGATTGGGATTTGCCCCCAGACGGACGGATCACGTAAGGGACGGACTGGAGGGGAGACATTTCTCTCATCCTCAGTTGCTTGGTGCTTCTTGCGTCGATTACGTTCGACTCTGTAAAGCACTTTAGACGCCCTGAGGGTGAGAAGCGACCAAGGTCGTGTGCACGCATCCACCTGGGTGACGGCAGACTGCTAGGCGACCCTCTGGCGCTTTGGCATGGGGGGGTCAGTCAGATCAACATATGGAATGTCAGAACAGGAAGGACGGGTGGGAAAGGATCAACATGGAATGTCAGATCCGATCAGCTCCATATATGGCGCTCTAAGGGTTTGAGGTCAGATGTAGAGTTGCTGGCCGGCTCCATATATGCAGATCGAGGTGATGATCCAGTCTTCTCCATGTATGGTTATCCAGGGTTAGTTGAAGTCTGTGTCGTGATCTTCGTATATGGAGGTGTGATGTGATGTCATGAGTCGTGACTCGTGAGTGACCATATATGGAGGTATGATGTCACGAGACGTGACCATATATGGAGGCGTGGTGTGACGCACAGAAATACAGGTTTTCATAGTAAATGCGACCTACAGTCGCAATAATTATTTATGTTTAGGTTTGTTTCATTATGTAATAAGGGGCTCATCTGTGCACGTAACAGCATGTAAGTTGGCTCATTTGCAGTATTAGCTCTTAGCTGTAGAGGTTTTTGTCCCAAAGACTTCCCTGTTAGCCGAGTTTTTCCCCTTGTCTCAGCTCTTATTGTCTCTTGTGTGATTTAATGTTTTTGGTAGATTGGAAACTGGCTGATCGACTAGTTATTGGCTCAGTGTTTAGTTGAATAAAAATAAGCTAATAGTGTTAAGTTTTACATTTGGCAAAGTGGCTTGTTAAAATACTAGTGAAAAATGTGTTTATAAAGCCCTAGTGCTGCATTGCCATGACAATACTGGCAGGGGGGCATTATAGGTCTGTGTACAATAGTCCAATGGAACCTAGGATGTTTGCGATAAGATGCCACAATTTCAATCTACATGGCGTTTTGAGAAAAATGTTATGCACATGTGTATACATTGGCTTAATCTTCAGCCGCCTTACAACTTGATATTCCCTGTCTCTCAGATGCTGGGGATGCTGTGTGCATGTGTGGTGCTCTGCAGGTGGAGCCGAGACCCCGCCTACGAACTACTCATCACTGGGGGAACCTACGCATAAAGGTTCCTAACAATAACACGTTCACAGACGTGCACTAAGAGTGACTTAAACCGGTTTTGACCGAGAACATGAAAACAAACTATTTTACATACACTAACATCTTACCTTTTTTCTCCTTTTACCTTTTGTTTTTCAAAAAGCTATTGGCCAAATTATTTGGTCAATGGGGAATGAGATTTTACATGTAATCTGCTGCTGTGACTACTATACCTAAGTTTTACCCTTTGTTTGAGGTAAGTTAGAATGTGGTCGCTGGACCTTATACTGTATAGAATATGTGGACTGGGTACTTTCCTCATATGTCAGTTTGCACTATGTCTGTGTGTATGGTTTTGCAGTATTTTATAAATATTTAAATATAGTGTAGTAGAGAGTGAAAGACCTTCCCCATGTGTAGTCTCCCCTGTATCTGAATTACTGCTATTACTACTGGTTTGAGTGTAACCAACAAGCAGTACGTGTTCTGTTACTGTAAACGGCAAAATAGGCGACATGAGGCCAGGTCCTTTGGGCCTGGTACTTTGAAATAATAAATATTACTTTACTCATCAGATCTTTCAGACAAAAATGTGGGCCGCAATTCTACTCAGTACATCTACAATTTGACATGCAATCTAAAATGCTGTAGAGGTTTTGTTTATTGTTTCAGCAGCCTACTGAATGTAGTTTTAGAGGTTTGACAATATGTCGCCATAGACTCAAGAATGTAAATGAACTGTAGGGAAATTTGAAGGAAAAATGAATAAAACATGTTACTCAGACTCACATGTGTACTTGTGCTTTACTTCATTGAAGTGCTGGTATACACAACAGAGCTTAGTTTAATGAACATTCAAGTTGTAGTTTTCTCTACACCAGTGAGAGAAGTGTCATGGACCCCCAAATTGATGTGAATGTGGCTGTGGACCCTCATCTGAAAATATTTGATGCCAGGAACCCCATAAAGAGATGTGTACCGCAGGCGTTTGTTTAGAATGATTGGCTATTTTTATATAGTATTAGGTTAAACTGGTTATATGCTCATTTTGTTGGGGACCCCCTTGAATCCCCTCAAGGACACCTGGGGGTCCCTGGACTGCACTTTGAGAATCACTGCTCTACACACAAAGCAAATGTCTGTTAGTTGTGGGCCTCTGTTATTGGAACAAGTGGGCCTATAGGTCCCTGTAAAGAAGGGTTCAAGTTTAGCTCTTTCCCATGAGGGTGGGGTTTGAGGGATTCACACAATGAGTCAGATGTCTTGATCCTAATCCTCTGTTGTATATTTCAACGTTACGGGCCTTCTGTGCACACATTATGAGTGTTCAGGTTCTACTCTGCATGGTATTATATTTGGAAATTACTATGCATTGTTATCACATAAGGTAATGTAGAGAGGATAAGAATGGAAATCCAAATTAATGGCAATACATATATATCATATAGCAGTGTTTCTTCACATGCTCACTCAAAACATCAGTTGATTCATACCAGTGCCTTGCTTAAACATCAAAGAAAAACATTTATTAAAGGATTTGACTTTCAGAATGAAATGTAAGGTCAATTGTGAATAGTGACGTTTCTATTTTCTAGAGGCAGAATATGAACTACTGAAATATATTTAATATCTGATATTCTGTTATAACTCATACTCTCAAGAATACACTGTACAGTATGAATAACTACTTAACTGACCATGTATGACCCTTGTAGTAGTAATTCCCCACCTCTATTTGGTATGACCAACCAGTGGCAACATTTAACAAAAATAAATACATTACATTTTCAACTCTTGCAATAAATAATCAACTGCTCTTTCAACTCAAGGTAATGCAGCAGGGTGCAATATTCTACATAGAATGATAAAACCAAAAGGTAATGTGGACGAGTGTGGTTGTGTAGGGGTTTCTAAATGAGTCAGATAAGGTCATTCTTGGGCGAGGTAAGAGCCTGGCACCAGTCCAGACAGGCCATTCCGTTCTACCGTCCACCATCCATCCACACCCTGCTCAATGACCACCACAATGTCCCCAGTAGATAGAGAAAGTTCATCATCACCCTATGAAAAATAATGAGTCAATCATAATATTTACTGATATTTTGTAATTCAATGAGATAATATTTATGTACAGTAATTGTCCTGAATGGTTGCTATAAACTAGGCATACATAGACAAAATAAAATAAAAAAGTCAGTAAATGGAAAATCATCAATATAATCATTTAAACACCCTTTTTTGTCTGTCCTTTTTTGTGTGTGCAAAAGTAGAATAAAAAGTAGAATTTCTGACCTGGGCATTGTAGTCGTACATAGCTGTGTACTCCTTCTGGCTCTGTGAACAGGCTGCTGAAAATCCGGGGATGGAGGCATATACTCCATCTGATGTCTCGGCTGAATAATGTCACAGAAAGACAGACATCTAATTAGAATTGATTTTCTTATAATGCCAAGCCACTGGCAATTTACAGCATTGATACTATTATGATGACTGAACAGCTGCTTAATGTCAAATATTTGCTGCCTTCTGGCAGCAGCCGCCATTAGTTGGACTTGTGTGCCATCTGGTGGTGATAAGAAATAAGACAGACAAAGAATAACAATATGAGAGGAAAATGTAATGTTTATAGTAGTAACATCATGGGTTTATACCATGATGCTTCATCAAACAGAGACATGTTTGCTACAATCTGGTACTATACCATTAGGCTTTGGCGGTTGCTCTGTTTTGGTGACACTCAAATGGTTCCCTAGAAGATTTGTAAACCTAGCAAACATGAAAATGATATTAATATAAAATACTAAAACAGGTCAATTGTGACACAAGAGAAAGATTACACATAAAACTGAAATATGCCACAAAAATAAAATATAACCTTTTTATGACTCCTCCAACAAATCTAGCACTGCCATTACTGTCATCTGTGGTTTCCCTCTTATAGTAATCTTGGAACACAATTGGAGCTAAGGAAGGACCATCAGAATTGTGTTATTTATGTGAATCTTTTTCATTGGAACAATTGTTATTTAAAACAAAGTCTCCAGGTCTGAAGCTCTGTCACCAAAACAGCCTGTTTCATTGTGAAACAGCATTTCTTTCTTTTTTACGAAAGCAACCAAACTCTCTGTTTTAGCAGTGGATGAGAGTTAATACTGTATGTCCAAACCAGCAATCGTATTCAAATCCCAAACAAGGAAGGCCGCAGGGCGCCAGTCTGCCTACCTGGTGGAGCTGAACCTGTGCTTTTGATCTCAACAAAGCAGTTGTTGTCTGCAATGATGTCACACTTTTCCAGCATTCGCCTCACTTCCTCGAAACACTGAAAAAAGCATGTTGTGGTCGATTCAGAGTCTGTTACACATTGGACATGGGGTTGGGGTGTGTAACATACTTTATAAGAACAACTGGAAGCCCACCTCATCATCTGTGACACATTGCATAGAGAAATGGTTACAGTGCACCCATAGGGCATTCCTGAGAATGTTGATGCGGTCATCTTCTTGTTGCTGAAATGCCTACAAAAACCAAATTGTATGTCAACACAGTGGGATACATAATTTAAGATTACGGTATGTACAGAATTGTGGTTTCAATTAGGGCTGGGACTTGAACTGATTGATTTACAATTTTAAAAAGCATGCATTTTGCAATTATTAGTCTTTGCAGCATCACTGGACAAGTTTCAGGCGTAGGCCTACCGATCATACCGGTCAGCACCAACCAACAGACAACAAACGCCAAGGCACGCAATGGATCGATTTACTTGGCACAGTGAGGGAAATTTAATTTAAAAACGGATTACTCGCATACCAATTTTTTTAAATTGGTGAAATATTGATATGCGATTAAACATCGAGTCCCAGCTCAAGTTATATGGCTGTTTAAACACGACATAGTATTTCAGTATAATGAAAATATAAATTGCGAGTATGTGTAAGTATTATGGTACAGAAAGAAGAACATTTTAAATACGTGCTTAGTTTAAAGCTGCACTTGGAACTTTCCTCTCCTACCCCAGATTTTAACTGGGTTTCCTGTGCAAATGATGACATTTTCACATTTGAGATCATCGTGCCTGCCTGCTTGCTCAGTGGATACATTTAATCTTGACTATCAGTTGCAATATTTGTGTCCGATCCTGTGTGTAGGTGAAGGACTATTCATACTCCAGTTTTAGGTGAAGAGGTGACCACCGAAACGGTTGTTAATAAAAACAAGAGAGATCGGTGTGTTTGGAAGAGCGGTGAGTCGCTTACCACCGCGGTGGGACATCATGTTGTAGTTTTCAGTGGTCAGCTCTTCACCTAAAACTGGAGTATGAATAAGCCTTGAGACATGATGACCTATGACATATTCTAAATTTCTCAATAGAAGAGCAGGGAGACAAAATACAACCAACCCAATTGTATAAGTTATATTGTATTGTTAACATACTCTGGACAAATTTAAATTTTATTCATTTAAAAAGGTTATACTAGTGCCGCTTTAATGGATGCAGGAGTGAGGTGATTTTTGTATTTTTTCCTGTTAATGTGTTTATGAGGTGACAGTACTTCATTAGACCCCTTGTTGTGGTTATGTGCAATGATGTCTTCTGTTTGTATTTATGGTTTATTTCTGGAGGCTGAAACCTTGACAGTTAAACGTGCCAATGAAAAAACAGTGATATAGTGACATCACAATATCATCCCTTCCCCTATCCCCTTTCCCTTTATCATACAGCTGTGGGTGCGGCTTGAGTTCAGGTGGATCACCACCCATCACCACCCACCAGGCAAACCGGGCATACTTAATTAACTGGTGGACGTGTCCACATAAAAATGAAATTTTAATAAATACTGTACTTCCTCCTTATATAATAATAATAACCTGATGATCATGTTTAGGGTGGGAAAAAATCACGGCACTCCGTCTTTAAAGGAAATAATTGAAATAAAAATGTTCACGTTCAACTTTACATCACATGTGCTTGTGTGCGTAGATTCCCATTCTTGACGAATCTTGTCGAGCTGTTCCACATTTGACACATATTGGTTCTCTATATGTAAAAATAAAAAACGATTAGTGTTCTGATTATTCTTCGTTCTAAGGTTCATAAGAGTATTTTACAGTTGTAACATTGTTTGCTCCATTTTAATCAATTGTAAAAAATATCAGTAATCTACTTAAAAATAATCAATCTTGTGGAAAGTTTTTTCATTCAAAACATTTATATATATATGTTTTAAGTAGCAATAGCAAACGACAAGCTGATCTTAATGATTAATGATTTTCAATAATAATAATAATAATGTCTAAGAAAATTATCCATAGGACGGCAACAGCCCTACTCACACATTTTCAAATAATTTGTATTGTCTATCATAGTGCATTGACTTTGAGCAAACTAGTATGTGAGCTGAAATTCTGTTTGTTCACAACCTATTTCAGGAATAGTATATATAGAAAAGGAAGTGATCATGTCCACCATGGCAAAGATCATTTTAGTTAATCCTCTGGCTTTGGCTATTATATGGGGAAGACTAGAAAATCCTTGACTGTTGAATGTATTATGCATTACTGATGCTTACCAGCTTCCCCTGCTGCCTCACGGCACTGTTTAGATTTGCTGTGAAACTGTGAATGAAATAAATAATGTGATCACTGCAGTAATAAATAACACAATAACTCTCCATGTGTGAGCTGGCTAGCATAACCACTTAAGGCCTATACACATTGTTGTAGAACAAGTAGATTACAACGCCTTGCATTACAATGAGCTGTGAGCTTTTAGATCTGCAAATTTTCATCTATAATGACATGCCCTCAAATAGAAACGCCAGGTTGAATGTGGTTACGTGCAAATATGTTAAATGATACAAGATTTATAGCAGAACTTCTCCTATTTTGTTGTCTTTACAATTACATTCTGAACCAGTTCACAATACATACGGTACTGTAAATCAAATATGTTCCTCTTTGGAGTATGGACCTATCGCATAGCACTTTAATGCCTGCACTTTAATGGTTATGTGCACCTTTGTACTTTGGTATATGCTATGTGAACTGTTTGTTTTAAATTGTTTAATGAACTGTCTATGCTGCAACACTAAATAAACTTGAACCTTGACTTGCCAATATATGTTAAATCTCATTAAAAGGCAGACTCTTAGGTATAATGATGTAAGGATTTACCTTCTCAGTCTGTTTGGGGGTGGCTGTGGCCGCACCGCTCATCTTTTCAGCAGCCTGTTCGGCCTCATCAGCCTCTCTGCAACGTTGTTCGTAGGATCTTTTGGACTGGGAGGGGAATTAAACATACTGTACTGAGTGAATACCTTTTTTAGAGTGTCTGCCCTGAGACTGGGAGGTCGGGTTAAATCCCCGGCCGGGTCATACCAAAGACTCTAAAAATGGGACCCTGCTTGACACTCAGCATCAAGGTTTGGATTGGGGGTCCCTGTGACATACTAGCGTCGTGTCCAGGGGTTGTACTTGTACTTGCTGCCTCACGCTACAGAAACAGGAGATAGGCTCCTGCCCTATGGGCCTCATGGCTCGGCAAGGCTACTTACTGAGTGAGGCAACACCAGGACTCAAGAATCAAGTTTGTTGGTTTATTTATCACTGCTCACACAGGGCAGTTCAGAGAGACAAGCGGAGAGAGACAGAGACAGTATACATTTTCTCCCAAAAAGTGCATGCATCAGGTGTGGTTTTAAACATTTACAACACGCAGAAGGAGCCAATCAACATAACAGACAAATGTAGTATGGAAGTGCTAAAGATTTCATATTACTTGTCTACCTGTTGGTAGACAAAGAAAGTGTTGCTTGTCACTTGTCATGGTTTCACATTACTAAAGCTTATGAAGTCATGTTCCTCTTACTAGTAACCTAATGGTTTTACTAGAGCATTGTGCAAGTTTCTGCATAATGATGCCTGAATTAATTTGTTACAACAAAAAGATCCACTTTATTGGCAGGGGCATGTAATGGACTTTTTAAACGATTACAGGCATAAGAAAATAGGTTCACCTCTGTATAATGCCTTTCCAAAAGCCTGCGCAAAGTGTGGCATATGTGTGCAATATTGCAATATTGCAATATTGCATATAGCAATAGTGCAATAGTGCAATATCTATGTGACACATAGAAACAGCTCACCACTGCCATAACACGTCATTGCGTCTCTCACAGAAATTGAAATGACGCTATTTGTGAAAAGCGTGTTTTTTTATTTTGATTGATTGAATACTTTATTAGTATGCTTATTAATAACTACATGTAGTACACTCAAAGGTCATGCTAAAAGGATAACACAAAAAGACACAGGGGCTGGTTGTCCATTGTGCCATTATCTTGTGCCTGTAATCATACTACGATCTAATAATGCAGCAGATACTGTGACATACCCACCTCCATTGTTTTCTTATACAGGGAGACCTTTGTCTTCTGGACTTTCTCCATCATAACTTCAAACTTAGAGAGAAAGTAAAAAGTTAATGTTAAAGTACATCATTAAAACGGCTACATGGGCCTGTGTAGAGTCTGTTCATGGTTAATGAACACTGAAAAGAAAATATGTTCCTCATTCTCCTTTAAAACTGTAAATACAGATTAAAGATCTGAGTCACATCTATCCTGTCATTTCCTTCTGCATTCTCACCTTTTTTCTCTGCTCTTTCTGCCTCTCTCTAAACTGCTCCGTTCTCCTTACTTCCTCCTTGAGTGTCCCAGAGAGCTGGATGTGCAGGTTCCCCATGTTCTCAATTTCTACACAACAAAGCACACACACCACCATTTGCTTATCTGACACATTCAGTATGTAAATTATGGAGAACTGAGAAAAACAATACTAGCAACCATCAGATGTTGGACTTACTGTATGAATACTTTTTTTTTTAAATAAAAAGGCCTGTAATATCATATACTCACGTGATTTCAGTTCATCTATAGATGTTCTCAAAGTGCTGCAAAAACATGACCAGGATATGTTGTATTTAATTATTTATTACTAAACTTCAATATAATACTATATTCTGCATAATGTAAGTGGTCGTCATACATCTTCAGACATCTAGACAGACGTCTGAATAAAACATCTAGACTGCACCAGTTCATCATGTTATGTTCAGCAGATTCAAGGTTTCTTTATTTTATCTCCCAAGGGAGAAATTTGTCTTGGACCCCAAGGACCCGCCCTGCAGCATACGCATACAGATACAATACAATACAAGACAACAAAGGCACACAGTGACAACATTAAAAAACCACACACCAACCTAGTGCAAAAGATGAAGAACATCACCTCATAACCTTCGACCCCTACCCTGTCTGCCCTCTGCAAGGACTCTGTTAAGGAGTGTGGTTGACAGAGGGACAAAGGAATGCTTGTACCTATTATATTTGCACGCATGGACCTCGTACCTGATGGCATTAGCCGATACTCAGGGTATAGTACATGGGAGGGGTCAGACACAATTTTCTTAACCTGTCGAATGGTGGCCTGCTCAAAGATGACCTGGGGGGTGATCGGAGGTGTAGACATACCCATGATTTTCCCTGCCATTTTGGCTAATCTAAGGATCTCAGATTTGTATTTTACAGTTAGGTTTCCAAACCAACTGGTGATACCATACCTTAGAATTTACTCTATACTAGCTCTATTGAAGATCAGCATTATGTTTCTACTTACACCAAAAAGTCTGAGCCTACGGAGAAAATGAAGGCGTTGGTGTACTTTTGCACACATGGGAGTGCCAGTTTATATCACAATCCATGTGCACTCTTAGATATTTATAGGAGATATATCGTATGACATGCGGTCATACGATAAAGACATTTACCTGATTTCATATATACCGCCAGCCTTGCGTGCTATTGTGACCAGTTCCTTTCCATATCTCTCCTCTGCTGATGCCCTACAGCACATGAAGCAAACCATATACAAGTAAACCTTAAAACCCACAACATATTTATGAATATTCAAATGTTTCCATTAACTCAGGCCCACACCTCATTTTTAAGAGATCCTCTATGTCTTTGCCTGTACGTCGGCCATCAGAAAGTCTCTGAACTAGAGTGTCGTACCCGCAATTGCTGATGAAGTCAACTCCCTAGAAGCACAAAATACTATAAAATGCAGTCATATTCCCCATTAGAAAGCACCATACAGTATGATGCCTATGAATTCAATGTCAAACTTTACTTTACCATTTAAATATAACAAATGATTAAGTAGGTCTAGTCCTGTATTTACTTGTTAGTTAATGTTTTGAATGTTTTATTTATTTATGCTACAGGCTTTTCTTTCACACCACCACTTTATGTAGTGACAGTGAGGGTACATTTTGTTAGGAACCTTCTAGATGAATATCTCTTACACAACTTCAAATTACTTACAAAACAAGCTCTCCACCCATTTAAAAAAACCCAGTACAACCTCATGAAATACTTTAGATTGATGCAACATTTGTGTAAACCTACACACTGGAAGTAATAATGAATAATTTGAGACGTTATTAAAGATAAACAAAAATGTACATACTCTGACTTAATTTGCAAAGGTTAAAAGATTGTGTGGGCCCTCCCATGCAAATCAACCCAGAAGCAGAAGTGAGTGCTGCCACAAAGCAGCTAAAGGCCTATTCATAGTCTGTATTTTCGGTGGTAAGGTTACCACCGTTCCGGTGGTGAGCTGACCACCGGAGCTGAAATAACGTTGAGCGGTGGTGAGTAAAAACAGAGAGAAGGGCTGGAGCGGTGGCGGTGGTTTGCTCTTCACCGCGGCTCGTGACGTCATGTTGTAGTTCGGTGGTCACCCCACCACCGTAAATCCAGACTATGTATGAGCCTTTAATCAGAACACTAATCCACAAAGTGGATTAGTGTTCTGCCAAGGTTCACAGCCTAAAGATCAAAGACCAACACAGTTAGTCAGTTATAATGGTCCATTTACAGGAAGCAGAATATTATGGAGGTGTACCACATCTCTGCCATTGTTGTTTATGATAGGTGATAGCTACACAAAGAAATACATGTTTATCTTAGAAGTCCTGACCTCTATAAAAGCACATATAAGGATTCCAAAAATAAATATCAACAGGACATGCTAACTGTTTAGTCATAGTTGCAATTCTTCCTGCCCAACCATTTCAACAATTTATTTAAAGCAAATGAAAACCAGTCGACTAAAGGTATGCAATAGCTGGCTACTACGAACTGCATTGAACTAGGGGCATATACAGACTCTCCCATTTTAAATTACACTCAATTTAATGCAAATAGTTTTAATGACAAACATGCCAGTGCCAGCTCTCAATGTGACCACAGTAATTATTTATTAATTACTAGTACTACCTCTACAATAACTTACCCAAAAGGCATCTTTGAACGGTAATTCCATTTTAGGAGTATGTAAAATAAAGGTCCCTCCTTGAGAGTCCACTTGATGATAATTCCCTCTATGAAACACGTCTGGCCGGCTGGCAGTTCATACAAGTGAAACAAACTAGTGTCCATTCAGGAAGCCAGCTTTAATGCAGTTGGCTCACTCGTTTGACTTAAATGAGGAAGAACTGTAACATGTCGTCACAGACTCAGACCACTATACAGTAAGATAACATTCATATCAGCTAGCGCTTACTATATCTATAGACAGCTAATAGATAGCTATAATTGCATCAGCCATCTTCAAACATATTCCACTATCAAACAACACATTTTATGGATGACATTTTCTTGAAGCAGATCATACAATTTAATTATCTTAAACCAAACTATGAAATTCCTTAGGCATCAATCGCAGAGGCCAAATTTGCAATACAAATTTGAACATAAACAAACTAATGATCCCCTGCCATCAAAATATACAGCATTTTTTTTGTACTGATCTTTTCACAAGAAATGACAATATGACAGCTAATGAGAAAGGAAGACCATTCGAACCCTTAATTGGTCTTAACTAATATATGTTTGTTTATTTGTTGTGATCATTAGAATGTCTAGAACATGTTTTATTCATTATTGTGAAAGATATCCCCCAAATGTAAATTATTAATTTATTATTATTTTAATAATTATGATAATTTGCATATATATTTTTTAACATAATTTCCTCTGATAAGTCCTAGTAGTAAAAAGTAGTAGTAAGGTTGAAACCGTTTTTTTTGCAAGTAGAAATAATCCGGGTTTTACAGGATTAAAACTTCGAAAGGTAGTTGAACACTAGGAAACAAACAGGAAGCCACAATAGATCTATCTAAGACAAGTACACTTTTCACTTTGCAGTCTTCACCTATGGTCTTCACACACAGGCACATACACAGATCTCCATGTGGGACACCGGCAGTTAAAACGGGTGCTATGACAACGTATATCATTAAGTTCCCAAGTTGCATCAGACTCATCCCGGGATCTGGACTTGATCACCCCTATATCTCCATAATTATGGATCTGGCCTGTTCTGACATCACAACATGGGCACCGCTCTATAGTTGCTACATTTTTTAAATGAGAGAAAAGAGGCTCTTTTCTCTCATTTAAAAAAATGAGAGATGATTCATGGCCTAGCCCTAGGCCCTAGGCCAGTGATACTCAAACTCAGGCCCGCGGGCCACATCAGGCCCGCGGGACCATTATGACTGGCCCACCAATGAAAATCTAGTTATCTTTAATTACATTATTATAAGTAATACTATTAGAGTTGTACTATTACTCGAACGAAAATAAAAGCTTGGGGGGGGGGGAGATGCAATGCAAATGAAAGACATATACTGTGTATCCCTATTCCCTGACATAATTTTATAGCTAAACGGACAGAATTCTATTTTATTTGAATGATGAAACCCAGCTGCCATTAATAGTTGGAAATGGAAATGGAAATGGAAATTGCGGAAATTGTAATTGCGGAAATGGTGGAAATGGAAATTGCGGAAATTGCAGAAATGCGGAAATGGAAATTGCGGAAATGGTAATTGCGGAAATGGTGGAAATGGAAATTGCGGAAATGGAAATTGCGGAAATGGAAATTGCGGAAATTGCTCTTCACTTATAGCTATCTATTTTCAGGTAGATTGTTTTATTTTACTCAGTCAGCCATATCACTACTCTTTTTTTTTCATGAAAAAGGTCATAGCTGGGTAATCTATTTTCAGGCAAATTGTGTTTATTGTATTTTATTTTACTCAGCCATAACAATTTATTTTCTGTTAACCAACTTGCTGGCTGGCAGGCAGGCAGACAGCTACTCATAGACAGGCAGACAGACAGACAGCTACTCATGGAGAATTGGACAGGCAGGCAGTCAGACAGCTACTCATAGACAGGCAGACAGACAGCTACTCATGGAGAATTGGACAGGCAGGCAGACAGCTACTCATGGACAATTGGACAGGCAGGAAGGCAGACAGCTACTCATAGACAGACAGACAGACAGCTACTCATGGACAATTAGGCAGGCAGGCAGACAGCTACTCATAGACAGGCAGACAGACAGCTACTCATGGACAATTAGGCAGGCAGGCAGACAGCTACTCAGACAGGCAGACAGACAGCTACTCATGGACAATTGGACAGGCAGACAGACAGCTACTCATAGACAGGCAGGCAGACAGCTACTCATAGACAGGCAGACAGTAAGACAGCTACTCATTGACAGACATACAAATAACTACTCATGGACAGACAGACAGACAGGCAGGCACGCAGGCAGGCAGGCAGGCAAAGAGCTACTCATGTTATGTTATTATGTTATTATAACAGCTACTCATGTTATGTGCAATAATTTGTGCAGTTATGGAAACAGCTCTTTGTGTTTATGCAAGAAAATGTAACACATTTATTTATTTACATATTGTGTGCATGCACATTGTACTTTGATACATACATGCGAAAATAAAGCAATTGAAAGAGAGAAGTTATCAAGTATCATTAATGTCGTAATTTTATCTACTGGCCCCTGGCCCCTTGCCATTTTTGTAATGTGGCCCACAGGTAAATCTATTTGAGTATCCCTGCCCTAGGCCATGAATCATCGCCAGTGAACTACTGAAGACTAGAAGGTCTTATGGACAGATAAATAAAACAAGAATTACTGTATATTTTAAAAAAAAACTATAATTTATTTGTTCTATGCTTTAATAGAAGTACATCGAGTACATCGACACATTAAACTGCATACATTCACTGGAAAAAAAATGTTGACCCACATTTACCCTAGTGATTCAACGCATGGAATTCGATGGCCCAAACCACACCAAAGGGTCGAGACGATTTTAATGTTAACTCCTTGCAATCGTTTGGACCCAAGGAGTTGCATGGTGACCCTTTGGTGTGGTTAGGGCTTAAGAGGTGACAGTACTTCATTAGACCCCTTGGTGTGGTTATGTGCAATGATGTCTTCCGTTTGTATTTACGGTTACTTCCTGGAGGTCGAAACCATGACAGTCAAACGTGCCAATGAAAAAAACAGTAATAGCCCCTCCCCTAACCCCTCCCCCTTTATCAAAAAACAACAGCTGTGGGTGTGGCTTCAGTTCAGGTGGATCACCACCCACCATGCAAACCAGGCATCCCCACAGGAATCCGCGGGAAAAGTCTCGATTCCGCGGTGAACATTCCTAATTCAGTGGACAACAATCCTTGATTCTGCGGCTTAGTTAATATTCCGGACATTAACTTATTTAACCTAAAATGACCAGTTATCAAGCCTTTTTTTTTTTTTAATAAGTAGAATCTATAGATACAATTAATTGTAATTATGGATGAGTCATAATAATCAAAGATTCCAATAATCGTTATTGGGGATAGATTATTATTAATGTTTTAATTATTTGTTTTAGTTGCAAAGGTTGTCATTCAAACCCTGCCCACAGTAACTACAGTTTAGACTAGAGGATACTTAATGTGGGTGTAATTTATTGGATTTGTACATTGTGAGGTTTCTGACAACACTTTATTTATGTGTTTATTTTTGTCCTGAGGGGGCATAAATATAACCTGACGCTGCCAGATCCAAAAAGCTTGCTACACAAATTTGTTTCACAGCTTATTTGGATCTGGGATCTCGGGAGCCAATTCGATGACGGGGCTGTTCCTTTTTTTCAAGATACTTGGTAGATGATTGGATGGGGCCGTCTGTCTATCACCGTGTGGGCGTGCAAACACAACCAATCATATTGACGTGTCTGTATAGCTTCACATCCGGTTTCGCACATATCCCGCCCTTAGCTCACGCTGATTGGTTCGGTACGAAGCAGATATTGGACTCAGCTCAACTCCGTCAGAGATCCCAGATGAGTGTTGTGTTGGGGAATATGTTTCCCCAATACCGCCCTCATCTGGCAGCGTCAGGTTAGCATAAATAAGGCGCAGACCGAAATGGTCCGCCCTCTAAAGAGTTCCTTCTGAAACGGAATCCATGTCCTGAGTCCTGACAATGACAAATGGACAGAAAACGGACCATTTCGGTCTGCGCCTTATTTATGTCGGATTCCTGTGGAGACTAACTTAATGAACTGGTGGGCGTGCACACATAAAAACGAAATTTTAACAAATACTGTACACTTTTTTGAAAAGATTCTTCCTCCTTATATAACAATTAGACCTGATGATCATGTTTTAGGGTGGAAGAAATCATGGCACACCATCTTTAAAGTTGTTTAAATATCAGTGAAGTTCTTTTTTAAATCTTCATGGACACAAATCAACGAGAAAAGGCTAACATACACAAGAACATGCCACTACAATTCGTCATGTGATATGTGCAACTGTCTACCATAGTCTGTCACTTCACTGTTCACGAAGGTTTCTTGATTTTTCAAGACTTCGGCCTCAGAGATTTTCCCATCCTCGTCCTGATCCATTTCCTTGATGAGGTGAAGAGCCTGTTGAATACATGTGAACAACATTAGGAAAGAAGACTACTACGCCATGCCAAATATCCATCTATAAATGCACAAAATGAGCACCGTCCAACCGATCAACATTGTGGGTTGTGCCGAGGGAAATTCGGTTGGTCCAGTAGTTGTCCAGGTCTGTCTGTCTCGTACCGGTATATGGAAAACGTTGCATCTTTCCCTTTTAATACCCAATGTATGAAGATCAATGATGTCATCGGTATGGCGTCCAAGTACTATGATAATGGCAAGCCTCCAGGACTGGGAGGGATTTTTGGAGGTGCTGATTTCCGCTTATTAATCAAGTTTGATGAATAAATTACACTAATGCACATCTGTGTCCCAGTAGCGCTGGTTTATTACAACAGCTCCTTGACATTTGTTATAAAAAAAATGTAAAATGTTTATTTGACATTCTTTTATGATGTTATTACCTGTCTGTTTCTTGTATGTTTACCCCTTGTATGTTTCTCTCCGAGTCTTCTAATAGAGTTTGAATTGAATTGTGTGATTATTGCCACAGTATGCAGGATGGGTGGTGATTCCCTAAATATACTGTACATTTAGATAATAGATGTAATGTAATATTGATTCATTTTGGTGGAACTGTTGCTTACCTCTTCTCTTGCTGAGCCATAGCTATTGGGGGCGACCCAACGGAGCTGCTCTTCTCGATTCAGTTTGCCATCCTTATCTTGATCATAGAGGTCTTTAAAGCGCACCGTTTCTTCAATCTCCCACTGAGATGGGGAATTCCCCTCTGACAAATAAAATAAATTATAAATCAAAACACATTAGGTCTGCTGAGCAATATATCAATATTATGATGTGAGACTAGAGATGTGTCAAATGCAGAGAACAAATTTCACTGCGGTAACGTGTGACAAATCGTACTACTTTGATAAGATATGGTCTGAGATTTTTAATATCGCAACATTGTGATATGGCAAAAGTGTTGTCTCTTCCTTAAGCCTTATTCAGAAATGTTGTGGAACGTTGAGGAAAAAAATAAAACAAAAATCATCACAATATAAATATTTGGATGTTTGTCCATATTAACCAACCCCAAATCACATTTGGGCGGCGGTGACTGAGGCGGTAGAGTGGCCGGATGGTAACCGCAAGGTTGCCAGTTCGAACCCGGGCTCCCCCAGAGTTAGTGTCGAAGTGTCCTTGAGCAAGATACTGAACCCCTAATTGCTCCTGATGTGCTGGTTGGTGCCTTGAATGGTTTCCGCCGCCATCGGTGTATGAATGTGTGCGTGAATGGGTGAATGTAATGCACAATCTCTGTAAAGCGCCTTGGACAAAGGCACTCATATGAACACACTTTTACATCCAACATATATCATTCTGTGAATCAGTACATTTCATGATAATCTCTGATCTTACCATCACTCCGAACATCTCCAATAAATTCACTTAGACTGATGAATCCATCTTTATCAGTGTCATATTCACTCAACACATCTTCAATGGCAAAATCCTATTAGGAAATAATAAAGATCCGAATGTTATTTTAATTCAATACACACATTCATACCATGAGACATTCGCATATTACAGTTATCCTTGTGTGAAGTAATACATAAAAGCTGCAATATCCTAAACAGTAAAACAGTTGGTTTTTAATACATTTGTAATTCAGACAGAAATATGCATGAGAGTGCAATTGTACAGAATGTACACTCTCTCTGAGTTAAGTTAACACTCAAGAAGAGTTTCACAGCGTAGTAAGACCTTCCATGAGTAGTACACACTACACAGAGCCGGGTTTGTGTGATGAAACAGCTCTTACAGCCATATGATCCACTTCAGACGGGTGTGTGAAGGCAAGAAACTCTGTCAGGTTGAGGCCTGGCATTCCGTCCACATTAGCAACATCAAAGCGCCTTCTCTCCTTCAGATGGAGCTAAAGGGGGACACATTGTCACAGCAATAAGTTATCATTTAAATACACACTCAAGTGCGGTGTTAACTCTGAAAGTGTAAAAAAGGAATACAAAGTACACTTTCAGAGCTAAATGGACTCATTAAAATTCTCAGTGTTAATTTCTCCATCGATTTGTAATATATGTACACAAATATAGTAGTACTAGTAGCAATAATATCAACTAGATAAAGTGCCCCTCTGGGCACAGGTCTCCACCAGGACAGGCCTGAGGAATTTTGTTCCAAAAATGTGTTTTGCAAAAATCCACCTGTTGGTGGCACTATAACAGGCCAATGTGAAAAGGGTGGGATATATTCCTCAGCCTAGTAGGAAAGTCTGTGAAAGATTTCACTTGGTTCATGTTTTGTTTGCTCACTGTTTAAATTTGGATTATTTGCACATATTTATTGCATACGTATTTATTATTGGAAATTGTATTGTGATATTTGGTGCACTGAATAACTATATAAACATTTTAAACTTATGAGCTCATTTGGACATGAAACATTTTATCATTGTGGCAGGTTTAGCCTGCCGGCATGAGTAATTCAAAGGGAATTATTATCAGCCAATACATAGGAGTATAACTAAACCATCCATACATATCTGAGGGACTCTTGCTCAGGGTCTTCTAAAACAGCGTTGTCATCTAAATTGAAGAGCTGCCCATGAGCGACGGTGTTGTATTCTTCCCAAGACACCACACCATCTTTATCTGTATCGAACTCTGAGAAGCGTTCCTCTGCATCATCCAATGCATATCTTCTGTAGACATGCTGAATCCACACCGTGATCTCCTCTGTGGATAAAGCACAGTGCAGATTGAACATAAAGTAAAAAGGCCTGGGCCCTCATCAAACCCTGTACACTCAAGACTCTGCCCCCACTTCCACAATAGAGTTCTCATCAGGCCCGAAAATTAAGGCCCGGCCCTAACTGGGCCCTCATCAAACCCTGTACACTCTACGCCAGGGGTTCCCAAACTTTTTTGGACCAGGTACCCCTTTTGGGGTAGATATTTTTCCAGGTACCCCCTCATCCTCGCAACACGGATAACAAATAAATGTATACGTCTAAATGTAGACGTTTAAATGTAGACGTCTAAATGTGTACCAGGTACCCCTTTTGGGGTAGATATTTTTCCAGGTACCCCCTCATCCTCGCAACACGGATAACAAATAAATGTATACGTCTAAATGTAGACGTTTAAATGTAGACGTCTAAATGTAGACGTCTAAATGTATACAGACGTCTAAATGTAGACGTCTAAATGTAGACGTCTAAATGTGTACCAGGTACCCCTTTTGGGGTAGATATTTTTCCAGGTACCCCCTCATCCTCGCAACACGGATAACAAATAAATGTATACGTCTAAATGTAGACGTTTAAATGTAGACGTCTAAATGTAGACGTCTAAATGTATACAGACGTCTAAATGTAGACGTCAATGTAGACGTCTAAATGTGTACGTCTTCTCTTATGGGGTCCCTGGCATATCTTTTCAAATGGGGGTCCACGGGCTAAGTAGTGTCAATTTGGGGGTCCTTGACATGAAAAAGTTTGGGAACCACTGCTTTAAACACTTTAGGACTTTATGAACATGAACAAAATAGATGGGTCCCCCCTGGAACTCCCTCAGGTACCCCTGGGGGTCCCCGGACCCCACTTTGGGAACCACTGCTCTACGCTACCCGTAGATCTCCATATATGGAGCTGACCTGTTCTGACATTCCATATGTTGATCTGACCACATCAAACCCTGTACACTCAAGACATGCTCCATATATGGCCAGTACAGAATTCATTCCATATGTTGATCTGAACCACCATGCCAAAGTGCCAGCGCTCGCCCAGCAGTCACTTAGGCGGATGCACGCTTCTCTCCCTCAGGCGTCTTACTGGTATTAAACAACTTAAGGTCCGTTGTATACTTTGGCATAGGACGGTGACACACTGTTGTGCAGGCAGCAAACATAATACATCTATTTTTGAGGGCCTCCTATGTCCAGCTTTTAGTGTGTGTGTGCCAACACAAACTTTGTCCTAACACAAACATTAAATGCTATTGACAATGGACAATTTTGAGTGTTTGTGTAAACACAAACATCACGTAACACAAACATTGAAGATGAAGGTGAGCACGCAAATTCTGATTGGCCAGGAATGAGATGATGTATGATGATAAGAGCGCCCCTCACTTCACATGAGTGTGATTTCTTTGTATTAATTAAAGGGGAATACCACTAATTTTCAACATTTATTTTACTATATCATAAATATACCTTACAGCTCTAAGGTATATTAATGACATAGTAAAATGTTGAAAATGAGTGGAATTCAACTTTAATAAATGCCCAAACTAGGGACACCAGATTGAAAGTTTTAACAAGGCATCTCAAATGTTTTAGCTTTTTGTTCATGTGTGTGTGTGTGTGTGTGTGTGTGTGTGTGCGCATGTGTGTGTGTGTGTGCACGTGCACGCTGGAAGACGAACGCAACATGATAAGATTGCTTTTGTAGTAACACTTCTAGTCTTGTTAATGAGTGTGTGTGTGTGTGTGTGTGTGTGTGTGTGTGTGTACACAGCAGAAAATAAAACATGCACTCACCTGCATTTAACAATTTGTCTGCATTTGTATCAATCCGCCTTACAATTTCCAACATTCTTTTCCTCTGCTCGGCTGGGCTGAGTTTCTTTATTTCCTCTGTGTCCTCAGTTCCCCCTAGCAGGACATTCATGTCATGTTCAGGGTCGTGCTGTTGACCCATGTAATGATCTTCATCTACATGTTTGTGAGCGCTTTCTCCAAAGGCAAACTGCATTGCTAGCAATGCTGTGGTAACCACCGTAGAAAACACCATCTGAGGAGAGACAACATGAAATTCAACTTTTCCCATTTTTTGGGCTCCCCTACGTGTCTAATATCCCCACAAATCGGCCTACCCAATTTTGAACAATCGTGTTTTCTCGTCATATTTGGGTTTTTATGTACACTGGTAAACTGATTTTGGTGCTACTCGTGATGTCATCGGCATCTCCCTACTTTGTATAATCCCTCCCCATCTTCAGTTAGTGCATTTTGTCCTTGGAGACTGTGGGTGGGGTGGGGTGGGGAGGGGGGGTTATTATAATGAGTTAAAGATGTGTAGCTGGGATGAGGGTGTGGCAGAGAAAATCATTTGCACACACAGTGCCCCCACCACATCAGGACATTGTGGTACTGCAGCTAAAACTGCTTTAGAAGCCAGACAGAAATGACATGGACTGGTTATGTCAGAGTGGTGATTTTGGTTCAAGCCATAATAGAAATACATTTGAGCGACATACACAATGATATTAACACAGTTTTAAAATGCATGTTGTAGTTACTTTTTGTAGCCTACCAATTGCAGGCTCTGTCTTTGTGAATGATTATTATTGTGTTTAATTCATCGACTTTCAATGCATCATAAGAGAAAGCACATTTGCGGATTTTGAATTATTTTACCATTTTGTAGGGGCGCATTTTTGCATGGTGCTGCGGATCAACTTACTAATGGTCGGAGACAATCAAAATAACAAAATACAGTGACAGGTATGAGCAGAAAAGCCTAAAGTGGCATTTATACTAAAACAACATGTTTAGTTAGCTAGCTTGTAGATATCTTTTTTAGGCAAGCGACTATTGTTAACTTGTGATTGTAGTGGATACATGTGTCTGTATAGTTTGTTTAGTTTGTAGGAGATTGGAGAAGAAGCCACTAAGCCAGGCAAAAAGACAGGCATCATCTATTCTAGAGAACAGTACAATGAAAACATTGTTTAAAATTGGCCAATAAAGTAACCAGTATCAAAGTATTTAAAACATAAACAAACAACTCTGTAGAAAGAGGAGATTATTTTACCGTGATCACTGATCAGTGCAACGCAGGGGGAATGGGGAAATAAATGGCCCAGCATTCACTCCGTCCGTCTGCATATCGTTGCCATGGTAGACAGACAGAGTACCGCCCTAGAATCGTAAGCACTGAATCTATTGGGCCATATTTTATTCGTTTTCATCGCAGACTGAAACGATTGGACAGCCGCGCTGTCTGTCGAAATCGTGAACCAGCACACTTCCTGCTTGTTGTTAGGTTGTCCTTGCTGTCATCGTTTATGTGATGTTTATGGGAACCACAAGACAACTTCATCCTTTGTAAATAAGATAATCTTCTGTTTTGTTCTCTCCTCACGATCGCGCCGAACTCATTTTGTTTCCATCGATGTCAAAAGATAGTCGTCACGACGGACGGCGGCGTGGTGGTGCGGGTCCTCACCGCCTCGGCCCAAGAATGAACGTTAGCCAAGGTGGAGGAGGAGACGGGAGGGAGAGGTCTGGGAGCAACAGCTCTGGATCCTCGCATGGAGGAGGCAAGAGCAGGAATACACCCATTACCGCGTTGAAGGTAAGTCCCCGTCTCACAACAACTCTACTGGTTAGTGGTTACAATGCAACACACTACTATTTAATAACGGGGATAGCTCTACTCATTATGGGTGGTCCAATCGATCTACCACAGGTTTTTCGTTGTTCCTGTAGGTCGGTTCATTACATGATTATGAACTGGGCGGAATGGGATGGGACGACAATACATATATAATAAAAGTAATTCTCTCTTGATTAAACCTTAGAAACGTTAGTGATCATTTGTCTAAACTGTAATTCGCACAACCCTCTGAGTTTACTCAGGGAGCACTGCAGTAGACTTGGGTGAGGCGTGAGGCGTCTCTCTCACCCTGTTCCTTAGCAGAATGATATCCTACCTATAAATGGGCGGAGTCGGCGGACGCACGGTGCCGGATACAGGATAGGTGTAGTTAAATTGGCAATTTTTTCCTAAATGTAAAAAACCTGCATATCCAGTCATTTTGGGGGAAAAACAAGAAATTGAAGGATAAAATTAAGTGTGATAAATTGATGATGTACCGTGTATGTTCATATCATACTTTACATTGCAGACAATTTTTCAAATATTTTATTTTAAAGTATTTTGGTCAAAATTGGCAATTTTACATCGAGGTGCCCATGCCCACTCATCCTTCGTGGTGCCCACCTATCCTGTTACCACTTACCGCCATGCCTACCCTTGTTCTCAGTAGTATGAACAGGATGCTTCCAATGCAAACCTCTGGTCTGGTGGTGTGTGTGCAACTGTGCATAAACCAAGCTGAGCTTGAGGAAGGCAGAGGGTCTTCAAGCACGGCTAGTTTCTTTGGACTTGACTGTTGATTTCTGTGCTAGACAGTGTTAGTGTGTCAACGATCTCCATTCATTACCCTGTATGGGTAGCTCTGGTCCATAGCTCTAATGCGTTCCTTACGCATTAGAGCTATGGACCAGAGCTACTTGCATGGGTAATCCTGTTACAAGCAATACAAGGCAAAGGCTCTTTCATTGGATTGTAGGAGCAATTGTATTCACGTATACACTTATATAATTTGTATATGAATACAGTTGATTTCCAGTGACTCCAGAGAAAGGGACACTGGATCAGAAATGGAGCATAAGCTGCATATTTTATCTCCCTAAAGTTAAAGTAATTTACAGTGACAGTCAGTGTTGACTGTTGACCTAACGCTGAAACGGCCGAAAGGCTGAAACGTTGCTACGACTCTTATCAAAATAAACCTCTTGAACCAGCAAGTGGCGGTGTGCGGGTCTCTCCTCCTTCTCTAAAATGTTACAGAATTAAGTTTTGGTTTGGTGCACTGTCCTTGAAACACTTTAAACTTTACAGCCATAATGGGATGTGATGAGATGAAAGTGGTTCAATGTTGTAACATTCAGTGAAGCAGGCACGTGCAGAGGGGGGGCTAGGGGGGCTTGAGCCCCTGCCCTTTTGCCTCAAAGTGCCTCCCCCAAAAAACATAAGGGCCAATAAGGGCTTATGTGGGGGGCCTTCAAGACGAACATTTGACAATTATTTTTTTAGCGGTGCCGTTTCAGATCCATATGCTATTAAATAATCCAAGTCCAATTGTTGGGTCAGTCAGTCAATAGCCCTGACCTATAGACACATATTTGGTCGAAATACAATAGGTTTCTGATTATGATCGATAATTCTGGATATCTTATATTGTACTGTATATAAAATAGTCCTTTCACATTACATAACGGTTCATCAGTCCAAAGCCTATGGCCACATGCAACCCCTGTTTAGCCAGAGGATGCTCAGTTAGTTGTTAGTTGTTTTTGCTGTGAGTCATCACAGAATTTTTTTTGTTGTTGTTGTTGTTTTCTTTAGAAATTCAATGCAGGCAGCCAGGTTTGTGTTTCGTCTATGGGCTCAGATCCATGCCAATATTATCTGTGTGTTCGTAAAAGAAAATGCGTAAAAAAACAATCCGTACAAGAAAAATGCGTAAAAAAACAATCTGTAAAAGAAAAATGCGTAAAAAAACAATCTGTAAAAGAAAAATGCGTAAAAGTTACAGATGCTTTTTTTGGTTCCCCAGTGATATCACTGCCAAAATTCACATGACGGCTGAGAGCCAATCACTTACGAACAGAAAAAAAGCCAACCTAAATTACGAATGCTTTTTTTGGTTCCCCAGTGATATCACTGCCAAAAATCACATGACGGCTGAGAGCCAATCACGTGAGGCCTTTTCCTCTACCCAATCAAAAAGCTCCATAAGTCTGCCTGGCAACTGAGGTTGCCATGTTTGTCTGGGGCTACGTTATAAGTATAAGTATAAGTTTATGAGTTACAAGTTTGCTATATTATATCCATATCTTGTCTTAAAACAACCACTCAATGGCATTATTGACTAATTCATTATTTTATAATGATATATATATGATATATATATATATATATATATATATATATATATGATATATGATAGCAGCCTCATCATACTATCATCATCATCACATCATCATATCATATCATATCAAATCATATCATATCATATCATATACTATATATATATATATATATATATATACTATAATTAGTGAATCACTGCCTGCACCAATCGCTCCCACTTTTCACACGGGGGGGCAATATCGCACAACGGGCAAGGGCTAGTATAAAATAGTAATACATAACTTAAAAATATATATTTAATCTGGGACTGGGCTTTCCTGTCTATAGGTTTAGCTATATATCCATAATATCTTGAATTAAAACAACCAGTCAATTACACAAATTCGTTATTTTAGTAGCCTAAAATAAATAAAATAAATTCAGCTATATATCCAATATCCATATGATATTAAAACAATCGGCAAATAGGCTATATCCTAATTTCTGCACACAGGCATCATTATTTTCGTTCTGACGATTAAGTAAGGCATTGTATAATTTCACCACAGGGAAACGCTGTACGTCTTGCTCACTGTCTCATGCACACACCACCCGCACCCCCCCCCCCCTGCCTGAAACAGGATGTGACGTTCTCCCTCAGCTGCTGTCGGTTTGTGTAGCCTAATTTGTTTGTTCCAAGCCACTCTATGGGGAGAAGCCTTTAGCCGCGAGCGAGCATGGTTCCTGACTAGATAGGTGAAGACTTCTTCTTCTTTGGCGATTTTTATCATACTAGATTGGAACGCCCATAAACGTCACATCCTGTTTCAGGCAGGGGGGGGGGGGGGGGGGGGGTGCGGGTGGTGTGTGCATGAGACAGTGAACAAGACGTACAGCGTCTCCCTGTGGTGAAATTATACAATGCCTTACTTAATCGTCAGAACGAAAATAATGATGCCTGTGTGCAGAAATTAGGATATAGCCTATTTGCCGATTGTTTTAATATCATATGGATATTGGATATATAGCTGAATTTATTTTATTTATTTTAGGCTACTAAAATAACGAATTTGTGTAATTGACTGGTTGTTTTAATTCAAGATATTATGGATATATAGCTAAACCTATAGACAGGAAAGCCCAGTCCCAGATTAAATATATATTTTTAAGTTATGTATTACTATTTTATACTAGCCCTTGCCCGTTGTGCGATATTGCCCCCCCGTGTGAAAAGTGGGAGCGATTGGTGCAGGCAGTGATTCACTAATTATAGTATATATATATATATATATAGTATATGATATGATATGATATGATATGATATGATGATGTGATGATGATGATAGTATGATGAGGCTGCTATCATATATCATATATATATATATATATATCATATATATATCATTATAAAATAATGGATTAGTCAATAATGCCATTGAGTGGTTGTTTTAAGACAAGATATGGATATAATATAGCTAAACTTGTAACTCATAAACTTATACTTATACTTATAACGTAGCCCCAGACAAACATGGCAACCTCAGTTGCCAGGCAGACTTATGGAGCTTTTTGATTGGGTAGAGGAAAAGGCCTCACGTGATTGGCTCTCAGCCGTCATGTGATTTTTGGCAGTGATATCACTGGGGAACCAAAAAAAGCATTCGTAATTTAGGTTGGCTTTTTTTCTGTTCGTAAGTGATTGGCTCTCAGCCGTCATGTGAATTTTGGCAGTGATATCACTGGGGAACCAAAAAAAGCATCTGTAACTTTTACGCATTTTTCTTTTACAGATTGTTTTTTTTACGCATTTTTCTTTTACAGATTGTTTTTTTACGCATTTTTCTTGTACGGATTGTTTTTTTACGCATTTTCTTTTACGAACACACAGATAATATTGGCATGGATCTGAGCCCATATTCGTCCCCCTTATTCTATGATTCATCAGCCTGCCAAATCCAATCAGGCTTGGTGTGTCAGCCTGTGTGGCTAATGCAGAGCCAGCCTTGTATTAGAACACTGCTTTAGCCCACAGCTACACTCTCATCATCACTGGCAACACTGGCAGGAGGACCAGGGCTGAGGGGCAGGCCTGCTGCTGAGTGCACATGACTACGCAATGTGGCAGAAGCAGAGTGAGAGTGAGGGGGCTGTGATGCAGAGCTCAGAGAGAGGAGAGAAGCTGCAAACATTAGAAGCTGTATGTGCTGGAAAGCAGAACGGAGTGGCATACAGACGGGACAGCGACAAGCAGTGGCACAGGCCTGCTAACTCAGCCGAGTGCGATTACTGACAGTGCTACGGACGGAGAGGACCGAGGGTGGACTGGCAGGCTTCGAAGCACTTGTCTCTCTCAATCGCCATTGGAGGAGGGGTTGACACAGCTGGGGACATTGCTATAGCAGTGTCAGGGTTTCACATTAGGAGGCTATTTTGGTCCTTCTGTCAGATGACGATGTCACCTTGTAGAAGTGTGCAATGCCGGCAAGAGGAAACGGCTTGACCGGAGGGGTCTGCAAAATTATGTCAGGGCTGGATAAGGACGAAGAACCTGCTTACAGACTCTACTTCTATTCTGTATGTACTTTCTGATCTCTTTTTCACTCTGTCTCTTCTAGTGGGCTAGTTCTACTTTGCTGTCTTGCTGTCTTGTTTGTAGGCCTTTTAGTAAGGGGAACCCTACACCTGTCTCTGTTTGTAGGCCTTTTAGTAAGGGAAACCCTACACTTGCTGGCTGCCACCTCACTTGGCCTCAGAAATTGGCCAGCTCTCTTGTGCATAAAACAATGATTGGTGGCAGACAGTAGTTCACCATTTTAACCACTTACGCCTACGCCTAGTCATACAACAAACATGTGGCATTGTGATTGTGCCACATTGTAAGCTTGTAGATCACATTTCTTTGGCAATTTTTTAAAATTACATTTGTTTTGTTTTTGAAAAGGATATATTTCGTTTTAGAAAATTGTGAACATTTGCATAAAATATGGATTCCAGTGTTAATTTGGTTAAAAAGTGGAGCTCCAAGGGAACACAACAGCCCAGGTGACAGGTTGTCTGCATCTGATTGATCAAGAGAGCCTTGCTTGAAGGCTTGCAGCACATGGCTAGCCATCAGTCATGAGTGGTCTTGGTATGTCCACACAACAGTCATCCATCATCTGCTAGTTGCCATGTCCAGGAAACGCAGAGTAAATATTTAGGCTACAGTCTGCTGGTGTTTGGGAGATGGGTTGCTATGATGGTGACCCACTCAAGTTAGCTTTAGGCCACTTCAATGTTTGATGTTCCTCTATTCCTTTACTGTCTTTTTCTGCGTGGGAAAATGAAGCCTAGCTTGACTATTACTACATGTAATACTTTCACTCCCAAAAAGTAGGTCAGTCGGAAAGCTTCCCCCAGGGACAATAAATAGTAGCAGACCAGTGTGCACACAGTGCATGCTGTTTATGGACGTGTACAAACTAATGAGGCACGTTCACATTTTTCTGTCTGTGTATAAGGTGCTAGAACTAAGATTGTTTACAAAGGATTTTACACAAGCTTATCTCTAAAATTCCACTGCATTGTGTTGGATGAGCCATGCAATATGTCAGTCATTTGGTAAGGCCACTCATACTAATGGAGTTAATGGCATGGTGGTGGTAAATAGTTTTAGGTGCAGCCTGCTGCAATGATTCACTCACTCATAATTACAGTGAAAACCTGATGATTTGCTGCAGTGTTGGGTCAGACGTGCTCCCGTTGCATTTGTTCGGCCTAGTGTCAATTGGATGTTTTGGTTCTCAGGAAAAAGTATCGGGTTAACTGGGGACAGGGAGGAACTCCTTATATGGTCAGCACACTCTATAGTAGGGAGGATTATCACAACAAAATAAAAATAGAAGTGATTTGAATTAAGTGAAATCACTGAATATACCTTTAAATCATTTGGCACATTTTCATTCATCCTCTTAGGAATTGGTTGATTTTATTATAAAGATGGTGCTGAATTGTACAGGGTACTACAGGCTATTCTGCTGGGAACGGAAGTAACATGAAGTGACTAGTGACTGTCACTATGATATACATAGCTACAATGGAGTTTATTGGGTAAATGCTATAGTCTTATGCAATTATTTGCAAACCTAAACAGCATTTTGTATTATTTACAGGATGTTTAAAGCACATTAATTCATGTGCCAGAGCACTTGGAACATGCTGCACTGTTACTAAGACTCAAGAGCATACATCTCTGAGAGGTGGTGTGTGTGTGTGTGTGTGTGTGTGTGTGTGTGTGTGGGGGGGGGGGGGGGGGGGGGGTTCTGGCATCAGCTGGCATTCACTGGAGCTGAACCTAACCACTTAACCACTAAAAACAGCCCACAAAATTATTATTTTGAAAATAGCTGAGCATTGTAGGCTTGTAAGAGCGGCTATTTATTTGTTTGCATTTTTATTTTCACTGATAATGGCATGCCCAGAATTGGGATCATTCTTATTTTGAATCGTTACATTGACTTAATAAGTAAGGAGTATATTTCAAGAATCAAGCTTCAGAAGGCATCTCATAGTCGTTTCAGGCACAATGCTAGTGCTGGGTTATTGTTATCAAGCACACTCACAGTATGCTGCCTTGTAGGTGAAGGATAGAACGACATTGCACGGCATCTCTGTTCATGGCATTTGCCTCAGCAGAAATGCCAGCAGATGAGCAGAGGTCATTGATGCATGCTCAGTGTTGTAGGTCAATCATGGTGGTGTGCACAGAGGGAGCAGGCTCGAGCTTCTGCCTCCAGCCTTCCCTTTAGTGTCTTTAGTCATAGTAGTACTGCTGCTCTGTGGACTAAACAAGGTATTGCCAGAGTCGACTCGCCACTGTGCCCTGATTCTGAACCAAACACCCTTCACTTTCTAATTTTGTCTATTATAAGTACTAGCCCTTACCCGTTGTGATATATTGCCCCTCCTTGTGGCCACAGGGGGTACTGCGCCCTGGGTGTGTTTTCACATTTTTACAACGTTGTTGTTGATCGCATCGATAGTGTTGTGGCTATTGTTAGCTACTACACAGACATTCACATTTTAGGTCTGTCTGTAAAAGTGGTCCGGGCGCTATAAATGAAGGGCACATTTTATTAATGGATTAAATAACTCCGAGCCCTTAAGGTCGGCAACCGGAATGCAAAGTATTATTTTGTTAGACCTAACACAAAAGGATCTTGTTTCCATTGTGGTCCACTTGTACTCAATTCATCACTAAGACATACAATACATAGTACATAAAACATAATACATAAGTAAAAGCTCAGTAGCAGCAAAACAAGGTTTATTTACAGAAAAATGAGGGGTGCTGGAGGCAGGGGGCAGAGGATGCTGCTACCAAGGTGTTTACAGGTGTTCTGCTAAGCCCAATTGTACTTTAAGGTCATCCATTCGTTTAGGTTACGGTAGTTTTGAGTCAATATCTGAATTGGCTTTTTGTAAGGCGCATTCCTCGATATATTTTCCCCCATGTTTAAGCCCAATTGTGGGGTAACGGCCCGGGACAGATGGACTCCCTCTGGTGTTATGCCTTTGGGCATAACTCACTCCAGAAAAGTAGTTTGCCCGGTAAGTAAGCACTGATCCTCCTGAGTATCTTAAAGACCAGACCCATTGAAAGATGCTGATTGCGGATATTGTTGAGATTTGTCAACTTGCAATTTGTTCTTGTCCCAGACCAGAAGTGCAGAGTCATATGCGAACAGGAACAAATTGGTCCTCGTCCCCCTCTTTGAGAACAAGAATTACACAATTTGCAATTGGAATAAAGCAAAAATGCAGCAAAAGTGTGTTGTCTGTGACAGCTGGATGTGTGGGTGGGATGGATGAATCATTATCCTTGTTGTGCCTGCAGGCGTCCTTCCAGCGTTCAAACAGCCATGACAAGGTGAGGAAGATCGTGGCGGAGGAGGGCCGTGCAGCTCGAAACCTCATCGCCTGGAGTGTCCCTCTGGAGAACAAGGAGAACAAAGAGGAGGAAGGTAGGTGGTGGTTTTGAAAAGGACATTTATTTATTATTTACTCATGCAGACACAATGTAGTAGCGTTCCCTCCTCCCACGTTTTATCCCCCCCCCCCCCCCCCCCCCACACACACACACACCCACACACACACACACACACACACACACACACACACACACACACAAATTGGCCACACAGGGTTCCTGTTATGACAGTGAGATGAACGACTAAACTTACAGTATTGCAGGTGTCACATCAATGCGGTCAGGACTCAGGAGTTAATATTGAAGTTACCAGAATAGAGTGTGGTCTTTCTTTTTACCAGCTGCTATGCAATAGCAAGCTGAGTCTATAATCGATGTGCAAGCTAGTGCAGCTGGTTTTCTCATTGGCAGCCTCGTCTCTAGGCAACGACACACTTTTTGCTCTCAGCCAATGGGATATAGCATTGTAGCCAATGGGATAGCAACAACCTAACCTGCTGTCCTGTTCCTGCTGTGCACGCCAACTATTATTGCTTGTGTGTGCACTGCGCTGAAACTGACACAGACGCAGTTATAGCGAACCCCCACAGATAATAATAATAATGCAGCTTGTAATTAATTAATTTAAGCAATTTGGGCTTGTTTGTTTTTCGTTTTTTTGGGCTTGTGTGTTTTTCTTTTTTTTACCGTTCATGCTGCTGTTCCTCAGTGACAGATGGTTTGATGATATTGACTTCAGTGACTTGACTCAATGTGCAATTACAATTTACGATTTAGGCATTTAGAAGACACTTTTATCCAGAGTGACTGATGAGATCAGAGTAAATAAAATGGCATGAACCATAGTCAACAAATGACAAGGTAAATGGTTGTGTAAATAGAGTGGATGCGAGTACTAAGAGTGGATGTGAGAGTACTAAGAGTGGATGAGAGTACTAAGAGTGGATGTGAGTAAGAGTGGATGAGAGTACCAAGAGTGGATGAGAGTACTAAGAGTGGATGTGAGTACTAAGAGTGGATGTGAGAGTACTAAGAGTGGATGTGAGTACTAAGAGTGGATGTGAGTACTAAGAGTGGATGTGAGTACTAAGAGTGGATGTGAGTAATAAAAGTGGATGTGAGAGTACTAAGAGTGGATGTGCGAGTACTAAGAGTGGATGTGAGTACTAAGATGGATGCGAGTACTAAGATGGATGCGAGTACTAAGAGTGGATGCGAGTACTAAGAGTGGATGTGAGTACTAAGAGTGGATGCGAGTACTAAGAGTGGATGCGAGTACTAAGGGTGGACGTGAGTACTAAGGGTGGACGTGAGTACTAAGAGTGGACGAGAGTACTAAGAGTGGACGAGAGTACTAAGAGTGGACGAGAGTACTAAGAGTGGACGAGAGTACTAAGAGTGGACGAGAGTACTAAGAGTGGACAAGAGTACTAAGAGTGGACAAGAGTACTAAGAGTGGACAAGAGTACTAAGAGTGGACAAGAGTACTAAGAGTGGATAAGAGTGGATAAGAGTACTAAGAGTGGATGAGAGTACTAAGGGTGGATGAGAGTACTAAGAGTGGATGAGAGTACTAAGAGTGGATGTGAGTACTAAGAGTGGATGTGAGAGTACTAAGAGTGGATGAGAGTACTAAGAGTGGATGAGAGTACTAAGAGTGTATGTGAGTAAGAGTGGATGAGAGTACTAAGAGTGGATGTGAGTACTAAGAGTGTATGTGAGTAAGAGTGGATGAGAGTACTAAGAGTGGATGTGAGTACTAAGAGTGGATGTGAGAGTACTAAGAGTGGATGTGAGAGTACTAAGAGTGGATGTGAGTACTAAGAGTGGATGTGCGAGTACTAAGAGTGGATGTGCGAGTACTAAGAGTGGATGCGAGTACTAAGAGTGGATGCGAGAGTACTAAGAGTGGATGCGAGAGTACTAAGAGTGGATGCGAGAGTACTAAGAGTGGATGTGAGAGTACTAAGAGTGGATGAGAGTACTAAGAGTGGATGTGAGTAAGAGTGGATGAGAGTACTAAGAGTGGATGAGAGTACTAGGGATGGGTCCGTTTAATCAATTAATCGATTATCGTTAATAGGACCCGAAATCGATTATGAAAATTATTAATCGATAATCGTTTTAAGGGTGGATGAGAGTAAGAGTGGATGTGAGTACTAAGAGTGGATGTGAGTACTAAGAGTGGACGAGAGTACTAAGAGTGGACGAGAGTACTAAGGGTGGATGTGAGTACTAAGAGTGGATGTGAGTAAGAGTGGATGTGAGTAAGAGTGGATGAGAGTACTAAGAGTGGATGTGAGAGTACTAAGAGTGGATGAGAGTACTAAGAGTGGATGTGAGTAAGAGTGGATGAGAGTACTAAGAGTGGATGAGAGTACTAGGGATGGGTCCGTTTAATCAATTAATCGATTGTCGTTAATAGGACCCGAAATCGATTATGAAAATTATTAATCGATAATCGTTTTAAGGGTGGATGAGAGTAAGAGTGGATGTGAGTACTAAGAGTGGATGTGAGTACTAAGAGTGGACGAGAGTACTAAGAGTGGATGAGAGTACTAAGGGTGGATGTGAGTACTAAGAGTGGATGAGAGTACTAAGAGTGGATGTGAGAGTACTAAGAGTGGATGTGAGTAAGAGTGGATGAGAGTACTAAGAGTGGATGAGAGTACTAAGAGTGGATGAGAGTACTAAGAGTGGATGAGAGTACCTACGAGTAGATGAGAGAGTACTAAGAGTGGATGAGAGTACTAAGAGTGGATGAGAGTACTAAGGGTGGATGTGAGTAAGAGTGGATGAGAGTACTAAGAGTGGATGAGAGTACTAAGAGTGGATGTGAGTACTAAGAGTGGACGAGAGTACTAAGAGTGGATGAGAGTACTAAGGGTGGATGTGAGTACTAAGAGTGGATGAGAGTACTAAGAGTGGATATGAGTACTAAGAGTGGATGAGAGTACTAAGAGTGGATGAGAGTAAGAGTGGATGAGAGTACTAAGAGTGGATGAGAGTACTAGGGATGGGTCCGTTTAATCAATTAATCGATTATCGTTAATAGGACCCGAAATCGATTATGAAAATTATTAATCGATAATCGTTTTAAGGGTGGATGAGAGTAAGAGTGGATGTGAGTACTAAGAGTGGATGTGAGTACTAAGAGTGGACGAGAGTACTAAGAGTGGACGAGAGTACTAAGGGTGGATGTGAGTACTAAGAGTGGATGTGAGTAAGAGTGGATGTGAGTAAGAGTGGATGAGAGTACTAAGAGTGGATGTGAGAGTACTAAGAGTGGATGAGAGTACTAAGAGTGGATGTGAGTAAGAGTGGATGAGAGTACTAAGAGTGGATGAGAGTACTAGGGATGGGTCCGTTTAATCAATTAATCGATTGTCGTTAATAGGACCCGAAATCGATTATGAAAATTATTAATCGATAATCCTTTTAAGGGTGGATGAGAGTAAGAGTGGATGTGAGTACTAAGAGTGGATGTGAGTACTAAGAGTGGACGAGAGTACTAAGAGTGGATGAGAGTACTAAGGGTGGATGTGAGTACTAAGAGTGGATGAGAGTACTAAGAGTGGATGTGAGAGTACTAAGAGTGGATGTGAGTAAGAGTGGATGAGAGTACTAAGAGTGGATGAGAGTACTAAGAGTGGATGAGAGTACTAAGAGTGGATGAGAGTACCTACGAGTAGATGAGAGAGTACTAAGAGTGGATGAGAGTACTAAGAGTGGATGAGAGTACTAAGGGTGGATGTGAGTAAGAGTGGATGAGAGTACTAAGAGTGGATGAGAGTACTAAGAGTGGATGTGAGTACTAAGAGTGGACGAGAGTACTAAGAGTGGATGAGAGTACTAAGGGTGGATGTGAGTACTAAGAGTGGATGAGAGTACTAAGAGTGGATATGAGTACTAAGAGTGGATGAGAGTACTAAGAGTGGATGAGAGTACTAAGAGTGGATGTGAGTAAGAGTGGATGAGAGTACTAAGAGTGGATGAGAGTACTAAGAGTGGATGAGAGTACTAAGAGTGGATGTGAGTACTAAGAGTGGATGTGAGAGTACTAAGAGTGGATGTGAGAGTACTAAGAGTGGATTTGAGAGTACTAAGAGTGGATGAGAGTACTAAGAGTGGATGAGAGTACTAAGAGTGGATGAGAGTACTAAGAGTGGATGTGAGTACTAAGAGTGGATGTGAGTACTAAGAGTGGATGTGAGTACTAAGAGTGGATGTGCGAGTACTAAGAGTGGATGTGCGAGTACTAAGAGTGGATGCGAGTACTAAGAGTGGATGGGAGTACTAAGGGTGGATGTGAGTACTAAGAGTGGACGTGAGTACTAAGAGTGGACGAGAGTACTAAGAGTGGACGAGAGTACTAAGAGTGGACGAGAGTACTAAGAGTGGACGAGAGTACTAAGAGTGGACAAGAGTACTAAGAGTGGATGAGAGTACTAAGAGTGGATGAGAGTACTAAGGGTGGATGTGAGTAAGAGTGGATGAGAGTACTAAGAGTGGATGTGAGAGTACTAAGAGTGGATGAGAGTACTAAGAGTGGATGAGAGTACTAAGAGTGTATGTGAGTAAGAGTGGATGTGAGTACTAAGAGTGGATGTGAGAGTACTAAGAGTGGATGAGACTACTAAGAGTGGATGAGAGTACTAAGAGTGTATGTGAGTAAGAGTGGATGAGAGTACTAAGAGTGGATGTGAGTACTAAGAGTGGATGTGAGAGTACTAAGAGTGGATGTGAGAGTACTAAGAGTGGATGTGAGTACTAAGAGTGGATGTGAGAGTACTAAGAGTGGATGTGAGAGTACTAAGAGTGGATGTGAGAGTACTAAGAGTGGATGTGAGTACTAAGAGTGGATGTGCGAGTACTAAGAGTGGATGTGAGAGTACTAAGAGTGGATGCGAGTACTAAGAGTGGATGTGAGAGTACTAAGAGTGGATGTGAGAGTACTAAGAGTGGATGAGAGTACTAAGAGTGGATGTGAGTAAGAGTGGATGAGAGTACTAAGAGTGGATGAGAGTACTAGGGATGGGTCCGTTTAATCAATTAATCGATTATCGTTAATAGGACCCGAAATCGATTATGAAAATTATTAATCGATAATCGTTTTAAGGGTGGATGAGAGTAAGAGTGGATGTGAGTACTAAGAGTGGATGTGAGTACTAAGAGTGGACGAGAGTACTAAGAGTGGATGAGAGTACTAAGGGTGGATGTGAGTACTAAGAGTGGATGAGAGTACTAAGAGTGGATGTGAGAGTACTAAGAGTGGATGTGAGTAAGAGTGGATGAGAGTACTAAGAGTGGATGAGAGTACTAAGAGTGGATGAGAGTACTAAGAGTGGATGAGAGTACTAAGAGTGGATGAGAGTACTAAGGGTGGATGTGAGTACTAAGAGTGGATGAGAGTACTAAGGGTGGATTTGAGTACTAAGAGTGGATGAGAGTACTAAGAGTGGATGTGAGAGTACTAAGAGTGGATGTGAGTAAGAGTGGATGAGAGTACTAAGAGTGGATGAGAGTACTAAGAGTGGATGAGAGTACTAAGAGTGGATGAGAGTACCTAAGAGTAGATGAGAGAGTACTAAGAGTGGATGAGAGTACTAAGAGTGGATGAGAGTACTAAGGGTGGATGTGAGTAAGAGTGGATGTGAGTACTAAGAGTGGATGAGAGTACTTAGAGTGGATGTGAGTACTAAGAGTGGACGAGAGTACTAAGAGTGGATGAGAGTACTAAGGGTGGATGTGAGTACTAAGAGTGGATGAGAGTACTAAGAGTGGATGTGAGAGTACTAAGAGTGGATGTGAGTAAGAGTGGATGAGAGTACTAAGAGTGGATGAGAGTACTAAGGGTGGATGTGAGTAAGAGTGGATGAGAGTACTAAGAGTGGATGAGAGTACTAAGAGTGGATGTGAGTACTAAGAGTGGATGTGAGAGTACTAAGAGTGGATGTGCGAGTACTAAGAGTGGATGTGAGAGTACTAAGAGTGGATGCGAGTACTAAGAGTGGATGGGAGTACTAAGGGTGGATGTGAGTACTAAGAGTGGATGTGAGTACTAAGAGTGGATGTGAGTACTAAGAGTGGACGAGAGTACTAAGAGTGGACGAGAGTACTAAGAGTGGATGAGAGTACTAAGAGTGGATGAGAGTACTAAGAGTGGATAAGAGTACTAAGAGTGGATAAGAGTACTAAGAGTGGATAAGAGTACTAAGAGTGGATAAGAGTACTAAGAGTGGATGAGAGAGTACTAAGAGTGGATGAGAGTACTAAGAGTGGATGAGAGTACTAAGGGTGGATGTGAGTAAGAGTGGATGAGAGTACTAAGAGTGGATGTGAGTACTAAGAGTGGATGTGAGAGTACTAAGAGTGGATGAGAGTACTAAGAGTGGATGAGAGTACTAATAGTGTATGTGAGTAAGAGTGGATGAGAGTACTAAGAGTGGATGTGAGTACTAAGAGTGGATTTGAGAGTACTAAGAGTGGATGAGAGTACTAAGAGTGGATGAGAGTACTAAGAGTGTATGTGAGTAAGAGTGGATGAGAGTACTAAGAGTGGATGTGAGTACTAAGAGTGGATGTGAGAGTACTAAGAGTGGATGTGAGAGTACTAAGAGTGGATGTGAGAGTACTAAGAGTGGATGTGAGTACTAAGAGTGGATGTGAGAGTACTAAGAGTGAATGTGAGAGTACTAAGAGTGGATGTGAGTACTAAGAGTGGATGCGAGTACTAAGAGTGGATGTGAGAGTACTAAGAGTGGATGTGAGAGTACTAAGAGTGGATGAGAGTACTAAGAGTGGATGTGAGTAAGAGTGGATGAGAGTACTAAGAGTGGATGAGAGTACTAGGGATGGGTCCGTTTAATCAATTAATCGATTATCGTTAATAGGACCCGAAATCGATTATGAAAATTATTAATCGATAATCGTTTTAAGGGTGGATGAGAGTAAGAGTGGATGTGAGTACTAAGAGTGGATGTGAGTACTAAGAGTGGACGAGAGTACTAAGAGTGGATGAGAGTACTAAGGGTGGATGTGAGTACTAAGAGTGGATGAGAGTACTAAGAGTGGATGTGAGAGTACTAAGAGTGGATGTGAGTAAGAGTGGATGAGAGTACTAAGAGTGGATGAGAGTACTAAGAGTGGATGAGAGTACTAAGAGTGGATGAGAGTACTAAGAGTGGATGAGAGTACTAAGAGTAGATGAGAGAGTACTAAGAGTGGATGAGAGTACTAAGAGTGGATGAGAGTACTAAGGGTGGATGTGAGTACTAAGAGTGGATGAGAGTACTAAGAGTGGATGTGAGTACTAAGAGTGGATGTGAGTACTAAGAGTGGATGTGAGAGTACTAAGAGTGGATGAGAGTACTAAGAGTGGATGAGAGTACTAAGAGTGGATGTGAGTACTAAGAGTGGATGAGAGTACTAAGAGTGGATGAGAGTACTAAGAGTGGATGAGAGTACTAAGAGTGGATGAGAGTACTAAGAGTGGATGTGAGTACTAAGAGTGGATGTGAGAGTACTAAGAGTGGATGTGAGTACTAAGAGTGGATGTGAGAGTACTAAGAGTGGATGTGCAAGTACTAAGAGTGGATGAGAGTACTAAGAGTGGATGTGAGAGTACTAAGAGTGGATGTGAGTAAGAGTGGATGAGAGTACTAAGAGTGGATGAGAGTACTAAGAGTGGATGAGAGTACTAAGAGTGGATGAGAGTACTAAGAGTGGATGAGAGTACTAAGAGTAGATGAGAGAGTGCTAAGAGTGGATGAGAGTACTAAGAGTGGATGAGAGAGTACTAAGAGTGGATGAGAGTACTAAGAGTGGATGAGAGTACTAAGGGTGGATGTGAGTACTAAGAGTGGATGAGAGTACTAAGAGTGGATGAGAATACTAAGGGTGGATGTGAGTACTAAGAGTGGATGTGAGAGTACTAAGAGTGGATGAGAGTACTAAGAGTGGATGAGAGTACTAAGAGTGGATTAGAGTACTAAGAGTGGATGAGAGTACTAAGAGTGGATGAGAGTACTAAGAGTGGATAAGAGTACTAAGAGTGGATGAGAGTACTAAGCGTGGATGAGAGTACTAAGGGTGGATGTGAGTACTAAGAGTGGATGAGAGTACTAAGAGTGGATGTGAGTACTAAGAGTGGATGAGAGTACTAAGAGTGGATGAGAGTACTAAGAGTGTATGTGAGTAAGAGTGGATGTGAGTACTAAGAGTGGATGTGAGAGTACTAAGAGTGGATGAGAGTACTAAGAGTGGATGAGAGTACTAAGAGTGTATGTGAGTAAGAGTGGATGAGAGTACTAAGAGTGGATGTGAGAGTACTAAGAGTGGATGTGAGAGTACTAAGAGTGGATGTGAGAGTACTAAGAGTGGATGTGAGAGTACTAAGAGTGGATGTGAGTACTAAGAGTGGATGTGAGAGTACTAAGAGTGGATGTGCGAGTACTAAGAGTGGATGTGAGAGTACTAAGAGTGGATGCGAGTACTAAGAGTGGATGCGAGTACTAAGAGTGGATGCGAGTACTAAGAGTGGATGTGAGAGTACTAAGAGTGGATGAGAGTACTAAGAGTGGATGTGAGTAAGAGTGGATGAGAGTACTAAGAGTGGATGAGAGTACTAGGGATGGGTCCGTTTAATCAATTAATCGATTATCGTTAATAGGACCCGAAATCGATTATGAAAATTATTAATCGATAATCGTTTTAAGGGTGGATGAGAGTAAGAGTGGATGTGAGTACTAAGAGTGGATGTGAGTACTAAGAGTGGACGAGAGTACTAAGAGTGGATGAGAGTACTAAGGGTGGATGTGAGTACTAAGAGTGGATGAGAGTACTAAGAGTGGATGTGAGAGTACTAAGAGTGGATGTGAGTAAGAGTGGATGAGAGTACTAAGAGTGGATGAGAGTACTAAGAGTGGATGAGAGTACTAAGAGTGGATGAGAGTACCTAAGAGTAGATGAGAGAGTACTAAGAGTGGATGAGAGTACTAAGAGTGGATGAGAGCACTAAGAGTGTATGTGAGTAAGAGTGGATGAGAGTACTAAGAGTGGATGTGAGTACTAAGAGTGGATGTGAGAGTACTAAGAGTGGATGTGAGAGTACTAAGAGTGGATGTGAGAGTACTAAGAGTGGATGTGAGTACTAAGAGTGGATGTGAGAGTACTAAGAGTGGATGTGAGTACTAAGAGTGGATGTGAGAGTACTAAGAGTGGATGTGCAAGTACTAAGAGTGGATGAGAGTACTAAGAGTGGATGTGAGAGTACTAAGAGTGGATGTGAGTAAGAGTGGATGAGAGTACTAAGAGTGGATGAGAGTACTAAGAGTGGATGAGAGTACTAAGAGTGGATGAGAGTACTAAGAGTGGATGAGAGTACTAAGAGTAGATGAGAGAGTGCTAAGAGTGGATGAGAGTACTAAGAGTGGATGAGAGAGTACTAAGAGTGGATGAGAGTACTAAGAGTGGATGAGAGTACTAAGGGTGGATGTGAGTACTAAGAGTGGATGAGAGTACTAAGAGTGGATGAGAATACTAAGGGTGGATGTGAGTACTAAGAGTGGATGTGAGAGTACTAAGAGTGGATGAGAGTACTAAGAGTGGATGAGAGTACTAAGAGTGGATTAGAGTACTAAGAGTGGATGAGAGTACTAAGAGTGGATGAGAGTACTAAGAGTGGATAAGAGTACTAAGAGTGGATGAGAGTACTAAGCGTGGATGAGAGTACTAAGGGTGGATGTGAGTACTAAGAGTGGATGAGAGTACTAAGAGTGGATGTGAGTACTAAGAGTGGATGAGAGTACTAAGAGTGGATGAGAGTACTAAGAGTGTATGTGAGTAAGAGTGGATGTGAGTACTAAGAGTGGATGTGAGAGTACTAAGAGTGGATGAGAGTACTAAGAGTGGATGAGAGTACTAAGAGTGTATGTGAGTAAGAGTGGATGAGAGTACTAAGAGTGGATGTGAGAGTACTAAGAGTGGATGTGAGAGTACTAAGAGTGGATGTGAGAGTACTAAGAGTGGATGTGAGAGTACTAAGAGTGGATGTGAGTACTAAGAGTGGATGTGAGAGTACTAAGAGTGGATGTGAGAGTACTAAGAGTGGATGCGAGTACTAAGAGTGGATGCGAGTACTAAGAGTGGATGCGAGTACTAAGAGTGGATGCGAGTACTAAGAGTGGATGCGAGTACTAAGAGTGGATGCGAGTACTAAGAGTGGATGTGAGAGTACTAAGAGTGGATGAGAGTACTAAGAGTGGATGTGAGTAAGAGTGGATGAGAGTACTAAGAGTGGATGAGAGTACTAGGGATGGGTCCGTTTAATCAATTAATCGATTATCGTTAATAGGACCCGAAATCGATTATGAAAATTATTAATCGATAATCGTTTTAAGGGTGGATGAGAGTAAGAGTGGATGTGAGTACTAAGAGTGGATGTGAGTACTAAGAGTGGACGAGAGTACTAAGAGTGGATGAGAGTACTAAGGGTGGATGTGAGTACTAAGAGTGGATGAGAGTACTAAGAGTGGATGTGAGAGTACTAAGAGTGGATGTGAGTAAGAGTGGATGAGAGTACTAAGAGTGGATGAGAGTACTAAGAGTGGATGAGAGTACTAAGAGTGGATGAGAGTACCTAAGAGTAGATGAGAGAGTACTAAGAGTGGATGAGAGTACTAAGAGTGGATGAGAGCACTAAGAGTGTATGTGAGTAAGAGTGGATGAGAGTACTAAGAGTGGATGTGAGTACTAAGAGTGGATGTGAGAGTACTAAGAGTGGATGTGAGAGTACTAAGAGTGGATGTGAGAGTACTAAGAGTGGATGTGAGTACTAAGAGTGGATGTGAGAGTACTAATATTAGTGGATATTAATGGCTGTTGTGTGTGAATATGGTCAGTTGTGGTTCTATGACTGTCGCCCCAGAAAGAAAACCGGAAAAAGGGATCCTTTATATGCCTGTTAGGCAGCCCTAGTTGGCAAAGTAACAGACTTCTATTTGTCCACATTGTTTAGGCTTTATGCCAAAGTAAGCTTTGTTTAGGCCAACTTAGTTCATTGCTCTCCCTTTGTTTCTATTTCTCTAGACTAGACTCTTGCTCTCTTTCTCTCACACACAAACCGACACATCTCGCATACAAACATATTAATCACATGGTAGTCATGTATCATGTAAAACGTGCAGCTGTGACATACTGTATATAACCTAACCAAAACATGATTTTTTTTGTCTTTATTTCTTATTTCCTATTTTATTTTATTAAAAACATTGTTACAATAGCCGATCTACAAAGTTGCAACGTGTTTGCTTTGATGTGGCACTGTTGTAGCTGGTAGATCATCTATTTTTGCACGACGCTGTCGCACAAGGAAATATAACATAGGTTAAAAACAGTCATTAGGTGAAGCCATACATATCTTTAGACTACAGTATGGTTGTTGCTTGTAGAAGTGTTTGGGTTGTTATTTTTATGTAAAGGCTTCTTAAACTGTACTTGCTGTGTGTGAAGTCACCATGTACTGTATGCTGCCAGGCAGGCACGGCTGTTTGTTCTGTTAGAGGCTGGCTGGCTGCAACCACCTACAGGCGCCATCATTGTGTTTTCTCATCTTCTCACATCATAGCAAAGTCCAAAAGCATCTCTAATAATGTGAGGACACAGCGAATCAACACTGGAATACACCGGAATAAGAAACAGGTATGTGCATTATGGTATTGAAATGATGATATAATACACATAATTGGCAATTCTGAGAATAATGGATAATAGAAATACTGAACATTTATGCTACTCTGATCATAGATATAAGTATCACACCCGTGTGAAAACGGGGTTGTGTTATAATCGGGGACTGGATTCATAGCGCGCCACCGAGTTGCTTGCTACGAGCTTGTAGGTCTGCTATTTTAGAAAAATTTAAGAACCACTGACATGGAAACGTAGCATTTTCAGAAAACTGTCAGGATGTAGAAGACATTTTTAGAATCTGATCTCCGGTCAAAATGGGGTAAGCCCTTGATTTGATTCCTGCCGTGTCTCTACTCTCTACAGAATGCAGGGGTGGACAGTAAAAACACTGCTCTGCTGGACAAGGGGACGGAGAAGAGCCCGACTAAAGCCAGACCGCCACGCAAGGTGGACCTGCGGGCACGCTACTGGGCCTTCCTGTTCGACAACCTACGGAGGGCCGTGGATGAGATTTATGTCACCTGTGAATCTGACCAGAGTGTCGTAGAATGCAAGGTTGGTCTCCTCTATCAAAGCAGACTATTTTCAAATATAAAATGTACCTTTTAGGGCCAATGAGGACGTATACTGAACCAGAGAAAAGGGCAATTGGTGAGGCTGAACGGCGCTACACTTGCTGAACACTAGAGGGGGATATTGAGCTGATAACTGTATTTCTCCCTCTAAGCATCACATTCCTTGTAATTTCTGCTTTATGTCACAGAGAGGCTCTCTTAAGGCACACTGGTGTGGTGAGAGAATTATCACAGGCCTCTGTCGGGCCTGGCTGAGGGGATTGAATATTGATGACATACTGTAAGCAGTGTGATTTGAATGCGCTCTGTAATAGTTTTGCTGGATGGAAGAACAATCTATTTTTACTCCTTCACATCATATCACATGGCCCTGTTTGAGACAGCTCTGAAAGCTAACCCCCATCACTGAAATGATGCAGACAGCATACCCTGAGCCTGTGGAACAAACTTATTGCTTCAGTATTGTGCTCTATAACAGGGGTTTTCAACTGATTATGAACCAGGGAGGGACCACCACCCTGACTAAGAATCAACCTGGGGACCATTGTTGTGTTGGGTGGGGGGATATGAGCGTGGTGTGGGGGGAAAAGCTTGAATTGAAATATTGACTGTTAAGGGCTTCATTTAATTTGTTAATTCGAGGTGACGTAAATCAAGCCCTTAACAGTCATTATTTAACTGACATATGCTAGTGGTCTGGAGCTCAAAAAAGATTGAGAACCTCTGATCTATTCCTTTCCCATGGTTGCCCTTATTCTGTTCTCTTAACCTTCCATAAACTCATACAGAAGTGTATGTTTGCTAATAGTTGTGACTCAACCATTCAATCCGCGGTAGACCTGCAATTCTAGTTCCATTGTTTTGTAGAAGTTATTGATATCCGACTTCCCAGTAACTGACAACATTGATGTGTCGTCAATACATCAGGTCATTTAGTGCACCAACTGCTGGTCGATTAAAACAAATCTTCAATTTCCTAAATGAATGGTCAGGGACCACATGCAATACCTTCACGGACCACCAGTGGTCCACGGACCACCAGTTGAAAAACACTGCTCTATAATACTTTTTATATAGTTGGGGTTGAGCAGGTGTATATTGGTATAATAATCTTTATATAGTAGGGGTTGAGCAGGTGTATATTGGTATAATAATCTTTATATAGTAGGGGTTGAGCAGGTGTATATTGGTATAATAATCTTTATATAGTAGGGGTTGAGCAGGTGTATATTGGTATAATAATCTTTATATAGTATTTAGTATATAGGATTTGAACTACGCAGGAGATGATGCATCAGTTGGATCACTGGTTTGATCACACACAGTCAGTGCTCTCCATCATTGCCCCGGAGGCTGATGTTGGCATGACTATGTTCTGGTGGTGCGGTATTGATTCCTCTGCCATACAGAATTATGTTGAGCACGCCCATGGTGGATGGTCTGTCTGTGGTCAGTGGCATAGCCCCCTGTGGTGCGGCGGACACGCTCCCCAGTTGACCCGTGTCAGAGGTCTAGCCAATGTTGCTCTCATGCCACTGTATTCTGTTCTCACCCCTGTGACGTGTAATGGCCAGGGAGCCGGGTGCTGCCTCTAATCTCCATCCCACCCAACGTGGCCTAATGGAATGTGATAGATGATGGTGTTATCTGGAGAGGAAGCACATTGGTCTGATTGCCCCCAACCCCCCCTCCCTCCCCCTCCCCTCCCAAGCATAGTATCATTAATCTGCACTGTATGCTTTCAAACGGACATCTTACCATTGCTTCCTGGGACAAAGCTCTGGTCCTTCATGACTTGCATACTGTAATATAGAAATTCGCTGTCCTATCCCTCTGCTTCTGAATGAGTTGGTTCAGCTGCATAATGGTTTCCTCAACCCTAGCCCAGCAGAATGATTCATACATGCATATTAATAACGCCCACTCTTTAACCTCAAGGCCTACAGCCCCAATTAGTTCTTATCAACTGTTCCCTCCACCCGAGTCCTGATTTATATGACATATGCCACATGGGAGCAAAGGAAAATGCATGCCATTCTTTTTGTTGTTGTTGATGACTCATTTTATTCTTCACAGAGAAATGAAAAGATTTATTTAAACAGGAGTGTTACTGCATGTTAGACGGGACAATGTGAAATGATTCTGAATGAGAATAATCTGAGGTCTGTCTTGAGAGCGAGTCGGCTCAGAAGTTTTGAAGTTGTCATTCAGGGTGAGTTAAAGGTAGACGGGGATGTGCTCATAGTGTCTTGTTTGGACTTAACGCGTACAGACAAATGCAGTTAACCGCCGGCTTTTACTGTCGATCTAACTTTGCGGTCTTCCGCCTCTGGCATTTGAAGCGTCATTCTTCGTGAAATGTTATGAGAGGGTTGTATTTAGGTAAGTGTGCCTGTTAACATGCTGTGTGTGAGCCATAGCTTTATGGCGCCTTCACTCACTGTCTGTCCATCTGTCAGAGAACAAGACTCTCTCCACTACCCCCTCCTCCTTCGGAGCCTTCATTACCAAATGAACAGCAGGCCATGGCAGTGGGCCTGGCCTGTTAACCAGCTCTAATCAGCAAGACCTGCTGCTGGACACATCTTTCACTGCCCTGACTTGTCTATTAACTAAAAGCACTGTGAGGCTTTACTCTCAATTACCACTCCCTCACCACTCCCCATCAATCAACTCTGTCTGTTTCACAAGAGCTCTGGGGAACAGATCTGCACACATTTGAGTCCAGTCCACCGTTGGGTATGGTACTCTCTGTCAGAAAGAATCCCACACACGCATTATTAGGTCTCATTTATTCTGGCTATTAATTTAACTCAAAGGCTGTACAAATGGAACCAAATGGAACCACAAGAGTGCACTTGGTTCCATTTGTACACTCTTGAGCTGTATAAAAGGGCATGAACCTTTTCTTAGCTTTGGGTCTTTTCTGTTCCTTCGATGAAAATTAAAATCACACTCGTGTGAAGTGAGGGGCGCTCTTATCATCATACATTATCGTACATCATCACATTCCGGCCAAACACAATTGGCGCCCTTGCTTTTCTTTTTTTTTTTATATATTTTTTATCCCATGATTTTGTAACCCATTTTTCACCCCTGTGTCAATCATCTACTGTGATCCTGGGCTCTACACACCCTCCGCCAACCTGGGGAGAGCAACGGACTTAACTCATGCTTCCTTCATGCTTGAGTGTCCAAGTTGCTCCTTTACACCTGACAGGGGGGAGTTTCCCTGGTTGGACGTAGCGCGTGGAAGGAACACGTTATTCCAACCAGTTCCTTTCCCCTCCATCAGGCGCCCCGGCTGGCCAGGGGGAGGCAGTTTAGAGACCAGGATTACTGCATGTTTTTGTGAGGGTACCTACCCTAGGGGACACGGGGAGAACATGCAAACTCCACACAGAAAGGCCCTTTCGCCAACCCCGCCTTCGGGTATGGGCACTGATGACGCGGAGGAGGAAACACGCCGCCAGCACCCACAGTGCCCCGAGCGGGAATCGAACCCAGGACCTTCTAGCTGTGAGGCGACAGCACTACCAACTGTGCCACCGTGCCCCTACGCGCCCTCACTTTTCTGTAGATTTTTGTCTTACACAAACATTAAATTCCCATTGACAATGAATGGAGAATTTACGTCATATGTGGACGAGCAAATCGGCAAATTTTGCCCTAAACAATGTTTAAATTCCCATTGACAATGAATGGATGATGTACGATGATAAGAGTGGCCCTCACTTCACACACTGGTGTGATTTTTATCCTCAATTCCGTGGTACACAGGCACAGAAAGCTGGCTATAGGCCACTATAAGAGTACCAACACAAAAACACACAAAGCTGGGAATAGGAGGGGGCTAGAGCCTCTCAAAAATGAGAGAAATGTATTTCTCAATTATTTTAATTGAGGGAGTATTCCCCCAATTAAAATCCAACCATTGTCTGCCTTTTTCGGAATTCTCCATCAATTAATGTACTTTATCGATATGAAACGGTTTAGCTGAAAATCAACTTTTAACACTGGCCCGGTTGCTAGGCTGCGCCTTGCATACCCGAGCACCAGGAAACGTGCACGCACATCACCCAATGTCCCATTTAATTCCCCCTTTACACGAGAACGGTGTCCATGTAAAACGGCAAAATAAAATATAGTTTGCTGGAGTCTCTTTAGACGAGAACAGCTTTCGGGGGGTGAGAACGCAACAAAGTGAAAACACCAGAGTGGAAAGCTTTGAAAACGCTGTTTCCTCCCGTCTCCATGTAAACAGGCAAAATGCCGGTGAATCCGCAAAACTTGTGACATCATGGCTCACGTGAATGTTTATTACATTCCGGCTGGCGCAGCTAACTACCCTCTATGGCCACATGGTGGCAGTTAACGTTACGTTTTATTTTTCTTTAATGGAATTTGGAAGATTTCATTTTTTTATTTGGGAAATTATTCTTATTCTTAATTCATGAATTTGTTTTTGACATCTTTGAAAATCTTTTGAAATAATTTTTTTTTTTTTTAATTACGAAACGAAAAAGAAAGGATATTTACTCCTGTCCCGGCCCATACAAATTGGCCTGTTGGGAACCACTGGTCTAGCTGATATCTTTTTTGATAGCGAACGCACTCAGCTCCATATATGGGCACAAAAGGGGCCAGGTCCACAACAAACAAATCACTGGCCCCTTTTGTGCCCATATATGGAGCTGAGTGGACCTGGCCCCTTTTGTGCCCATATATGGAGCTGAGTGATTGCTGATGCAACACACTCCATATTTGGATAGCGGGACAGACAGACAGACACACAGACATGATCTGCTAGGTCTCATAGTAAGTGCTCACTGCGTTCGCAATTAAAGTTGGCATTGCGACTAAATTGGGAAGAGGAATAAAAAGGGAGAAAAAAATACTCCATCTTCCACCAACAGCAATATGTGATGCTGCCTGCTGGTTCTCACAGTTCTTCCACCAACAACAATGTGATGCTGCCTGCTGGTTCTCACAGTTCTTCCACCAACAACAATATGTGATGCTGCCTGCTGGTTCTCACAGTTCTTCCACCAACAACAATATGTGATGCTGCCTGCTGGTTCTCACAGTTCTTCCACCAACAGCAATATGTGATGCTGCCTGCTGGTTCTCACAGTTCTTCCACCAACAACAATATGTGATGCTGCCTGCTGGTTCTCATAGTTCATGTGTTTGTAATTGTTGTTACAGGAGGTACTGATGATGCTGGACAACTATGTACGGGACTTTAAAGCTCTCATAGACTGGATTCAGCTCCAGGAGAAGTTGGAAAAAACAGACGCCCAGAACAGGTGATGTAGGCGGGCTTCTTCTTTCTCTATCACACCTCTCTCTCTCGCTTACCTTCATTGTGTGTGTCATTCACTTTCTCTCTCCCACTCGCTTGTCCAATTTTCAATTGCTCCCCGAGGTGAAACTCGAAGTGCTGGTGTCTGAGCCTCGGCTTTGAGTCTCAAACAGAACTGATCGATAGTCTTGGCTTTAATTCAAAGAGATCCCCAGTTTATTGGCTTGTCTTTAACACAATGACCACTGCACCCGCGCATTGACAAAGAAATAAAAATCCCCCTGCTGCCTCCCGATTTGTACATATAAAGTGTTGTTAATCAGTGCAGCAACCTGAAACTTTTACATGCCTCGTTTACTACATACATTTGCTGTGGGCCAATCAGCCTTTTGCCCAACACCAGTGTGTGCCAAGTGTGTAGTCAACCGCTAGGAATAACAATTAGTACACAGTGGTGTAAAGTAACTAAGTACATTTACTTAATTACACTTTTGAGGTGAGTATATATTAAGTGAGTATTCCCAATTTCCAATACCTTTACTTCTACTTCTACTTCTACATTTTGGATCCAAATATTGTATTGTATTTTTACTCCACTAAATGTTTTTTAACTTTAGTTACTAGTTATTTTGTAGATTATTATTACAAACCACTTCAGCTCTGTATTCATGTTGGCCATTTGAAAATTGCCGATCTACAAACTCAGTTTGTAGATCTGCTATTTTCAAAAGATTATAATACATTTGAAAACTTGAAATGAGACATTCTGCACAACGAGTATACTTTTACTTTTGGTACTAGAAGTAAATTGACTCTTACTTTTACTCACGTACAAATTGAATTCCGGATTTTTACTTTATTTCTACATTGCAGTATACTTTTACTTTTTGTGAGCATTGGTAATTTGGTATGATAATGTCTGAATGTGTTGTGTTTTCAGGCCCACCTCTTTAGCCTGGGAAGTACGTAAGATGTCTCCGGGACGTCATGTGATGCCCAGCACCTCGGCTGACAGAATCGTTGCCTCTCCAAGCGCACGCCGCACCCTCAACTTTTGGTAAGCTTTCACGTACTGTAAGCTGTCACAGTCTCACACCGGAGCCTTGCTGCCATCACTATACACAGGTTTTATATCCCTCACACCATTAGACGTACGATTTTACGGTAAAAGATAAGCACAGACTAATTTTGTTACTATTGTATCATGACACGTGGCGTTATTAGTAAATCGATGTTTGAAATGATGCACTATAAAGCCGTGCCTCCTGTGAAGGTGCCGGCCACATAGGCTAACGCTATCTGCTAATGGGTGGGCGATTGATTGCTGTTGGCGAAGCATTTGTTTTAATGCAATTTGTCGAGTCTCTCGCTCTTTGGCCACAGAAACTACGGGAGGTGTAGATAAAAGTGTTTGTTAAAGACTGCTGAGGCATCGGTTCAATAGGAGCGGTGCTCTGTAATCGGATGCGGCAGGAAATGGGTATTGATCATGATGGAGGCCTGTTGTTGCTCAATACTGTCCCATGATGCACCATGAGAGTGGAGAGAACTGGCGTTGGAAAGACACCGCCATCAGACTAATATAAGTCTAATGTTTGGACAGGCAGAATGAGCTGAGCTACTTTGTCTTCGGATAATTAGTTAGCACTTGGCTAATAAGGTGTTTTTTTAAATTATTATTTGAAAGTACCTGCCTCTGCTTTAGCCTTCATTGAAATGGGTTGCCAGTTATTTGGTCTTACTGTGTGTGTGTGTGTGTGTGTGTGTGTGTGTGTGTGTGTGTGTGTGTGTGTGTGTGTGTGTGTGTGTGTGTGTGTGTGTGTGTGTGTGTGTGTGTGTGTGTGTGTGTGTGTGTGTGTGTGTGTGTGTGTGTGTGTGTGTGTGTGTGTGTGTCCATTCAGTGGTCCTTCATCTGCGCTGGCTTCGGCTCGTCTCTCCCACACAGGCCCTAGCTGGGCTGACCGAGTCAAGAGTTCCCAGTCTCTTCCAGTCACCAGCAACAGCTGCCCCATAGAGAAAACGGGTAAGAACAGCTCCTAGTCCCTGGGTGTGACAAATTTCGGACTATTCTAAGAGTGGCCTTCTAGAGAACCTAACCTTTTTTTTTTACCCACGGTGCAGCCGTGGTCACATTAGGGAATTTGGGTCAGGGAGGCAGTCATCAAACATATCTTTTCACAGAGCTTGTAAATCAATAGATTTTGAAAGTACGTTGCCATGCTAATGTTACCTGCTGCACAGTGTATTGCTGTTCAGGAGAAGCTGTTTATATTTCAATGCAAGCTAATGGTACATAACATTTGCTCGCTTGTGGTATTTGCTAGGTAAGTGAATCGATATTCACTGTGTCATACGATAGATAGATAGATAGATTTCATACAACAATACATTATTGTGTGTGTAATTTTCTATTAATGAATCCCCCTAATCCCTGTTTCGGCAGCTCAAAGAGCTGAAACAAAAGCCCAAACAAATGCTAATAAAACGACACGTTATAGCGCGGATTGCGCATCATGGGTCCTTGCATGTTGGCGTTATATTCCCCCGGTGTCTCCCAGGTAAGAAGGACGCCGAGGGTTGGGAGACCGTCCAGCGAGGTCGTCCCGCCAAGCCTCGCTCCGCCGCCATCGTGCTCAAGGTCAGCCCAGTCATGGCTCACGTCGTCTCCAACCAGGAGACCACTACCAAGAACAGCCGTCGACAATTTGAGCCGCAGCAGAAAGCCCAGCCTCCCTGCCCCCAGCAGGACAATGACGGGGTCCTGTTGGTCTTGGGGCAACAAGTCCCTGTGGAGCCTGCCCTCCTGGAGGAGGAGGCAGGGGACTCGGAGAAGGGGAACATGATGGAGGTACTAGCTGAGGTCTGCTCCCTCACTCTGACACCCCCCCCCCCCCCCCATTCCACGATTCCTCCCCGGCAGTCCCCAGATATCAATTATTCACGAGGAGCAGAGTAACATTAGACTGTTTTATCAGCCCACGTTGTTTTTGTTTTGGGCTCCACGGTATTCATAGACAGGCTGTCGAGACGGGCTTTTAAGACGATTGATTTGCACGCTGACGTTTCAGGGGCAGAAATCCCATTTTCACTCTTCATGAAATAAATACTCTTATTGATGCCTTGAAAACGCATGTGTTATGGGTGTGTTATGGTTATGTTATGGTTATGTGTTATGGTTGATTGTTGAAATTCAAAATCTGTATTTTCCACTCCTACTGTATCTGTATATTTTGATCCGAATTGAATGTACAGGGCATGTTGGTTCCAGCCTCCCCTGCATGGGTGTGTGTTTTGTTTTCATTTGGAGTGCTGTGTGAGATTGTATTTTGATCGTTTGGATTTGGTTACTGCTTTCATGAAATGCTTGACAATATGCATGTGTTTAATCGTGTTTGTGCGTGTGTTTGTGTGTGACTGTGTCGGTGCAGCCCCCAGCAGAGCGTGTGCAAGATGCAGGGCAGTGTGTCGACGCATCCCACGGCGACGTGCCCCCCTCTCCCAATTCAGCCCCCACTCGTCCCCAATCACCCCCACCAGACCCCGCCACATCCTCAGACCCGGCCCCTCCCATAGCCCTCGCCCCGCCTGTCACGGTCCACACCTCGGCCCTTTCCCCATCCCCAGACCAACCCCTGACCACGGACCAAGGGGACGGGGAGACTGTGGGGGGTGCGTCGCACGGCATGGCAACATCTGTTCCAGGACAGGCCGAGGCTCCCATGGCAGCGGTGAAACTGGAGAGTGTACTGGACCCCACAGAGCTTTCCACTGTGAGTGCTGAGAGATGGAGGAGCAGAGGGGGGAGGAAGGGGAGGTGGGGGGCGTTCAGGGATCCCCGGGGGGCCTTCGCCGCCTAAACAAAGTCAGTCTTAAGAAATCTCCAGGCCAGACGTGCTGACATCGCTGCATAGCTCTGCCCGGCAGAGACCAGTTTACTGCGAATGGTATTGTTGGCCAGTAACGACATGTAGGTGGCCTTTGAACTCAAGTGATGTATGTTAAGGTAGCCCCCCCCAAGAACATATGTGCCTTGTTTGTGTCTTTCTAATCACTAATCCCTTTTAAAGGTGCTCTCCGCATACAGAAGGTCCAGTTAGCAGTTAATTACAATAGTCCAATTTCAATCCATGCACCTTGCTTGTGGCAGGTGTGATCTTAATGGCAAACTAGAAATGTGGTTATTATTTGCTAAGAACTTTAGACCTATATTTAATTTGCCTCTTGTAGTAGCTGGACCTGTCCTACATACAATATTAGCTCTAGAGTATGTCGGTTGAAACGGCAAACTTTGACAGCTGACCCTAGAGATGTTATTCTCGGCAGATCCAAATTCTACAGGTATGTAAGAGACAAATAATATATAGGGCTAAAATAGTTAAACTTGCCCTTCAATGACTGTCAATAGTGCACTAGCCCATGATGACCCAAGTCCTCTTAAATTAATTAAGCTTGCTATTTGGTTATGTCTATGGAATTTCAAAGGTATTTCACTGACCGGGTGTTTCTGTTCTGCCAGCCTACTCGCATTGAATGTTACAGATAAGCCTTGTAATGATTTAGAGTTTCCTCAGTGTTGAGAGAACCCTCTCCCTCACTCCTTCATTAATGCTATGCAAAACAGTGGATGGCTCGGAGTGGTCTGACTCACATTAACACACGCCCCTATAAATGCCTTGATTATAGGCTGTAGTGTATATCGGTCCAAGGTTGGAGTAAACTTTGCAGTTTCTTTGGATGCAGTTTTGTCACCAAAACAAAGGTCTCAGGGCAGAAATATCCGCTTCATATCAGATGTTATGTACAGTAGTAAGTAATTGGTGATATTCTTTCATCATTTGACTCCTCCCGCCATCTCTTCATCCTCACAGCGAACATGCCCTGCATGAGTCGTGAATGCTTCCTCACTTGTGATTTGCTGTTTTGTAGTGATCGTGTGGTAGAATCTGTTGGTTTGAATTGGTGTTCTCTTCCCTTTTTTACAATGAATCAGTTAATTGATGTATTAATTAATGGAAATGCTGGAAATTTCGTACCAAATTTCTGATTTTGGTATTAATTAATGGAAATGCTGGAAATTTCGTACCAAATTTCTGATTTTGGTTTAATGAACTGACGAGTGATGACATGTGAAATGTGGCATGTGAAATGCCGTGTGTGAGTTGGTGTTTGTGCCTTGTGTCCAGCCCCAGTCCATGGCAGAGGTCCTAGCTAAGAAAGAGGAGCTGGCTGACCGATTGGAGCGGGCCAATGAGGAGGCTATTGCCAGTGCCATAGCCGAAGAGGAGCAGCTAACCAGAGAGATTCAGGCTGAGAACAATGAACTGGAGACGGATAATGAAAGTGACTTCTCTGTAAGACAGCTCATGCGTCTCATATGTGCTTCATCATAACCTTTTGATATGGTAAACAGATTTTAGATTTTAGTCAACCTTGCAGTAAAATGAACACTGCTCTTCATTTACAGGCCAGCATTGGCAGTGGAGGCTGTGGCCTGAATATTGACTGGACCGATATGCTGGCTGATTATGAAGGTACTGTATGACTTAAGACCTCATTAACCACTGGGTTTTCTCTCTCGGTAATGCAATTAATGACATTTTAGTGAGTCGCCTGCTCATAACATATTTTGTCTGTTGTCAACGTAGCTCGTGAGGCATTGCGTCAGAGCACGTCGTGGGGGGACATTGTGGAGGAGGAGCCTTCCCGCCCCCCTGGACACGGGATCCACATGCACGAGAAATTATCCTCTCCGTCACGCAAAAGGTAAGTGAGCTTGGCGCTCTTGCGTGTCGTTTTTCAGGAACCATTTACTCAGTTACACCCTACTGACATTTGTGAGCACCTAGCACAACCAGCTGTTCTACTTGACCAGTTGGGCATTAAGTTAGCTCAAGGGCACATTGATGGCAGTGGGGTTTTTAAAGGGGTTACTCACCCCTTCGTTTCACAGCCTGTATTCTACCCATGGATTAAAATTGGCCGCCTTACAAAAGGCCCTACTGTTCATTGCTTTTAGGCTTGTATTGCCACCTGCAGCATCCTGTGTCAGAGTCCACACTAGCTCATTGTGTGTCGGCGACGGTGATGAGGAAGCAGAAGCAGATGTAATGGTTTGTTTCCGTGTCTTGTTGGCAGGACCATCGCCGAGTCTAAGAAGAAACATGAGGAGAAGCAACTGAAGGCTCAACAGCTGAGGGACAAGCTGAGGGAGGAGAAGACGCACAAACTGCAGAAGCTCCTGGAGAGGGTGAGTGGAGGGAAAAGCACCCTGGAAGAAAACCCATGCCGGCCCGAGCCCAGCCTGGCTCACGAGGAGAGGTTCTGTCAGCGCACTGCCAGATAGAATCACTAAATATCATAGCCCCCTGCCCCCGCTCTCGTCCAGGCCAGCTGGCCACAGACACTAGTGTGAGAGCCCCCAGGCCAAAGTCAACAGTCTTTCATGAAGTTTGTTTTTGTTCTCCGGGCCCTGGTGAGATGAGTGAGTCTGAGAATAAATCAGGATTAACCACATAAATACATGAAGTGCTGTGTACTCTTATTAATCCCCATGTGGACACGCTGGAGAGGATAACAACAGACTGGCTCAAGGAACCCTAGTCGTTCTCTCCTCGCAGGATTGTACCTTGAGTTTAAACGAGCTCACTGTCGCTTTTCTGTTTTTCTAACCCTTCGTCTTCCTTATCTCTTTTTCTGTGTGTGTGGTTTGCAGGAGAAGGAGGTGCGGAAATGGAAGGAGGAGTTGCTGGATCAGCGTCGGAGGATGATGGAGGAGAAGCTGTTGCACGCTGAGTTCAAGCGCGAGCTGCAGCTCCAGGCCATCGTGAAGAAAGCCCAAGAGGAGGAGGCTAAGGTAGAGTAGAGGCCGGGCTTCCCTCTAGCTTAACCCATTCTGACCTGAGATCAGATTCTAAAAATGTCTTTGATGTCAGTCGCTCTTCGATTTTTCAAAAATAGCAGACCTACAAGCTCGTAGCCCTCCATCGTCGTCTCCAGTCATCTCGGTTCTCCATACATCTGGCCAGCTCCTTTGTGCTTTCCGCACAAGTATCTGTCTTTAGTACGTCCACGTAGGTAGGTGTGGGACGTCCTCTCGATCGATGCCCGTGTGTTGGTTCCCACAGTACAAGCTTTTTGGCCGGGAGTTCTTGATGTCGGTGGCAGTGGCCAGCTAGTCTCATGAGCTTGTAGATCTGCTATTTTTCAATAGCTAAAGCATAACATAGTGCTAACACCAAAATGGGTTCCCGCCCAGAATGGGTTAAAGCACAGTGCTTCGCCTAGACCGGTCCGCATCGCAGCGCCTTCTCAGCTTGTAGATTATACATTTTCAACGAGCGTCACCGTCGTATAAATTAAGCATAGAAATTGAGCAATTTGACTAATTAAATATGCTACTTTGCGGTGGTACTTACTTAAATTAAACTTAAGTGTTGAAATACTTTGATACATAGTGAACCACAAAAGTCCATGTCAAAGACTGTGGACATTTCAGTTCTAGCTTAATTCTTTGCCCATAGGCAGGTGCATATGGGGAGACCGAGACTGGAGCCCAGGGCTCAAGGTTATTGCCAGTAGTACCAAACACAAAGTAAACGTGAAATTAATTTTGTACTAAAACCCCACGCAACTACTACAGTCTCGGGAATAAGATGTCTGTGACAAGCAAATCTGAACCCTATCCTTGCCACACTCCACCCCTGCCTAGACACTAGATACATGTTGTGATAGCTCTGTAGTCTGTACTGACTTGCACACCCTCTCTAAGCCCATATGTTTTTTTTCTAACGATTTTACTGCTCCTGGCGGAACGTTCCGTCATAAGGAATCCAACCAGCAACTGCTTCTGGCGTAATGTTCCGTCTGATAAGCTTTATTATTGATATCAAACTGGATCGCTGATTTATTTTTATTTATTTTGGCTTGGCCTTTTCTTCTTTAGTGATCCTAGACCGGATTGTGCAACCACGCTGCCATTCACCTCCCTTTATACAGAATGAGTAAAAAGCTGAATAAATCTACGGAGCTCTCCATGGTTTCGATAAAATGCGCGATGTTCGGAGGTCTTTGCTGATTATCCAGTGTTTAGATGGAAACATTGGCGCTTTGCAGAGCAAGGATTGCTTCGTTTTAACTCGCTAGCATTGACGCTATTTATTTAGCATTAAAAATGGACGCCCAGACAGGATATGAGTCCAGCGTGTGCTGCATTGAAATCGGCTCACAGTCCCAGCAGGAGGTAGTATATGGGCTAAGTGTTGGAGTTTGGAAGTGCTCGTTAGATATCACTCACAATTTGTACTACAACAAACAGTTGAGAAACCTTTTGTTCCAATTCTTTTAGGGTCAAACCATACCCGCCTACCATGTGAATGTGTTCAGAATCCCAATATTATGTTCCCTGGCCGCGAAGCACTCTACATCACTTTCTACATCTCTCCGGGCAGCACACCCCCCGCGCCTCCGCCTCCCCAGTTCTTCTGCATGTGTGTAGTGTACTGTCAACACACACACAGATCAGAATCACACACGCTCACGCGACACAGTTTTGGTATGGAATGAAATTCATATAATAATTAGGCCTGCATCGCTTTGGCTAAAACACTGAATTATGAAAAGGACCGCAAGGGGAAAAAGCCATTGTTTTCCTGCTGCTTTCTTTATCTGCAGTAGGAGCCAATTTAGGAAAACATTACAAAATAGCCAGAATTAATAGATGTGTGGATTAAGTCATGTACTGTTTTGGCTCTTAAAACTGCTCATAGAAGCTCTATATTGGTTCTTAGTCTGTCACAGGGTTGTAGAGAGCAACCTCAATGATCTTGGTTAAAGGCTTTGATCCTTAAAGACTACCAAACATGTTTGTGATTGTCGTATTTCATAATACGTTCTTTTCATCATGTTTTCAAGTTCAGATTGCAGTTCAGATGTACTCTTGTAAACTCTAAATAAAGTTGAACCACATTGTCCTGAGTTTGATTCCTGGCCCAGAATCTGTTATGCATGTAGTTTGGTCTCACTTTACTGTCACAATAAAGCACAAATAAATAAAAAATCACACTTGTGTGAAGTGGAGGGCGCAGCGAGGCAGTATTTAAATCAGCCAGATGACGTCTTATGTTGTCCCTAAACAAACATTAAAGTCCATAGACTTGGCTGGCAAGAAAGTACATCATAACTATTAACTGCCCTAAACAAACATTAAAATCCATAGACTTGGCTGGCGACCGGTTACGGTCAAACATGTGGCTGGCCTACGACGTAATTTCGGAAAGACATGCATTGGAGGTGCTAGTGCCTCTCAGAAGGTACTGAGGACGATTAAAAAAATGACTTCTAAATCCTGACCTAAGTTTTCAGAAAAACGAAGGAAAGGTGTTGCTATAATGTACATAGCAACAACTAACCCAAAAGGGGTTCCCGTCTTGAATATGGGTCAATGGGACTCTGATCAGGCTGTGACCTTGCCCAATATGTCAATGGGTTAGGGTTAGGCAGATTCTTAACATACAGTAGAGAGAGTTACTTGCCCAAGCAGAGCGTGCAAGTACTGTACAGGCTGCGTATGTCGGTGTTGTCCAAATAGGCCTATTTGTATGGCCTATTTGTGTGCAAGGCGCAAGTTGGCACCTCGACAGAGTGCATTTCTAGTTATTCATTATTGCTGCTGTCTGCGCCCCTTGTCTGTGCAGGTGAATGAAATAGCGTTCATCAACACGCTGGAAGCGCAGAACAAGCGGCATGACGTCCTGGCCAAGCTCAACGAGTATGAGCAGCGTCTCAACGAGCTGCAGGAGGAGAGACAGAGGAGACAGGAGGAGAAGCAAGCCCGAGACGGGGCTGTACAGGTACCCTTAATGCTCACCTGGGCCTCCTCCTCACTGCACAGTGTACACACCACACGTCAGATCCGTTTGTCAACGGGTATAAAGGCCTATTCATAGCCCAGTTTTCAGTGAAGAGGTGACTGGGCTATGAATAGGCCATAACCCTGGCCTTTACCCCACGGGTTCCCAAACAGTAGGTCGGGGGATTTTTGTGGGTCGCGGACAGATTTTCATCTGTCCCTTTATTTTTTGTTTCCCTTAATTTAGTTTTGAATGATTATAATTTCAAACTAAGAGGTAGGAGCACACAGTCTCACTCCAATAGTGGGGAGGTGCTGACCACGGGAGACAAAACGTGAGGAAGAAGAGGTCGCACAGCTCATAGTCACGATACAAAAACCTATTTTTTTATTAAAAGAGCAACGTTTCGGCAAACAATATACCTTCTTCCGAGTATGACAAGGCAAGTAGTGGCCAGATTGAGGACATTCCCGGATTGTCATACAAAGATTTTTTCCCCAGTAATTTCATGAAGAAATCAAAGGAAAATCTAAGTAATTCCATAAATTAGAAAACCAACGTTTAAAGGAGAAATCCCAGACCAAATCATATACCCATGAATCGGCCTATAATCCTGTCCCAACATACACGTTGGCCTTGAATTGTAGAAGCAGTTAAAATAGCCGATCTACAAGCTCACAACGTGACGTGAAGCGACGCTTTGTGAGCTTGTAGATCTGCTATTTTCACTAGTTTGCGACCCGACCCGGGAAAACTTCTCTTTGGGGAATCGAGCTAAAAAGTGTGGGAACCACTGCTTTTACACTAACCACATTTCCCTCCTTTCCTCTGCTCGCTTAAAGGAGCGCAAGCGGGCTCTGGAGGCAGATCGGCAGGCGAGGGTGGAGGAGCTGTTGACGAAGCGAAAGGAGCAGGAGGCCCGCATCGAACAGCAGAGGCAGGACAAAGAGCGAGCGAGGGAAGATGCTGCGAGGGAACGGGCCAGGTTTGTTCTGAGGGAATCGGAATAGTTTGTTGTCGACATGTGACGTGGTTGTTTTTGTCATAGTGAGACATCAACCGTGTCGACGGTTGACAAGAAATTTCTTTTTTTGAAAGGCATGGCTGAAGGCCAAGCCGTCTAGAACAGGGTTAGTCTGTCTTTCTGTCTGTATGATAATTCCTAGGACGTCTGGAGACGTCTTGGGCACAAATTGTGTTAAGTTGTGTGATTGAAAAGGGGGCAGGTATTTAGTGTGCGTGCGTGAGTGTGTTGTCAATGTCCCATGGCTTGACTACATCACAAAAGAGAATAAATTCCAGCCATGAAAGATTCCGAAATGCCCGATGAGTATGACAATTTGGTCGTAGTTGAAAATCTATCTATTAATCACACCAATTTTTTTCTTGAAAAGCACTTTTGTTCTTATTGATTAAAAATGTATTTCATTATTTATTTCCATTTGACCAGATGGCCAAGGCATTATACCGTCACAACACACAGACAAGCAGCAATCCTGTATGGTGCATTTTTGCCCTGACCACTGAATTTTGTTCAGCTTCTGTCACAAACTTCATACATAGTACATCAACGTATTATTGATAGCTAAAGACTGAACCATGAGGCAACTATATGGCAACACAAACTTAAAACTCGAAACAAAGAGGCAATAGAGCCACCTTTATACAGTCTGCACATGCCTTTTGTAAGAATCCAACATTATGTGAATGTAACTCTTGTCTCAACCAATAGCTGAGAGACACAGACCAGGCGTCGCATGGAGTTCGGCGAGTTCGTACAGCGAGTGTATTTTCACAGCTCTCTTCTCTACTTTCCTCAGAGATCGTGAGGAACGCCTGGCCGCTCTGAGCGCCGCTCAGCAGGAGGCCATGGAGGAGCTGCAGAAAAAAATCCAAATGAAGGCACGTGACCGCTGCAGCGCCACTAACGGCGGTTAAATATGCATGCCAGCAGTTGTCCGTTTCCCCCTGTGACCGTCCTGTCTGGCTCCTTCCCCTCCTCCAGCATGACGAAAGCAGCCGTCGACACATGGAGCAGTTGGAGCAGAGGAAAGAGAAGGCCGCTGAGCTCAGCAGCGGCAGACACGCCAACACCGACTACGCCCCCAAACTGACGCCGTACGAGCGCAAAAAGCACTGTTCGCTGTGTAATGTTGTGGTACGTACAGTATAGGCTAAAGGCCTATTCATAGTCCAGTTTTCGGTGAAGAGGTGACTACCGAAAACTACAACATTATGTCACGCCGAGGTGGTCACCGCTCACACGACACATCTCTCTGTTTTTACTAACCACCATTTCGGTGGTCACCTCTTCACCGAAAACTGGACTGTGAATAGGCTTTAAGACGATACTGCTCAGTTCAATCTTCATTTTGCTCATTTTGATTAAAGAACTGTAGTTTCTACTAGAAGCTTTCTAGTGAGCTGCATGCAACACCTACCCGTGACCTTGGTTCGGACACTGACGGTGGCAAAAAAAAAAAGTTTTATTGTCGGATCTGTCAGGAACAGCAGTGAGTCCACTCTATAATAAATGCACTCCTTATGCCAAACATTTAGGTTTTCATACAGCATGGAAAACACCTTGGCATGTTGCGTGACTCTCTAATTGGCTTATTCCATTATCAAGTCGATGTTCACCTTTTACTTCATTATCTCACTTCCATAAGTTTAATTTGTGGGTCTCGCTGGTTTACATAGACATGAGGGAAGAAGATACATAGACACCGGTGGCTGCAGCTGTGCTCTATTGGCAGGCTCCATGCATACAAAAATGCTGACTGGAAGGTGATTCAGAGGATTTTTGGGAAGAGAGCACATTTAAACGAGGATTTAACTGCATTGATTAAACATGAACTCTGGGATATATCTCTGAGATTTACGTCTGGCCTTGATGATGCTGCCTCTCTCTCTCTCTCTCTCTCTCTCTCTCTCTCTCTCTCACACTCACTCTCTCTTTCTCTCTCTCTCTCGTGACAGCCTGACAGGCAACAAATCCACAGGCAAACACATTTATCTTTGATGAGCCGACGGTCATGGCTGCAAGGGTGACTTCACGCCCAGTTTATACTTGGTTGCATGCCGGTGTCGCGCACCGGAAATGTCAGATCTACAAGCTCACTACGCGCCACAGAGCAAGATGTCGTGAGATTGTAGTTCTGCTATTTCTGCTGTGTGACACCTGCGCGCAAATAAGTATAACTCCGGCCTGAGACTCCTTGAGGCTCATAAGCGGCATCAGATAAAGAGGAGGACGGAGGGGGTGAAAGAGGGAATCTTGTTAAAATGTCAGATGACCTTGGCCAGCGTCTGACACCAGAGATCATGGATGGGTCAGCAGCAGCAAGCACTCTATTTAATGACATTAAACACAGGCCATCTGACAGTGGGCTTTGTTCCAACACTGAGAGAACAACATTGTTGCCTGATGCACACCTGCCTCCACTTGTGGCCATTCCCAAACTCTCCTTTGGACCCCATGGTATTTGTCTATGGGGCGTCCAGTATTTATTTCCCCCCCGGGTTAATCTGACTCTTAAATTGGCAGTAAAATGTAATAATTCAGGGCCAGTGAGGTTTGAGGGTAGGAAATGCCTAACAGAAATTTGACCATTTTGGGCAACAGTACAGTATAAATATTTCTTGAGTGGATTCACCAACTGCTTTGATTGATTGAATACCGTACTCTATTGGTAGAAATGTGATCAATACAGGATAGAGTCAAACAGAAATGTAATCAGTACAGGGTACAGTCAAACAGAAATGTAATCAGTACAGGATACAGTCAAACAGAAATGTAATCAGTACAGGGTACAGTCAAACAGAAATGTAATCAGTACAGGGTACAGTCAAACAGAAATGTAATCAGTACAGGGTACAGTCAAACAGAAATGTAGTCAGTACAGGGTACAGTCAAACAGAAATGTGATCAGTACAGGGTACAGTCAAACAGAAATGTAATCAGTACAGGGTACAGTCAAACAGAAATGTAATCAGTACAGGGTACAGTCAAACACACATCCTAAGGGTTCACCGAATACTTTATTAACTATGCAACAAAAAAAGCAAATACACTTCCCTACAAATACAAAAGGATAACCCAAGAAAGCACTATGGCTTGTTTCCATTTGGGTCCTGTCTGTGTATCCAATTCATCGATTCATTCTAGGTTGCTGTTGGACTGAATAGTATTGATAAAATACAACTTTAAATGACAAACTAAGAACTCATTAGCAATTGTCATGGATGAAATACTCCCCCTGTCCCAACACATTTATATGCACGAGTGGTTAAATGGATAAATACATCTTTCATTCTCAAGCACTACAGTGTAATTCCCTACTCTACTCTGTGACCTAGCGCAAAGAGCAGGGGGTTGGGGGGGGGGGGGTCAGGTCGGGTTGTGTCCCTGTAGCATATTGTTTGACCAGCCTCCCGGGGGACTCCACTGCACTGACCCCTTCCTGCCCACGTCTTCATTGTGTCCTCAGCAGTAACCCCTGACCGCTGTGTTTGCGTTCACAGATCACCTCAGAGGTGCACCTGTTCAGCCACACCAAGGGCAAGAGGCACCAACAGGCCGTCCGCGACAGTAGCAGCATCCAGGGACGGGAGCTCTCCGATGAGGAAGTGGTGCGTAAACCCCCCCCCCCCCACACACACACACACACACAACCATCCCAAGCACAAAGCTAACAGCATCCATTTACCCCGCAAAACTATACTACACTGACGTGCGTCTGAAGCGACGGGGAGAAGATGGTGATCGCCTTTTATGACGGGGTCATTATTATTGTTTATGTGTCCCCTCATATATTGCGATGGCTCTCTCCCCTTGCTTTGTGAGATTATAAATGAGCCCTGAAATGTACACAGTTAGGGTTCAGCGCTTTCGGTGGAGGGGGTGACATCACCCCCTCTTGTCTCTGGGCTGTTTTGTCTCCAAGTGCTTTTCCATGGGAAGGCAGCTCGTTAAAGCAAGGTAACCTCTCGGGCTGCAATATGAGATTGGCTTTTCAGCGTGCTCTTTGTGAGGCTGACAACTGTTGGTGCTATATGCGCCACCTTTGGCCCGTGCACCTCCTTCATTCACAGCTTTTTTTCCCCAGCTGGGAATAATTGATACCCTCTCCTTTGCCTCCTCTAAATCATTTCCTTTCCCAAATGCGGGTCATTTTTTTCCCGCCTGTTTGACAGTATGATAAACATGGCAGTGGGAAGAAGCAATTCACCAATATGGTGCTATAAACAGTTCACATGCACATACTTGCAGCAAATACCCTTGCAGTGTATATGTATATACCTCTCAGTTATAGCTGAGGTTTTTTCCAGCTCATCCTGTACATTCTAATTCTAATCAATGAAGATATGGTTGTTGTCTAATCATGCATCAAATTCACTCTAAATTTCACAGAGACTGTGATTGCATACATGCTATGCAGTACAGTATCTATCCAATTAAACCACCTCAACCTGTCATCCCTATTTTGGGTATGACATTAAAGGCAGAATCTTCAAACATGTCAACATGGCCTGGGCTAGTGGTCCAGGCACCTAGGCTGGCTGTTCACATATTCGGGGGATATATATTTAAATCACAGTTTCATGTTGAATTGGCATGATGAAAAAAAGCTATATAAAGCAGAAGATATTGAATCACCATCCCTTGTGCATGATTTCAGTTGAAAACTGAAATTGAACATTTACAGTTGAAAACTGTAAGTGTACAACTGTAAGTGTGTACATAACTGATAGTGTTAGTGCAGCAGCGGAGAGTGCAGACATAGTCATGTATACATAACTGCCAACTATTCTCCAGACTGCTGCTCCATAACTCTTACTGCAATGAAAGATTTTTAATTAAAATGAAGATGGTTGGCTGAACCGAGGAGGGGTCACTCCATAGCTTCTCCTCCAGATGCCACGCACCTTCATATTTCTCATTCGGAGGGACTCGCGCATTAAGACTCGCGCATTAAATTGAGAACACAATGATTATCAACAGGGTTCGATCGATGTGTATGGAGGGAACACTCAGAGACACGCCATCGCTCTCTTTATATTCATTTAGTAGTCATGTCATCTCCGTCCTGGACTCCTGGTTTAATTTGATGTAGGTGATCTCCTGGAGCCCTGGCTCCTGACACGTGGAATTTATTTATTGTTCACCTTTTGACATGGCAGCTCAGAACCCCCCCCCCCCCCCCCCCCCCTTCTGTCATTTCAACCCTTTTCATATCAAGGCATATTCGGCATTTGAGCCACAGACCACCATCTCTCTCAGACCCAAAACTACAGAATATATTTTGTTATCCTTCGATAACATTTTGTCCACAATCTCATGCTGTATTGATGTTGGTACCATAGGAGAGATAACAGGCAATTATTCTACATTCTCTAATTGTGTAGAATTCTTGTAAATTAAGTAATGCAGATGTTTAACAATAATTGAACTTTTCAGAGCATAATATGAAACCAAATGGACCCTTACGGGACCATTTAGCTGGGGGCCACCTTTAACCCCCTCAAGGTCCCCGGTCCACTGGTTTTCAACCAGTGCTCTAGACCCACAGACGGGGCAGCAGCCAGTGGTGGACGGGCTCGGCCAGCAGAGGGATCACTAGGCTAGAACGAGGCTCTGGGCGAGCAGGGCTGACCTCCCAGAAAGCCACCGACTGGTCCTAAAGGTCTTGTTGTTGTTGAAACCACCCATGATGACTTTTAGCATGAGAACTGTGTTGAAATATACAGAGGGCCAGCTGAGCCTGCATAGCCCTGCGCCTGCCTGCCCTGCCCGCCCGCCTGCCAGGCTGTTTTGAGAAACGGTTGTTGTCTGGATATAGGAACGAAGCAGCCACTGTTCTCTGATATCACAGAGGACAGCCGTTCTATTTAAAAGAGCCCAGGGGAAAAAAACATGGCGTCAGGAGATACGTTAGGATCATTCTTGCAAGTTGTGTGTGAGTTTTTGTCTTCTCCCCTTTTTTTTGTCTTTCTCCAAAGTTTCAGTTTAACATTTTTTTTGTGTGGTATTATTTGACGCATCTTGAATGTCGCTGATAGCCATCAATTCCACCCCCACCCCCTCCATTCCAAAACTGTTGTAGCGACGGTAACTCGATACAGGCTTGCATCACATTTTACCAAGTAGCCAACATGAAATACAGCTGTCTGTCTCACACCAAATGGAAAGCCTACCTCTTGGGCCTTTTGTGTGTGACAAAAGGAGGACCGGGTGAACATATCACTTAGATTTTGCCCGGGTGTAAGTAGGCTTTCAGCTCTGCTTTGTGTGTGTTTGTGTGTGAGTGTGTGCGGGTGCATGCATGCGCGCGCGTAAGAGAGATATGTTTAGAGAGGTATTGTATTACTCTCGCCCCAGTCAGTCTGTGGTACACTAGTGATGCCTTCAGGCCCTGTCTCGTTGCTCTTTTGTTCAAATGGTTCAGGTAAGACACCTGTCCGTCATCCAGTCACGTCGTCTGAAACCTCCACTACACACCATCCACTACACACCATCCACTACACACCATCTCCGCTGAATCTGTTAGGATTACACACATTGAGGTCATCACTCACAGTAGCATTCACGTGACAGCGTTTTGATGTACGTATCTGTAAGGCCTGATACTTCCACTGACTCACCAGTGTACTGTATTTGTCAAGCGATTGGAGGTGCTACTTAAATAATCCCATTAAGTGAGGTGGTGAGGGGGGGGGGGGGGGGGGGGGGGGGGGGTCAGGCTGGCCGGCAGGCCTGAGCACTGGATAGCCTCTCAGAGAGATTACTGAACAGCTGCCTCCCATACAGGGGCCAGCTACGGTCATGACCAGGCCCTGCAGTGTCAGGTACACTGCGGGGCAGTAGAGGTAGAGGGCAGAGGACTGCACTGTCAATTTAAACTCTGTTCAGTGTAAAAATGGATGGCTCCATTTCAATGTGCCACTATAGGAGGCAAGCTATCAAGTCTGTGGCTGTGAGTTTGGGGATAACTTTGCAAACGGCTGGACTGATCAATGCCAAATTTATTGGGCACACTGGTCAAGGGAGTAACCCCACCCCCCTCCCTTATATACTGTAGTGTATACTGTATAGTATATGTTTTGAAATAATTAACTATAATTTTATATTGGAGGAATTAAATTGCAGTCCATTCTGGCTGAAACGGGTATTGAGTGAATGGAGTCATACGTCAATGACACATCGTCGACTGGCCGCATGAAGGCAGATATCCTGCCGTTATTAGACCCTGTCTTGTTTTACTCTCTGAGTTAAATTGTACACACTTTGAGGGAAACACAATACTCTTGCAATGTTGCTGTGGTCTTTTCCTGTCCAATGTCATCATTTCCCCCATTGCCTCCGATTGTATTCTTGTATTCTCTGAGGGAGAAAAGTCAGATGATACATTGATATGTTTTAATTGACAAATCAAAACGACAAAGGAGTACAGAATCGCTGCAGATTCTACTTTGAGAATATAACTCTCCTTGACTGGGTATAAGGACACCTGTCTTTCAGCGGTTTCTCTCCCCGAGTCCAGGGAAGCAGGTGCACTTGTGGCCAAAGGGTATGACAACACAGACCGCTGAATGGAAGAGCCTTTATCTGCCTGTCCATTCTGTCCTCTAGGGTGCTGGATGACAGGATAATTGCATAATTGGTTACTCGCACATACATCATGTTGTCCAAATTGGGTTACATCCTTCTCTCTCTCTCACTCTGTGTCTGGGTGGAAATATCAGAATCAAGTGACAGTGACGAGGCCCACTGCTCACACTTCTACTGTCCCTCAGCATGTCTGTGGGCATTTGTGGTTTCAAAGAGCACCGAGCACTGGAGGTGCTCTGGCAATTACAGGATATAATGGCAACATTTGGAGGGCAGCACACAATGGATACACACCTGCTGTTACAATGAACAACCTTTTGCTCTGCAGCCATTGGAATTTTCTTTAGTTGTGTTATTTTTCCCCTGGTCATGGTAGACATGAATTGCTATAGGCAGGTTTGGTGATTACTTGCACCGGGGTGGGAGGTTCTTCTCCTGGCGAGTTATCTTGTGCTAAAGCAAGACGTCAGACAGTTGTGCTGTAAGGTCCCTCAGCTGCAAGTGGAGGAGGTGTTGAGAGAGTACAGTTGTACTGCTACTGTCCCTGTCTTACATGATACAAACTGTACCCCTTCCCAACCCCATTAGTATGTTCCTTTGATCCCAGAACAAATAAACAGATTATTTCTGTGCAAACGTGCGTCTGCTGCGTCAGATAGATGGATAAATCATGTTTGTGACGTATTGATTATTGTCTGTTTCAGGAGCATCTGTCGTTGAGGAAATACATTGTGGATATCGTAACGGACGGCTCCGTCTCTTCGGAGAGCGTGAAGGATGGAGAGGAGAGGCAGAAGGCGAGGAAGAAGGCGAAGAAACTCCGTGCCAGGATGAACTCCAGGTAATGGCTTCTATGCACATATTGGAAGAACCATTTTGGAATGAACTTCCTTCACAGGTGTTACTGCTGATACTAATGAAGGCTCTGTTCCATTTTGGTCAAACAGGGGCAGGGTGCTGCTATTCTGCGTGTTTGCTCACTGGAAACACTCTGCTGCACCAGTGGGTCTCAAAGTGTCCTTGAGTGGGTTCCAAATGGCCCTGTACGGGTGCGTAACTCTGAGTGTACAAAAGGAACCATTATGGACCCGTAAGTGTCCATTTGTACACTCTAAGAGTTACGGGGTCCTTGAAATTTGTGCACATCAAATTAAATTTGTATCATCGGTAACACCTGTGAAGGAAGTAGGGAACGTACAAAGAACCTAGTACAAAGGACTTCACTGTGCCAGGGACTTTGTCTTATTTTATGAGTGACAACGAGATGGAAAGCAGATGTTGTGTGTTGTTGTTCCTGCTGTCCACAGTACAGCACTGATGAGCTTAATTTATGACCACTTTGTGTGATTGGGGAGCAAAACTGGCGATCGATCTGTGAGCCCCATGCTTTCACCTGTTAAGAGCTCTCCCCCAAATTACTGCCACGGCACTGCCAAAACCCAAAGGCCCTCCTGGTGTACAGTACTATGTTGAAGTATGTGTAACACCAGGTCTATTTTTCTTTCTCTGGGCTATTGATTTTCTTTTGTTATGAAGTATCAGAGAAAATCAATAGTTAATCAACAAATAGGAGCCAAATAGGGTTCTCCGTGTCAGAACCCATGCTTTGGTCTCAGTAAATTTAGCGTCTTGTCACAACTGAACTGGAATGGATGGTTGCAGGTGATTAGAGATGGTGTTTCCTAAATCAGGGCTGCCATATTTCAGAAAATGTCAAGAGTGAGACTCTAGTGTCTTAATGCGGGAAAAAATGGGCCTTTTTTAATGTGGATTTGTCCCGTTTTAACGTTGATATTTAACCTTAACACTGATGTCTTCACCTCCATGCCAGCTGCTCTCCCTGCACTGACAGCCTTAAAGTAGAAATGAAAAAGATATCTATCTATCTATCTATCTATCTATCTATCTATCTATCTATCTATCTATCTATCTATCTATCTATCTATCTATCTATCTATCTATCTATCTATCTATCTATCTATCTATCTATCTATCTATCTATCTATCTATCTATCTATCTATCTATCTATCTATCTATCTATCTATCTATCTATCTATCTATCTATCTATCTATCTATCTATCTATCTATCTATCTATCTATCTATCTATCTATCTATCTATCTATCTATCTATCTATCTATCTATCTATCTATCTATCTATCTATCTATCTATCTATCTATCTATCTATCTATCTATCTATCTATCTATCTATCTATCTATCTATCTATCTATCTATCTATCTATCTATCTATCTATCTATCTATCTATCTATCTATCTATCTATCTATCTATCTATCTATCTATCTATCTATCTATCTATCTATCTATCTATCTATCTATCTATCTATCTATCTATCTATCTATCTATCTATCTATCTATCTATCTATCTATCTATCTATCTATCTATCTATCTATCTATCTATCTATCTATCTATCTATCTATCTATCTATCTATCTATCTATCTATCTATCTATCTATCTATCTATCTATCTATCTATCTATCTATCTATCTATCTATCTATCTATCTATCTATCTATCTATCTATCTATCTATCTATCTATCTATCTATCTATCTATCTATCTATCTATCTATCTATCTATCTATCTATCTATCTATCTATCTATCTATCTATCTATCTATCTATCTATCTATCTATCTATCTATCTATCTATCTATCTATCTATCTATCTATCTATCTATCTATCTATCTATCTATCTATCTATCTATCTATCTATCTATCTATCTATCTATCTATCTATCTATCTATCTATCTATCTATCTATCTATCTATCTATCTATCTATCTATCTATCTATCTATCTATCTATCTATCTATCTATCTATCTATCTATCTATCTATCTATCTATCTATCTATCTATCTATCTATCTATCTATCTATCTATCTATCTATCTATCTATCTATCTATCTATCTATCTATCTATCTATCTATCTATCTATCTATCTATCTATCTATCTATCTATCTATCTATCTATCTATCTATCTATCTATCTATCTATCTATCTATCTATCTATCTATCTATCTATCTATCTATCTATCTATCTATCTATCTATCTATCTATCTATCTATCTATCTATCTATCTATCTATCTATCTATCTATCTATCTATCTATCTATCTATCTATCTATCTATCTATCTATCTATCTATCTATCTATCTATCTATCTATCTATCTATCTATCTATCTATCTATCTATCTATCTATCTATCTATCTATCTATCTATCTATCTATCTATCTATCTATCTATCTATCTATCTATCTATCTATCTATCTATCTATCTATCTATCTATCTATCTATCTATCTATCTATCTATCTATCTATCTATCTATCTATCTATCTATCTATCTATCTATCTATCTATCTATCTATCTATCTATCTATCTATCTATCTATCTATCTATCTATCTATCTATCTATCTATCTATCTATCTATCTATCTATCTATCTATCTATCTATCTATCTATCTATCTATCTATCTATCTATCTATCTATCTATCTATCTATCTATCTATCTATCTATCTATCTATCTATCTATCTATCTATCTATCTATCTATCTATCTATCTATCTATCTATCTATCTATCTATCTATCTATCTATCTATCTATCTATCTATCTATCTATCTATCTATCTATCTATCTATCTATCTATCTATCTATCTATCTATCTATCTATCTATCTATCTATCTATCTATCTATCTATCTATCTATCTATCTATCTATCTATCTATCTATCTATCTATCTATCTATCTATCTATCTATCTATCTATCTATCTATGTATGCTCAGACCCAGCCAGCCAGCCACACACATAGTGCTCAGACCCAGCCAGCACACACATAGCTCCGTAAGGGAGTGGTCAGTGGTTGCACCACTCAAAAAATCTTCAAAAAACTGAAGAGGCTACTGGAGATTGGAGAACCTGATTTGGACATGATCTGATGCAGGACAATGTCAGTGACATTATGTCACTATGACAGAAAGGGAAGATGGGTCTGGCTACATTCATTCACCCCATAATCTCAGAGGAAATTGGGGAATATGTTGTGAAATAAAAAGTCAGAAAACTGGAATGTGGGAAAATGCCTTATTTTTAAATTTTTCCATTTCCATGCGTCACACAGTCTGGGACCCTGCTGACGATTTGGTCCACTGTTTATCCTCCTACTGCATATATCAGCGCTGCATGATCTCATGCACATCGGCTATTTTACCGTTTGTGAGGACGCACACATGGGCGCGCGTTATTACGCGGCAGAGCCGCGGAGAAAATTGTTATTTATAATGCGTGTGAAATGGCATGTGTGGCGTGGTGCGTGGTAAAGGGTTAAATTGCGTGACTGTCACACTCAAAGGGTGAGACATGGCAGCCCTGCCTAAATGCTATTTTGCGTGATGAGTCATTTAGCATGGCCACCATGGTGGTACCTTTGTAAGCTAAAAGTTTGGCTGAAAGTGGTTAAACATTGGGACATATCGGCTGCTTAATTGCTGATACTGAGGTCGTCAAAAAAGGCAAATAATGGCAGAAATATTGTCCAAACTGATATATCGTCCTGGCTGTAATGAGATGACTTGACAATGCTGCACTTTCAGCCCATGCGTTGCTCTTTCTCCAAACTCAACTCACGGTATACATTTTCACTTTTCTCCACATCAAGAGGCTGTACTTGTTCAAATGAAGAATAAAGGGCAGCGACAGCCCATGAAATGCCCGTTGCATTTTGTCCACAGTACTTGCTTATCAGCGTAGAGCTGCATTCTGAGGCACTGGCTGCGCTGCTGAGGAGGTGACAACACGATCTGCCTCTGTTCATTGTCACTCCTGGCCCAGCAGTGCTGAGACCAGCGCTCAAAGGGAACATGCTTTCAGAGGTCATAAATAACACAGCCCCAGTTAACATAAAGGTGAGCTGCTCCACCGTTGGGTGGAAATGAGCCATTTTATTGGAACACTGTATGGTGTCCGTAAAACGCACGAGAAGTTTTCACTAGGCTCCCAAGGCCAACTCTGAGCCGAAATCTGTCATAAAGCAGCGCACACACACTTTAACCCTGTGTATGTTGTTTCTCTGCTCCAGCGGGCTGGCTAACATGTTACGGTAATAAGTCTTTCGGTTCGGAAAATATGCCATTTAAAGGGCTTGTTAGTGGCATGTCTGTTAGTGTCAAGATGGGTTTTGAACTTAGAAACCCAAGTCCCCACTGATCCGCTTGTACAAGCTGTTTGCCTATACCTTGTTGCATGTGTTTGGCTCAGCGGGGAACAGAGCAGCCTGTGTGTGTGTGTGTGTGTGTGTGTGTGTGTGTGTGTGTGTGTGTGTGTGTGTGTGTGTGTGTGTGTGTGTGTGTGTGTGTGTGTGTGTGTGTGTGCGTGTGCGTGTGCGTGTGTGTGCGTGTGTGAGAACCTCAGGGAAAAGTGTGTACACAAAGGCACTCCTGTATGGGAATATGGAGAGGGTGAGCACAACCCTAACTCATTTCACCCAATGTGCTGCTGGCCTAGGTGGGGAAAGTCGAGTAGCTGGATGGGGTTTTACCAAACACACACACATAACATAATTTGCATCCATGCCGAGTTCTGCTGGATGTAGGACACTGTTTGCTATTACCCCGTTTCTGTGTTGCAACGCACTTCAAAGCTATGTTTAACATGTGACTCCATCATACGATAAAGTATAAATCAGGCAGTATAAAATAAATCTATCCATCCCATCCTCTTATTCGATATGCCATTGTAGAGGCTAACGACCACTGACATAGTGCTTGTTTTCATCTATGATTTTAGTCCTGTGTTATAATGTTGTTGTATTACAGAACTCGTGATCACTGCTTCAGAACAAATCTGGTTCTTGTCGTGGACTTTTGCCTGCATACACAGGTTTAAGAAGAGAAATGTATAATAGTTGTCTCCTTGTACAATAAGACAAAACGCAATATACAGAGGCTTAGATCATGATGAATTGATTATTAGTTCTGCATTGTTGATTTGTGCCTTTTCCCTTATTGCTGATTACTGATATTTATTGCCCTAAGCCCATTTAGCCAGCCGTGCAGCCGACTGTGATGAATTGCTTGGCAATTGCTCCCCATTTAACCTGGCTGGGTGTAAACCTGTCAGAGATGAATATTGTAATATCAAGAATGACAAATGGGCCAGGTACAGTCGAGACCCCTTGTGAAAGCAGGCCTGCATTAACCATTCTTCCTGCTCAGAGGACACGGTAAATAATGTTAGCAAAATGATGGACCCCCTCCACTCACCCCCACTGTGGTTTAGCTGGTCAGAAGCACTAAGAGAGTGCCTGTAACATTGAAGGTTTTTGACCTTGCATTTTAAAAATAAATAGTAAAAACATATGGAAACTATTTGTAAGATAAACCTATACTGTTTTATATACAGTACACCCCACGTATACAGTATCCTGTATGTGTACTAGTATATGTATACTACGTATATGTATGTACTGTATATATTAATAGGCTTGATTATAATACATTCACTTTTTTCCATGCTGTTTTTCATATTATGAATTATAATTATAAATGATCCATAGAAACATATATTTTTTTTCTTTTTTTTATTAAGTTCACTATAGAAACCAAATTAATGCATATTGTGATTAACGGTCACAAAAACATGACATCATTATACAAAATTTGGCACACTATCCTATTAAATTATGAGGTAAGACATCCATTGATTTTAGATGGCTGCCCTTGAATCTCTTGACAAGAGATTGTGAACACCGGATTGGGCGTTGCTAGTTCCAGGTCTGGTCCTCAGGGACGGGTCCACCTGTCTTCCAGGAAATGTTTGAGTTTATCAGCCGCTGGATGGATGACCGTAAGGCCATCTATCTCACTCTGATCAATAGTTCTTATCTTGTCTACAATGCCTGATTGACAGATGGATGACTCGTCCAGTCCAGTCCCCAAAATGCACGTGCATGTGCACGCACGCGCACGATCTGTGTTTTGTCAGTGTCTGACTGTCGGGCTAATGCAACAAAGATACCGGTCCCGTAATGACCATGACCTTCTGGGAGGTCACGCATTCAAAACAGCAGTGGCGTAGCATGAGGGCCCCTGTTAACTGTTTATTTGACAATGGGTGAAATAAAGAATTTGAGCTGCCCTTGTAAAATTATGACTTGAGGGAAGAGGGACTTAACGGTATGGAATTAAGCCTATAGTCTATATGAGTAGATGGCAGCGAGACAACAGGTCCCCGCAGAGCTGATGTCTGATTATTTTAGGCCGAGTCACTTGGCTAACGGCTGACAGGCCAAATAAACACTCTCCCTCAACATGACCTTTCTCTCCTACTTCACACTTTACATCCTCCCTCTTCTTAACTGACAGGCCAAGCACTCTTTTCCTACGATTCAAAGACTTTACCCCCTCATCTCTCTCTCTCTCTCTCGCTCTCCCTTTTTTTTCTTTTTTCTCTAGGGCAAAGGAGTTCGAAATGTCAGTGGAGGCAAAGGCACAAGTTCCTGACTCACCGTACAAGGCCAAGTACGTTAACGCTTTACCGCTAACTGGTGATAAATGGAGGCATGGCATTGATTACTTTTCAATAGTATTTACTGTAGGTTTACCGGTATTTCTACACGGCTCCTCCTCAGTGTTTTAATTTAACGATTGTAAGAGAATGTATAAATTTAACCAAATGGATCCTCACAAGTCCATTTGGTTACATTTGTACACTCCAGAGTTTACTATGTAATGACTTCTTAAAGTGGGGTCTGGGTACCCCAAGGGTTGTTGAGTGGGGTTACAGGGAATCACCAGCAAAATAAGTTAATATAGCATCAAAAAGTCTTGAAAACTAGAAAAATGTGGAATTTTGTTAAAATATTCAAAAACACAAATCACAAAATAGTTTCAGGTCTGCGGCCAAATACATGAAAATGTTGGAGAACCGCTGGTGTAATGACAGTGTTTCTCCTGGATGTTCAGGCTCCAGCGCTTGGTAAAGGACCTGCTGAAACAACTTCAAGGCCAGGACAGTGGCCAGTGGGCCAACAACAAAGTATCTGCTGTGAACAGAACCTTGGGAGAGATCTCTCGCATCCTGGAGAAACAGGTAAAAAAGCAACCTCTGGAAAATTATTCTGTTTGTGTTCATATTTTATCCTAACCTTTTTTCCCCCTAGTTTTTACATTTGTTTTGTTGTACATAATTAGGCCTGTCACATTTGTTTTTGATAATCACAATTATCTGAATTGTTTTCCATTCATCTGTTTTGAAAAATACTGACTATCAGATCTACAAGCTCCCAACATGCTGTAAAGTGGCGTGTTGTAAGCTTGTAGATTAATTAAACTAAAATGTCAGGATTGTGACAGCCGTACTACTAATTCAGTTTACCACACTGCTGTAACACATACTTACAATAACTGTCCGGTCTTTTGAGAGTCATATATACACTGTCCCACTGCCCATCTCCTCAGAAGCATTGTTGGACTGCCTTGTGAGCGGCCCACAGTGGTCCACAGGATTGTGGGGGGACGAACCAGTCCCTCTGGCATTCTCCACTGAAGCGTCATGTTTGGCTGCAGCTCCCCCTGTCCCACCGTCCCAGCGTCGAGTATCGCTTACCCCAATAAAATCCCCCCGCCCTCGCTTATTGGTTAATGCAGACCAGATTAGCTGTGTTTTCATTGTGCACATGGTACTAATAGAAGCGCTTCCCCATCACGAGAGCCAACGTTGTCTCGCGTCTGGCTCGCTCACACAGCTCAGATGTCATGGGTTTAGACAATGGTAAATTGGATTTTCAAATGAAATGTCATTAATGCAAACTATTTTATGGGGCAAAGTCAGGGGAATTTGATATTAGATTAGGCGTTCTCTTTGAATTTGTTACTCTCGTGCGAAGTGCAATTCCAGACGTTTTGAACAAGGGTGAGTTAATCATCATATATTTATTTAACCATTAAGATTACAATATATATATTTTTTTTTAAAGTGACCTGGACAGAAGCATGAACATTGTTACAACCATGAACACAAACAATTCAAACAGACAAGTCAACTGTCAAACACTACAACCCATTTAAAGTCATTGACAAAAAAAAGGATGAATAAACAGGTACAACAGGTTTTAAAATAATGTCAGTGAAAAAACATTGACCAAGAGTACTATTTTCTTGATCGTGTGTACTTTGCTATCAGGTAGTAGCTCGCACAACTCAAATCTCTTAAAGTCTCTAAGCATTTACCGGGTGCGCGGTCGGGTAAGTAACTTTGCAAAAGGTATTCTCTGAAAGAGAAAACGCCAGCACTCACAGAACTTATGTCTTAAGGCACTTTTTTTATTCGTATAAGAGTAGGCATGGTAGCTGAGAAGCAGCAACAACGAACGCGTTTCGATCCTCAAGTCTTCATCAGCGTTGATCGTGTGTACTCTAAATTTATGTAATCAGGTCCAACGTTCAGGTTTCTGTGCATTACTCCAGTTGGAAGTAGTCAGTGTATTTAAAAGCTATTTTGTAACGAGGGGGCAAAGGCTTTGGCTTGTGATACTGAAACTCACAATTAAAAATAAGAGTTGAGGGACGGATACACCTGCCACAATGTTTATGAAAGGGAGAAAACATGCACCGCCACAACCACCACTGCCACCGCCGCCACTACCCTCCTGTGATGAGGCATAAATCTCCTGCCAGCTTGTGGTTCAAGCCATCATAACAACCCATTGTGCAGCCGGGAGGATAGAGAGACGATAGTGTCTCTCCATTGACGAGGGGGAGGGCTGCGGAGGCTATTATAGAATTTCCCCAGAGAGGTAAAAAAAAAAAAAAAGTGGTAGCTGAGGCGAGTGGCACCAACATACTGGTAAGAGGAGGAGACCAATGTGATTTGAGTACCGCACAAGCTGTCACTAACGCACGACGGCCCCTCCCCTCAGCTCCACTCAGAGTCCCACTGGGAGGTCAGAGGTGGCCGGGGCAGGAGCTGGGCTCCATTCAATACTGGTGTCACGGGTACACACGCAGATCAAGGAAGGCTCAGTCTGTGCATGGCGTTCAGCTTTGTACTTTACCTTTACTGCATATGGTTTATGGAAACGGCTTTTTAACCACTTTAAAGGAGCACTTCAGCTAGTTTCAACCCATGTTCATATAATTGTCCTCACTAATGCTCATTATGAGATGGCACCATTTTTGTATACTTTGTCTGTGTCTATAGGACAGTTTAGAAACCTGCCTACCTGTCACATCATCAGTAGGATTTCAAACTTTAAAAACAAAACAAACAATTAATGCAAGAACAATGGCTTCTATTCATGCTAACTTTCCAGGAAGAGAAAGGCTGTGGTTTCTATTAGCTTGGTGCATACCATTGATGATGTCAATGGTAGGCATGTTTCTGAACTGTGACAACTGTCCATAGGCCACCAATGACACACGGAGTGAGAAATTGTGCCTTCATATCATTAGTGAGGTCCAATCATATGAAGGTAATGTAAAAAATGGGTGACCTGCTCCTTTAATGCCTATATACTTCATCATAAGGTCACAATCGATCAGCATCACATCGAGACGAGTTGTGAGCTTGTAGAGCTGATATTTTCCCTGTTTTTGTTATTTGGGGAAATTTGTTATAAATATATAAAAAATAAACGAAATCTTTGAAGATTTTTGAAAGTGGTTAAACCATGTTGCTTTTTTGTGATTATTACCAATGACGCGCAGCTGTCGCTCTCAGCCTCGCCCCCCAAAGAGCTAACACCGCGTGTGTTGGCCTCGGCTCGCTGTGATTGGTTAACGAGCGAGGCAGCCTGGGGAACACTTCCTTGTCTAATCCCTGGACAAAGTCAAATAAATAGAGTCTCATTCAGCATGGCCGTCTGGCCCCCGAGTCACGTCAAGTCAGGTCCGTTTAGATTATTTGACCTAACAAGCATCTCTTGTGTCATTGACTCACCTAGACATTTGTTTTTCTCCCCCCCTATCTGATTCAGTCTCCACTTTCTCCGCTAATTCCTTAGACAACATCTGACACGCCCCCCCTGCACTGCCATTGGAACCCCCCCATCTCCAGCTCTCTGGCCCCAGTGAGCACCTCCCTCTGTGGTCACTTAATGGTTTATTTTGTGTCAAACCCAATTTCTTTTTTTCCCCCTTTTTCTTAACATAGGTGATATTGAAGAAAATATGCACCTCACTTTCATTCTTTTTTTTCTACTTTCTCCTCTGTTTGCACGTTAGTAAGCGTTCATATTTATGTACTGCCCAAAGTGTTTACCTCTGCTTTCAACTATACACCAGGCAGAAAATGATAAGTTGAGGAACTGTCAGAAACACAACATTCTTGGCGCTAAAGACTCCAGACTGTATTTATGTGTTCATTAGTCAGCTGTCAAGGCCCGGTTGGGACCACCAGTAAGCTTTATATGGATCTGTAACTGTGGGTATATCCCAAAGGTCGGGAGCCTTTTTTGGGCTGTGGCATGTTTTTGTATGGGTCACAAGTAAATATCCTTTTTTATAAACTAGACTGGTGCCCGGCTGTAGAGCACCGAGTCGGTAATGATGGAAGTTGGAGATCCATGCCCCACCCGGCTATGCCCGTTGTACCCGTGTCAGAGTACCCATTCCACCCATCTGTCTGTGTCCCTTGTAAGCCCATATATGGAGATTTCTGTATCTGTCTCTCTGTGTCCCTTTATTCCTATATATGGAGTTCTGTGTCAGGCATACCTAAATATGGAGTGTTGTGATGTCAGGTATGCCCAAATATGGAGTGTTGTGATGTCAGAACAGGCCAGCTCCATATATGGACATATGGACCGCCTCGACACCGGGCACTGCACTCCCTGTGGGGTTGTGGAATGCGTGTGTCGAATTACGTGGATTTCAGACGTACACACACACACACACACACTGGTGCATTTATAGTTAGATTTTATTTAACTTTTTTTCCTAAAGAAAACTAAAAATGTAACGTGTTAATACCTATATAATACCTAAATATTTCTAAATAATTTAATAAATTTGAAAACAAATCAAAGACATTCTATACATCAATAAATACATTAAATAGCAGATTTACAAGCTCACAACGTGTCACAATATTGCGCGTTGTGAGATTGTAGATCAGCTAATTTCGGCTAATAGAATGAACAACCTTTATTTTCCACCAGGCCCATAAAATAGGAGATTATAAACTGTCAAGCGTTTTTCAGTTTTTTGTTTTGTTTTCTTCACCTCAAGACCAAAAGTAGAGTGAAATGACCCACAGCTCTTTGCGGTTTCTGTGGCTGGTTTGATTTTTTGCACCATGCCGGCCTTCGATTAATCTCAGCATTTTCTAGAATAAACACAATTTGTATTATTTCCCATTTCCACGTCCCCTCAGCAGTCGTACTGTATACTAAACAATATGCCATTATGTCCTGTAAACACGCAAGTTTGCGCTCTGCCTCTAAATGTTTATTCCAGCAGTCTTGTTGTGGTTTACAGTAGGCTCTGCCCCTAAAACATTGTTTACCCATCGGAGGCCCTTCTGTAAGCCTGTATAATGATGACATTTTATGTGTAGAAAATATCACTCCCCCTTGCGTTCCCTCACACTGCACGGCACCAGAGTCTTCCAGTTGCAGATCAAGGCTGAGGCAGCAGCCCTAATGAAGCCAGTTCTGTTGAGTGGTAGTTCGACTGCTGTCCCCTCCTCCCTGCTTTAATGTTGGCTAATTAGAGTGCCTGGTAGGAGTGGACAACACAGGGCAGTCTGGCGGACCCCTCCCAGCACCTGTGCCATGGTCACGGGAATTTGCAGGCGCTTGGCCTTCTGATTAGCCCAGCTAATAATAATGGTCACCCTGGATAATAATTGTATAACGCTCTGGAGTTGTGTAATTAAGGGTCTGTCGTTGGCCTCTCACCTCTCTTTGACGCTCAGTCTTTGATTGGGTTCCTGTTTATTTTTTATTTATTTTTTCTTCGTGAGGACAAATGAGCTGCGCATCTTATTGCTGTTCTATTGGAGTTTCTGGCCGGGTGTGGCCGCCGGAATCGGTTGGAGGATCGCTCAGAAATGCAATTTGTAAATCTCCTGCTGTACTTATAGAGGCGGAGAATGTTTTCGTCATGGTAAAAGTGTTTATACACAAGCTGCTTAGTGTGTATAGTCGGTGTCACAGTAGTTGCATACAAATTTGATTTCTGTTGCCCTTCCGTGGCGAGGTTTTTGGAGAAAAATATATCATCGCCAGATGTTGTCTTTTGCATTTGGCAACACTCAAGCTGAAGAAAAATGGTGGATGTTTAGTCGTTTCGTTTTTATTAAATGGTTGTCTTCATGGTGATATTTGATGTTTTTAGTTTTATTTTAGTTTAATTTTTTTAAATAAGATTGCACGTGTAGACCACCTACCCACTTTGGGGTAGTTTGATCTTAATCCTCTTCACCCTTATTGTTCCATCCTCACAACAGATAAATCTGTCAACACAGCAGAAAAGGCACTAGCCAAGCAGGTTCCGAGCTACCCCCTTTAATTCCATTTGATAAGCCACCATGAAAGAGCTGACTTTTTTCATTTAGCCTGGAAGCTTTTTAGGTAGGTGTGTTGATGGTGGGTTAAGAGAGGGGGTTAAACCAACCTCTGTGACTGAAAGCCAATTGATTAGGAGCTGTTTAGATGACGTAACCAACCCCCCAGAGATCTACAAAACATTTTAATGAATCCTCATTGTGCTCCAAGCACGACTCTGAACGGAGAGCTTGTCAAACATACAAAAAAAAAAAAGGAAAAAAAAGAAGAAATAAAAGTAATCTGTCCCTGAACCAGCATTTGAGCGTGTTGTTTTTGTGTCACTGAATCTCGAGGAGCGGTACACTTTGGCGGCAGGCATGACTGACAGATGAGAAGATTATCTGTAATTTCGCCAAAGTCTCTTCTCTCTCTCGATGTGTTTGGGCTTGTCGGTGACTTCCCATCCGTAGAACAAAAGCCTTGTGAAGTGGCTGGATTTGAGTCCTGTCACATCAGAAAGAGGGGAGTCGTCTTCCCCTGTCCTCGTGCTCTACTAGCGACCTACACCGCTGATGCAGCCGCCTGTGTGCTCCTCGGCGGTACCATGTGAGGGAGAACTTTCTATCAACAGCCACAGACCCACGCCCCCCTCCACCTCTCTCCAGGCCCTTCTCTCTCTGTTGACCCAGGCAGAAACATGCCTGATAGCAGCGTTCGCTCCCAGCTTTGTAGTTGTTGATTTATAGGACTCTGCAGCAACAGCGTCTGACCCACCGCCAATTACTCTAACTCTTCTCTTCTTCTGCTCCCTTCGGGAGGACAGGACAGGAACCATCTATTAAGATGTTTGTTCTTAAATGTAAAGCTATGGACTGATGTTCTACCCCCCCCTCCACCCCATACTCCACCAACTACACATTTTTTGGTGTTGCAGTTGTGTCTTGTCCAGGAGAGAGAGACGGGAAACAAATCCATATTGCATCTTATTGGAGCGATGTACTTAAAGTTAACCTCTTTCTGTTCGATTTTCCTTGTCGCCGCGTCCCATTGGCCTACACTCGGCCTCTCCGAGTTCAATGTTTGTCTGTGGAGACCACCCTGCTGCCAAGTGGAGCCTGTAGAGTAGTTGTCCTCCGTTGAGATTTGACTGCTGTGGGGGCGGAGTAGGGTTGTGCACTTTTGAGATTTAACAGGAATACTTTAGGGATCACTTTGCTTCAGATTTCAATCCCTTGCCCCGTTTAGGGGGGAAAAGAGAGGCTCCCCCCCTTGGTGAGAGCAATGCAATCCTCTGTCGAGCAGCCTGCTGCTTGCCGTTCCCTGGCTGTGGTTCTCTCTCTCACTCTCTTTAGCTGTATCTCACAATTATTCCAATCTCTCTCTCTCTCTCTCTCTCTCTCTCTCTGACAGAACAATGCAGATCAGGTGTCCTTCCAGCTGGCAGGGGGTCTCTCTGCACTGGAGCTGATTCTGCAGGTCATCACAACCGTCTCCACACCCACTACAGTGCCACGCATACCGCTCAAGTGAGTACCGTCACTTTCTGCAAATAGTACTCATTTACATACTGTACATCCATACTGCACGACAGTGCGTGTGTGTGTGTGTCTGTGTTTTTGAGTGGTGCAACCACTCCCTTACGGAGCTATGTGTGTGGGTAGCTGGGTGGCTGGGTGTCTGGGTATGAGCACGAAAACAACATGGTTGTTTTTCACCACCTGTGCGCAACCTAACGCACACACAAACACACGCACTGTATATATGATGCTTTCGGGTGTGCCAGTACAGTACAGTGACAGTACAGTACAGTAACTCTGTCAATTCTCTACCGTTTCGGACGCGGGCATGCCGGAACCGGGCTGGCACCCTGGGTGCGTTCCTGTGGGTCTGGAGCCAGCCCCCCCCCCGCCCCCCCCCCCACCCGAAACCCCCACACGGAGTTGCACCACTCACTTCACACGAGTGTGATTTTTACTTTATATGTGAACACATGATAAACAGCACTTGACCGTGCTAAACGATGTAGTTGAACGATGAACGATAGAAAAACTGACAGCCAATCAAAATCCATCTGAATTGACATTCAACATATTTAGAGAACATTATCATTCATCAATGTCTTCAGAGTTATTGTATCATGCTTGGTGTGGACAGCCTTTATTCTCCTCCTACTGACTGCATTCAAACAATATTCTCACATTACTTGGATTACAGTCTTTACAAATTATTTTTACAAAGATTTAGACAGGACACGGCACCATGTCAGTTATTTTAAACTCCTTCACTCAGTGAATCGCCCTATGGGGAGTGCCATCTCTGGCATGAACACACAGAATTAAACCATATACTTCACGAACAATTTCATTGGTCGGGACTTCTACCCGCCCATGGCATGATCACCCCTCCCACCGGGGTGATAACGTTCCACTCATGCCACACGGGTCATTCCGATTGTCTTCTGCTTGCTGAACGCACGTTAAGCCACGCTACCTGTTTGTTATTACCTGTTGAAACCGTATCTCACCAAAGACGGGCCATCGGCTTGTACCAAGAGATTCACAGTGTTCTGCAAACCCTCCGGTAGCCCTCTTCACGATGACACGTCTCTTGCAAAAGACCACGTAAGTGTTTACCGGCCGCTGAGAAGCGTAACAAAGGTCTTGTGCAGTGTAGAGTTTGTTAGCCTGCTAGCCAGCTTCCTCCTCCGGTCGTTAGCTCTAGCTAGAGGCCCTCCTCGGCTAGCTTTAGCTCGCTGGTGCAGCGCCGAGAGACGCCACTTAGCCTCGCTGTTACACAACGTTAGCCTCCTCCCGCGCCGTAAGACCGGGCTGTCTGCTAGCTTGCACTCGCCTACACAACGAGCCTTAGACGCGGCCCTGCCTTGTTAGCCTGACGCCGAAAGACGCGAGCTAACTCGCCGCTACGCTCCGCGCCGCTGAATACACATCACCGACGCGGCCCAGCTTTGTTTACTTGCCGCCGAAAGACGTTGGTTTACTCGCCGCCGAAGTTACTCTCCGCCTCCGGCCTTTTACACGCTCCCGCGGTAAAAACCGGAGTGCATCTTCCAGGCCATCGCCGAAAGACGAGGCCCCTCCACTGGGCTTATTAGTGTAAACAATAACCCACTTGACCCACGTGACGACCCGCGGATAGTGACCACGGTCCTAGTAGTTACTGAAGTAACTCTGGTTGTAGTACTTTCCCTGCTAGGTTACGAAAGTAACCCAGGTTCTAGTAATTTCTCTGCTATTTTTGAGTGCTCTGTGTAAACTCCACTCTAACTAGCAAGAGCCTGTGGTTGGTTTGTTTTCTCTGCTATCTTGAGTGTTTGTGAAAACTCCACTCTAGTTAACATGGATACTGACAAGAACCCAGCATCCACTAGCACCAAGGCTAGTAGCTTAGCAGCTACTCCACAGAGGGTCTGTCTCCACAGGTCATGCTCCAACCTTCTGGCTGTAGATGACCTCCACACAAGCTGTGCCTTTGCCTGGACTTCTTCGCCAGGCCATCCTTGCTCCTGGCTTCTGTCCATGCTGTCTTCCCCTTTCCTTCCGGCGGAAGCAGAGGCGTCTTCAGCGGGTTGAGGCCCGCATCGCCCACGGCGATGCCAACTTGGACGACCCGGGTTTTGATCTGAGAACACATTCTCCACTCTGACCCAGCGCCCCAATACAGGGGCTCGTCCTAAGCCTACATCCACCGCCACCAGACAGGCAGCAGCCTGCACCTGGAGCCAGGGGGATGGGCACAACTACGCTCCGGCTAAGAAGGTACCTAAGCCCGCTGAAAAACGGGCTCCAACCTTATAACTTAAAAGAGAAGTGCTTCTACAATATCTTGGACTGCGGGTTCCTTCTTCAAGCTACACCAACACCCAAGATGGCCTGCAGGGGTGACAACGGCTCTAGTTGACTCGCCGCCGAAGCTTCTCTCCGCCTCCGGCCTTTTACACGCTCCCGCGGTAAAAACCGGAGCGCAATTTGCCAGGCCATCGCCAAAAGACGAGGCCTCACCACTGGGCTTATTAGTGTAAACAATAACCTACGTGACAACACAGTGACTACGGTCCTAGTAGTTACGAAAGTAACTCTAGTTCTAGTACTCTCCCTGCTAGGTTACGAAAGTAACCCAGGTTCTAGTAATTTCTCTGCTATTTTTGAGTGCTCTGTGTAAACTCCACTCTAACTAGCAAGAGCCTGCGGGTGGTTTGTTTTCTCTGCTATCTTGAGTGTTTGTGAAAACTCCACTCTAGTTGGCATGGATACTAACAAGAACCCAGCCCCCACCGCCTCGTCCTCTCTCTCCAGACCCCTCAACCTTGACGCGTCTCGGAGACACCATGACGAGTCCTTCCTGGGCTCCTCCCCTGCCAAGAAGGCGGCTCGGACCGCCAACAACAAGCTCCACACGCTCTTCACCAAACTGGTAAACAGACCTGTGGAGCCAGACCCAAGACATCAGCCAGGCCTCGCCGGCTGGCTCTTGGTGCTGCTCTCCCTCCAGCGGGATCTCGTCAGCCCACCAACGAGGCTCCCTCGAGCCGGGTGGTTGCGACAACGGGATGTCGGATGCAGTCCTAGGCCTCCGACGACTACCGCTACTACTACCTCACGCAGCGGCAAAAGGCACGAGTCTCACTCGACGTGGTTCCCCAGCGACCCTCGACTACCGACTGCTTCCCTCAACATTACAGGTATGTACATTGTGAAGCTAGGTTTGTTTAGCTTTTAGCTAACCTTTTCGAGGTCGGGAGTAGCAACCTCGTTGGATGGCCGATGCCACCCTAGCTGCTTAGCATTCTAGATAGGCTGTTTTCAAGGTGGATGACGGACAACGAGCTCCTCCAAGAGCTCCCTCCGTGGACGTGAGGGACAAACGTCCCCCATGCCCCGCTGACCAACGCCGCCGCCCTCCAGCAGCCGCACCGCCGCCCTCCACGGGGGAGACGCACCCTGACGTCTTCCCCCATCAAACCCGCCTCAGGGCTTGCGCTGGGCGTAGTAGTCTCGGACTGCACTCCCAAGCCGCCCCACAAGAGGTTTGAGGATCATGGCACGGGTTCCCGCCATGTCCGGGCCCGTGGCCCTGTGCGACCACGCGCTCCCCTGGCGATGGAGAACCCCCTTGCGCGTCGCCTGACACAGTGGGAACTGTGCGGAGCGTCTTCTTGGGTTCTCCGCTCCATAGCGAGAGGTTACAGGCTCCGGTTCGCTATGAGGCCCCCTGCATTCGGAGAAGTCCTCTACTCCGAGGCACACGGCGAAGAGGGTCAGATTCTCCAGCAGGAGATCAACTCTGTCCTGTTTCTGTAATAAAGGCTTTGCCCAAAAAAACACAAACAACAACAATATCGGGGGGCATGAGCTCGCTGTGGAGGGAAACCCCTGGGTTTCCCGACACAATGAGACGGGACCTATTTCCGGTGCCGAGTGCACCCGTTTCGACGGGCACACTCGTCACGAGCCGGACGGGTCATGCCCAATTTTTCTCTCGTCCAGGGAGCTCCACTGCCACAGTGGAGGCTCCCATGGCCACAGAGATCCCTCTGGCTCGATGCCGACCGCAGTGGGAACTGTGCGGAGCATCCCCCTGGGTCCTACGCACCATAGCAAAGGGCTACAGGCTCCAGTTTGCTATGAGACCACCCGCTTTCGCAGAAGTCCTCTTCTCCGAAGCTCGTGGGCAAGCGGCAGAGGTGCTCCAGACAGAGATTCAGTCCCTGCTGGAGAAGAAGGCCGTCAGAGAGGTACCATTGACTCAGAGTCGCAGCGGTTTTTACTCCCGCTACTTCCTGGTCAAGAAAAAAGGGGGGGGGGGGCTACGTCCGATACTGGACCTACGGGCTCTCAATCGGTACCTCAAGACCTTCAACTTCAAAATGCTGACGGCCAAGTCCCTCGTACGTTCCATACGTCCGAACGACTGGTTCACGTCGATAGACCTGAAAGACGCCTATTTTCATATTCCCATTTACCCACCTCACAGGAAATTCCTGAGGTTCGGTTTCAAGGGGAGAGTGTACGAGTACACTGTCCTCCCCTTTGGGATGTCCCTGAGCCCCAGGGTCTTTGTGAAATGCACCGAGGCAGCGATTGCCCCGCTGCGGCGTCCGGGTCTCCGCGTAGCGAGCTACATCGACGATTGGCTACTAAGCGCAGACTCTGCACGAGAGGCGATGCGGAACACCACTCAAGTGGTGCTCCACATGACCTCCCTGGGGTTCACCATCAATCACGAGAAGAGTGTTCTGGTCCCCACAAGGTCGATAGACTTCATAGGCATAGCACTGGATTCAGTCTCCTACACGGCTCGACTGAGCCAAGCGAGGATGGACGCTTTCCTACAGTGCGTGACGCTGTTCAGGACGGGACAGAGGGTCCCCTTCCGAACCTGCCTAAGGATGGCCGGGCTCATGGCGTCGGCCATCTCCCTAGTACGGCTGGGCAGGCTATACATGAGACCTTTCCAGAGATGGATAAGGTCCCTAGGTGTGCCCACCAGGTGCCTGTTACGGCGAGTGACGGTATCTGCAGGCTGTGTACTCGCCCTGAAGTGGTGGTCGAACAGAGGTGTCCTGGCGGAGGGTGTTCCCCTGGGATAGACCCTTACCAGGAAGATCGTCACCACGGACGCCAGCATGTCGGGGTGGGGGGCCACCCACGACGGCAGGACGGCCAGAGGAGTGTGGCACGGAGCCATGAGGCGTGCACACATCAACTATCTGGAGCTCCTGGCGGTCTTCCTTGCCCTGCGGCACTTCAAACCGCTTATCCAGGGGTGTCACGTTCTGGTTCGAACCGACAACACCACGACAATGTGCTATGTCAACAAGCAGGGAGGGCTCAAATCCCTGCGCCTGCACACGTTGGCACACAGGCTACTGACATGGTGCCACAAGCATCTGCTGTCGATCACGGCCTGCCATGTCCCAGGACTCCTGAACACAGGAGCCGACCTGTTGTCCAGAGGCCCACTCCGCTACCACGAATGGTCGCTGCACAAGGAAGTAGCAGCTCAGATGGGGGCCGGATACGGCACGCCGGTGGCGGACCTGTTCGCGTCGGAAGAAAACACGAAGTGTCAGTACTTCTTCTCCCTGACAGGGTCCCCGTCTCTGGGCATGGATGCGTTGGCGCACCCTTGGCCGAGGGGCCTGCTTTATGCATTCCCTCCTCTGCCCCTGATCCCCCCCGCCCTGGCCAGGGTGAGGACTCAGGGCCTATGCATGCTACTGGTGGCCCCGGCTTGGGGGTCTTGGAGGTCGGACATAGTCCCACCCCTGTACGACCGGCCCTGGCAGCTCCCGCTGCGGAGGGACCTGCTCACCCAAGCGGGGCAGGAGATCTTCCATCCACGTCCACAGGACCTGGACCTCTGGGTCTGGCCCGTGAGGGGCTGAACCTGGATGCCGAAGGCCTGCCCCCGAACGTCATCACGACGATTCTAGGGGCGAGAGCCCCGTCTACTAGACAACGATACAACACGGCATGGACCGTGTTCGAACGTTGGTGTGCGGCCAGGCCTGTACGGGTTATCCCGTTTCAGGCTTCGGTGAGGCACATTCTGACCTTCTTGCAGGAATTCCTGGACAGAGGTCTAGGCCAATCCTCTGTGAAGGTCAACCTGGCGGCCATTTCGGCGTACCACGTGGGGGTAGACGGCAAGACAGTAGGTGAGAACCTACTAGTCCGTCGTTTCATGGCGGGCGTTAGGCGAGCCTGTCCAGTTTCCAGATCTCTGGTCCCGTCATGGGACCTGACTCTGGTACTGGGCGCCCTTTCGCAGGACCCCTTCGAGCCACTGGGGACAGTGGACTTGAAGTTCCTCACACTAAAGACTGTTCTGCTGGTCGCTTTGACGACTGCGAAGCGAGCCAGCGACATACATGCGCTTTCGGTCAACCCGAGCTGCATGAGATTCAGCGGGAACGACTCTAGAGTCTCTATTAGGCCGAGCCTCGCGTTCTTGCCTAAGAATTTCCCCTCTGGCTGCGCCCCGGTCGATCTGATGGCATTTCACCCGCCACCTTTCTCCTCTGTGGAGGATAGGAGGTTGAATTGCCTATGCCCGGTCAGAGCACTGAGACACTATGTGGACAGAACTGCTCCTTTCAGGAATGGGGATCGACTGTTCGTGTCATGGGGTTCCCGAAGTAAGGGAAAACCGATGACGAAGGTAAGACTTTCACAATGGATTGTGGAAGCCATTCGTTTGGCATACGCCGAGGGAGGAGTGGAGCCCCCAGGGGGCTTGAGGGCTCACTCTACTGGGGTATGTCTGCATCCTGGGCGCTCGCCGAAGGTGTCCCCATTCAGGATGTCTGTACAGCGGCGAGCTGGTCGCCCCCCTTCGACTTTCGCCGAATAACTTGGATGTGGTGCCGTCTGCAATGGCTCATGCCGTTTTAGACGTCGCTTCCTGGGTTGGCCGTCACGGGTAAAAAGCCTGTGACGTTGGTTGGGACTTGTTCAACTGGTAGGTAGCTATACGGGAGTTTATATTTCCCCATAGGGCGATTCACTGAGTGAAGGAGTTTAAAATAACTATAGGTTACTTTAGTAACCCCAGTTATTTAAACGACTGAGCGAGGTGAATCGCCCGAAAGACTACCCTTCTGACTTAACTAAGCAGAAGCCAATCTGGTTAACATGGAATGACCCGTGTGGCATGAGTGGAACGTTATCACCCCGGTGGGAGGGGTGATCATGCCATGGGCGGGTAGAAGTCCCGACCAATGAAATTGTTCGTGAAGTATATGGTTTAATTCTGTGTGTTCATGCCAGAGATGGCACTCCCCATAGGGCGATTCACCTCGCTCAGTCGTTTAAATAACTGGGGTTACTAAAGTAACCTATAGTTATTCGTGGTTCCAATAGTCTGTCTGAGACAGTCCTTCATGGCCTTAGGGTGCAAGGTGCTTTCAGAATGGTAGAATGTCTAATCGACCACCCCGGTATTAACCACTTTCAATCCAGCATCCCTATTCTCAGAAGTGGTTAAACAACCCTCCCATAAAACATCTATTATGTTTTATAAATCAGTGGATCTATAGCCTTCATTGCGTGAGTCTGCCCTTTACACACACACACACACACACACACACACACACACACACACACACACACACACACACACACACACACACACACACACACGCACACACCAACATGCCTCTACAGTTCTCTAGGCATTGTGCCTGGCAGCTGCTGGCTTCTATCATCCCACTGACTAGGTTGAGACTGTCTCCTCTCACTGACCTCATTGACAGTGACAACGACAGTGCTGTCTTATTTACCATTATTTGTGATGTTTTTCACAAAGTGAATGAGCTAATCTCAGCAAACCTACTTTATCGCTATTTATCTCAATATATATATACTCTCAGAACACATGTTATTCATAAAATTAATTAATAACAATGCACCCCCTTTTTTCTCCCCTGAAATGCATTTCCATTTTAGCAATCAATTTGTGTTCATTCTTCTTCTCTCGAAATACAAAAAGCATACGTGTCTAATCCATCATTTAGAGTGCAGGGGTGTTTTTTGAGTTGTGGGTCTGCGTTTTGCGTGGCTCGCCAGTAGATAACCTCGGAGAGGCCGCCGTACCCACTAGTGGGACTTCCTAATGGACCGGAATGGCCTTGCTCCCCCATTCATTAGCATTTACTGGTCTCCGAAACTCCACTAATGGACAAATGCTCCTTATATTTATAAGGCTTTTACAGGGCATTGCGTGTATATTGATTTTTTTATATTTTATCCTCCCTTCCTCAATCACAATCTCTTAGGGGATTTCAAGCAGACTTCTGAATTGTGAGAGATGTTATTAACTTAAATAAGGACAAGTTAATTCAACTTAAAATAAGGACAAGTCAATTCAGCTTAAATAAGGACAATTCTTTCTTCAAAGTAAATTCTTTCTTCGAATTCCATTTGAGTTTGTTTGCATACTGTGTGCACGCGCACGCAGTGGGTTCAAACACGCCACCTCCTTAGCTTGGAGGTATCCACTTGACATGGTTCAGAACAGGAAGCGGATGTGAAGATCAGAGGCATGTCTTTCATCCACAGTGCGTTTATCCAATGAGTCTGTACAGCAGGCTGTGAGTAATGATAAAGGAATGGTTCCATCCCTCCCAAGCCTGAACAGGTTCTGCTGCAGACATTTTTGCATAATTATGCATGATGCTCAGTCCAACTGGACACACCTTCTTGGATTCCATTTCCTCTTGGCCTTATAGTCGGGGGATATTAATACAATCTGGGAATACATTTCTTACCAAGAACCATATTGGTTTATATTCAACCACCCTAGGGGAATTTTTGACAGCTGCTGAAAGTTGGGGTACCATACAACCATTATAAGGCAAAATGTTTCATTATGCTTTAAGTAGCATGTGACGTGTCAAACTAGGGGGTTTTCATAATTCTGAATCCATTCCATCCGTATTGAAATACACTTATTGGGCTAAAATGGCCATAGCCGTCATCACAAATGTGATGAAGTCAGCACATTTAGGCATTTTTGGGCAAGTGGCTATGGCCAAACTAGGGGGTCTATGGCCAAACTAAGGGTCAAACTAGGGGGTTTTCATGATTCAATTCAAGCTCGGTGGCGCGCTATGAGCTTGTAGATCTGCTATGTTTCAATAGCTAAAGTATAACATAATGCTTAGTTAAAACACCAAAACGGGTTCCCGTACAGAATGACAGTGTGACTTGTTGTTTTTACTTTATGTTAAATAGTGCATTTATATAGTGCCTTTATCCAAAGTGCTTTTTATCCAAAACGCTATCCAAATATCCAAAACGCTAACGCCAAAGAGCACCCATTCACATTCACATGCTGACAGCAGAGCACCCATTCACATACACATTCACATGCTGACAGCAGAGCACCCATTCACATACACATTCACATGCTGACAGCAGAGCACCCATTCACATACACATTCACATGCTGACAGCAGAGGAGCCACTGCCACTCCTGCGCCACTTTCTAAAACCCACAGACAGACTTGTGAGCTTGTAGATCGGCTATTTTCCTGTCCCTTTCGTGTCCCTTCCACGCGCTACATCCGGCCGGGGAAATTCGCCTCTGTCAGGTGAAAAGAAGCAGCTTGGACTCCTCATGCATAGAAGGAGGCATGAGGTCAGTCCGCTGCCCCCCCAGGTTGGCAGAGGAAGTGTAGCGCCCAGGATTACATTAGACAATTGGCACTGGGTGAAAAGAAAACTGGGTTACAAAATCGTGGGATAAAAATGTAATAAAAATAAAATAAAGTTTAGCATGACACACTGACACACAATGAAGTAGGGCATTAATTAACAAAATGTGGAGATACAACAGCATCAACGTGCATTAGACCACAGACCCCATTTGAAACAATTTCTATCTCTGCGACTTCAATTTGGTAATTTATACATGCTCAGGGTTACAGACTTGTAAGGGTCCATTTGGTTCCTAACTATCAATCATTTTGCTGGGGACCCCACGGAACCCTCTCTGGGACCCAGACTAGTTCCTAACTATCAATCATTTTGCTGGGGACCCCACGGATCCCCCTCTGGGACCCCTGGGCGTCCCCTGCCCTGACCCCACGTGGAGAACCACTGGGTTAGAGCCCTGCCAGCTATGAGCTGAGGAAAGAACCTCAGATATCATGTCTAAAGTAGTGTCGCTCGCCAAAATGAACAGATTTTAAGGCTATGCGATGCGACAGCAAGTGACTCATGTATTCAAAGATCACTTTGTTCTCCGTTGTTTCTAAACCTAAAGAAATGCAAAATGCACGGGGGAAAAAAAGAGGCACTGACCTCACGTCAGGAGAAACTCAGCCAGGTCGGCATGCACTGCAAGTGGGTTGATAGCGTTGGTGACGAGATGCAACACAAGGACGTGGGCCAGGCTGTCTACTTATCACCATCCGTCATCTGGATGGCTGTGTGCGTAATGGGCCGCTGGGCAGACGCTCGCCCCCAGAGCGCACAACATTATCTGTTTACAGTAATGCTGCCGTATTGATCACCTCCTCCTTGCAGATAAGCGGAGTGATTTACAGGATGGGGGTAAAAAGGAAAAAAATGCAGCTGCGGAGATGCTGCTGCCATATCTCTCCCCAGGGAAGCCGATTCCATCTTGTTACCATTACATTAATGAGCTAATTCCTCTGCGAGACTCTGCGCTAATGTCCCGGCATAACCCTAAACCCTATAGCCTGAGTTATACTTAGTTGAGCGCTGGTGTCGTTCACCGAATATAGCCAATAGATTGGCTGTTTTTGGTGCACAACACCTGCACACAACTAATGCTGCATTCACACTGGCAGATGCAAAGCTACAAAGCTACTATTTGTAGCTTTGCATCTTTGTAGCTGAAGTTGAAACCAGCTCCTCTTTTTTTTGCTTTGAACCTTTTTTTTCCTTTTTGCTTTGAAGCTTTTTCTGCCTTTTTTTTATTGGTAGGTTGAAAATAATTTGACAGGAAATGGGGGGAAGACACGCGGCAAATGCCGCTGGGATCAGGAGTGGATCCTGCGGGTGCCCAGACGGTTGAGCTAACCGTCCAGGCCAGCTTTGAAGCTTTTGCAGCAGCTACAAACGTCAGATGTATCTTTGTATCTTCATGTTGCCGGCTTTCATTGACAATGAATGGTAGACGGTATCTTTGCATCTGCCTATGTGAACGCAGCATTAAGCATAAATGAGGCTTATGACCACTGGAATCCCAGAGCTAGTCTTGGGTAGACGCTCTGTTTGACCTCCATGTAAAACATGCTGTAAACCAAATTGATTTAATTATTAGAGACTCTAGCTAATAAGTCCAAGCAATTTGCATAATGTTAAATATGTTACATCATAACTCATATTGGGCTCCTTCATTTGACTCCAATAAGTCAGTTTATAGTTTTATATTGTCTGCACAGGATCGGCAAGGCAAAGCAAAACATTATTCCCTGTGGGCATTGGTCCAGTCCAAGTTACAAGCAATCCTCTTAGCATGCCAGTCAAGTCAAGATTCCTTTTTATTTTTAGGCAGAAAATGCTTTGTCCCAGTCAGTGGAGGTTTTAAGAGGTTACCACTCCCGTTCCTGTTACAGCCCTTAAAAAAAAGAAAATACAGCACTATCATAAAATATATGAATGGTTCTGATATTCAGTTGTCAGTTGGCCTGTTCTTCTGTCTTCCAATAGGGGTCACTGGAGAGAAGAGAGAAAGAAGGGCTTAGCTTTCATAGTTCTTGTAAACTGGCTGTTGATCCTCTCACTTGCTGAAAACGTAGATGTGTGAGGGAGTCGCACACACCCTTGAAACTTGTGGGGGAAAGTCGATTTTTAAAAGTTTATATTTATACTCTGTCTGTAGCAGTGTTTCCCGAGTTTAAGTGCAGGACATAACTAAAGTGGTAACTTGATCATGGTCATTTCTACAGGAAGCCTGGACATTCGTGTTAACCCAATTTGTATTGCCACCTCTTTCTAACATGACTTGGTGTATCCTGTGAAATCAGACCTGCTACCTGTGGTTTCATTTCAGGATGTTTTCTAGCATTCTGTGAGCATGAGATTGTGTGTGTGTGTGTGTGTGTGTGTGTGTGTGTGGGTGTGTGCGTGTGCGCGCGACGCTGCGTGACGGCTCATCAGATTTCTCTCCCTTCATAGCCGGCCAGTGTGGCACGGCAAGCAGAATGGATGTCTTGGAAGCATTCAGGGTATCGGAAAGATCAGCAGCAGAATCAAATTAAATGTCATTTAGATAGCAGTGAATGAAGGGATTGTTTGACAGCGCAAGGAAATGGATTTGCTCCTCACCTTTTATTTTGGCTTAGGATTCTTTTTCTTCCCCCCGAACACAAATTTTCCCTGTTTGAAAAGCAGCGGACTCAACCTGATCTGGAAGTTGGTCAGATTTCTGCAGCGTTGCTCTGGTCAGGCATGGCTGGCCACATAGGAAACGCACAGAGAGGGTGGGAAACGTGAGACTTGAGATTGAGGAGCACAGATCGCTGGCTTGATAATTTTAAGGCAGTGACAAAAAACAGCATAAAGAGCCTTTTACATGCTTGTTGTCCTGTTGTCAACCAGGTAGCCATCCAGGGGGGAGTTGGCTATTCATTATAGCAAATAACCTGGGGTCTCATTTATAAGCGCTGCGTAGGCACAAAAGGGGGCCAGAAAACGGGCGTATGCCACTTCCCACAGAAAAGTAAGGATCTATAAAAACAAACCCTGACCCATGTTCATGCATGATTTGGAGAATAGCGATGCCGATGGCAAAGTAGGCAAATAAAGCAAAATGGTCTAATGACTCTTCTCACAGTATGCATTTCACTCAATATCAAATTCCACAGCCTTCTAATACCTTGCCATGAGGAAGAAACAGGACTAAACTGTGTTTTTATTTTGCTAGAAGAACGCTAGAAGAAATAATGTAAAAAACTAAAACTAATGTAGAAACTGCATGAGCGCTACAATAATTTACAGGCCTGCCCTACATACTGTCTAGTGTCTACAGAACAGTGATAAATAGCTAGGAGGAGCTTTTCACTCACTCATACAGATAGAAGCAGCAATGCTACACACTTGTTGATGGCATGTTCAACAAGACTGTGCTAACAATAGCAATACAATATGCCGTGCAACAACCAGTCATAACCAGTGAGTGCTGTATATCTATCTTCGTGGCATCTATCTATCTATTAATTTACAAGACCTGTGTGTCTCTCAGTATGTCTGTCCCAGGCATAAATTGGGCGCTGTTCGACCAAAAGACCTCAAACGTTGTGTGTCACAAATGCTGTGGTTCTGTGGAGAACGCAATGTATCTCTGTATTCGGTGCGGTATAGGCACCTGCGTCTTCCCTAATTTGCTAACCCAACCCTTTGGCTTCACTGGTTGGCTGAGTTTTGCATCACAATTTCTCTTGTTGGTCAGCTGCACTATAACTGGGCCCTTTATCCACCTTTCCATTATAATAATATTGTATTATCGACTTAGAAACATCAACACATTAGGTTTCCTTGCACTGCAGATGAACAGGCCAACATCGAAACATAATTTGCACTTTTACAGCAATGCCTGGTTTCTCGAATAGTTTATTTTACGCGGTCATTTAAAAATACAATACAACCTGTACACTTTCTATGCTTGTATTAGTGCAATAAATACTCAGAATTTATTTATTTTAGTTGATCAAAAGCATTAACATTCTATAAACTTCAGACTGGAGCTGTGTGTGATGACTGGCTTCTCGGTAAGTTAATACTCTTGTTATTGGAGAAATAGCACTCCGATTTTGTGCACTTTTTATTGCTTATTGCACCAAGCTGCTCAAATTGTCAAGTTGATATTGATTAATAAAGGGAGAATTACATTTTACAATTACAATTTTTGTCTGTACACAATGCATTAGTATGGAATTCACACACAAAATGAGACCCTGGGACTTTATACTGAATTATGAAGACCATTTTGTTGTTTGTTAAAGAAACTTTCTTTACTACAATTGCGTGTTTAATTTTTTTTATTGTTTTACCTGCTACCAGGGCAACACTCATTATTATGGCTGCTGCTTATTTGACTTTCAGTGTAAAATAAAAAAGGCCATCTAAGCATCTAACCTATCAGCCAACGTGATACTCGTTGGCTGATACGTTTTTTCGTATCGGTCAATGACTCCCCCAGTGGTGCCCCCACCCACCCAATCATGTCTGAGCCTGTTGACCACCCAGGTAGAGCCCCAGAGGGGCTGTTGGGGTAGGGTGGGATGGGGTGGGGGGAGATCAGGTGTACTCTATCCCTCTCTAGCTCTTGGCCCCTGTTCTGCAGTGATGTCGACGGTCTCACCAGAAGCCTGGCTGTCCTGGCTGTCTAAGGTTAAGCTGTTTAGTGTAGCTGAGCTCATTATCTCCATCTCTGTTCTCTCTCTTGTCTTCTCTCTCTGCATCCCCCCCACCTGTCGTCCCTTCTCTCTCTACCTGTGTTATTATTAACCACATCCCTATGCTGGGGGCGTTCGTTCCGAGAAATTAGCAGATCTACAAGCTCGTAACGCAGCGCAACTTGCTGTGAGTTTATAGGTCGGCTATTTGCCACGAAGACATTCGTTGTCAAGGGAAGAAAGGAGAGCTCCGGGGTTGTAAGTGGTTAAGTCGTGTTGTCACATCTTTGAAATAGCCCCACTTCCTAGCTTAGGAAATGTGCTGTAGTCGTACCTGGTAGACTGTGAATAATAGCCGCTATCGTTTTGGCTCTATCTACGGGTTCATCAAGGAGTGCAACGTAATGAGACCTCCGTGGTGGCATAGGCGGAGGAATGCTGCCCGCTCAGATTGGCCTGGCACATGTTGATGCCTTTTTGTGCAACATGAGACACGTTTAGCATGGCACTTTACCAAATTGTCCCTCAAAATCTTTGACGTGAGCTGTCATTGGAGGGGCGTGGGGACGGTGAGATTCGCAGAGAAGAGCGTGCTATCAGGTGTCATGCTAATCAAGTTCAATTAGGTGGGAGGAAACCAAAGACCGATCACTGTGATGGTTCATTGTACGAGTTGGTGTAAGGGCATTACTCAAACGTGCCTCTGACAGGCTCCCCATTTGTTCGGAGGCGACCAAAGACAAGGCTGATTAGCCGGGTTACAAAGCAATTGCATGCTCATTACATGAGTAGTTGACTGAGTCGATTGTCAAGCCAGGAGGGGGAGGTCCATACTGTGACTCTGAAGCTGTATTGCTGTGAACTGATTAGATCAGAACCTGCTGGCTTCAATGGTGGGAGAGAAATAACAGCCATACCTTGGATTGAATCCTCTTAGACGATCATGTTACTGATGTAGCTAGTTGGAGAATTTTACTGGAATGAAGTTATTTTTTTCCTTTTCAGCTTCTGCAGTATGTCTTATGTATTCTGCTTCTAAACTTAAATGTGTTAAACAAGATAGCACATAAAGTTAACACTGCAATCTATAACTTTTGTGTGTGAATAAAACATAATCTGTATGGTAGAGTATGTTAATACAATATAAGTAATATAACTGGTGGTTGGTGGTGGTCTCCATGCATTTACATACATTTAGACCCTGTATTCAGGTATGTTGACAAGTGGTATATTTACCTGCACAAGCTGGCATTCAGTCTTAGCTCAATGGTAGAAAATTTGAAATGTTGTCACCTGCGCGGTAGACTTGGTTCCAGGAAGAGAATACATTGTACGGATTGTGGATTTGTTCCCCTTCATCTTAGTCATCAGCCTAGGCTAGGGCAATATGAGGTGGCTCCCATTGCCTTCATTGCATTAGGAGAGTTTCATTATTAGTTCAGTTTCTGAACTGCCCACAGCCCTCCTATGAGACACAGACCGAGTAGAAAGAAATTGCGCCATTTTTTTCATGATTATTAGTGAGGAGCTATTATATGAAGATAGGTTGAAAAGTGGTGAAGTGGTCCTTTAAAAACATGACGTGAACAGGTGAGACCTGGAACAAGTTTGGTTCGTGTCCTGGAAAGCACATAATGAGAGAACAGCTACTTTTGGGAAATGATATTAGCAGAGAAGTTAAATGATTGTAACGTTAATACAGTACCAAAGATAATGTAACGAATTCAAATTAAAATAAAATCAATTAAATAAAAGACTATTACTGCATCAAAAGTAATCACCAAACTATACTATAAAACCTGGTCGAACATTGGCAAAATCGTCATTAGAGGCATAAATTGTGAAAATAGCCGATCTACAAGCTCACAACAGTAATGCCTCAACTCTTACAATGTTTGTCAAATATCATTATTTTGGGCGGTCCCCAGAAATCTGATTACCGGTATTCAAATAGTTATTTTGTGGGGTCCCCAGTCTTCTAAGGTACCGTACATAACAATTTGCGAGAAGGTGTGTCTGACGAAAGCACTGCATCAGTGTCTTGAGGACAACAAGGTACGTATGCCCCAATGTTTAATATTATGGAGACTTGCCCGTGACTCAAGATGTAGTATACTTCTCACATTAACACTGCATTCCATGTCTGACAGCTTTGCACTACAATGTCAATAGTGATATACTGAAATGACTGATCTGCAGACGAGCAAACGAAAAACACAGCACGGAGAAAGGCATTGACAGACTTGGATCAACGTTGGTGTCTCTGTTTTTTTCTGTGCCAAAACTCGGTTAGACCGAAAACACGCAGCAGATGTGAAGGTTTCGGTAGATATCAAAATGTTTACCAGCTGAAATAAACACAGCCTACTTTAGACACGGAGGAGCCAGATTCCATTCTTCCAGCTAGCAGATAGGACATGCCACTCTGCCATTGGCTAAAATATACAGTTGTCAAAAAATATTAACTGATGAAAGTGTAAGGGGTGGCGAGGAGGGGGGCGGCAGTCAGGGCGGACTGATTGGTCAGCTATCTGAGGCATTAATCTTCTACGGCTACGCGTCTTGTTTTAAAGCAGACATAATACAGAGGCACGCTGACTAGCTCAGCAATCTCCTCTTCCCCCCCTGGCTTTGGCCTCCGTCTGGGGGCTGTGAGGAGCTGCTGAGAGCAGTGGCTCTTATCTCTCGGGAGGAAACGCTGCACCATCTCAGCCTAGATGGGGCACAGATTGCACTCGGCTCTTCGGACAGTGTGGCGCACTCTTGACGAGGTTGCCCCTTGCTTTGAGTAGTCGTCGGGAATGTTTCCCTCCCGAAAAAGCAGCTTCCCCAAGGCTGGCACTGGCGATGCGTTCTTGCATTTCTTTTTGCTTTGTTTGGTTTTTTGACACCCCAATGATAAACTGCACCCTTAAGGAGCCACAAATACTACAGAGAGTGTTTGGTTTCCTGATGACTGCAAGATAGTCTTGTCAGCGCCCGGGGCTACACACCTACATCCTAATAGATGTCTTCAGAATGAATTGTGCGGGGGAGTAGCAGCCGGTGTTGAACTGTTGCTTGGCTTGTGATCATTCATGGTTTTGTATGTCCATCCTTGTCTTGTCAGGTCACTCTGTGCTGCTGTAAACACCTACTACCTGGCATGTTCCGGCTGCCCCCTCAACTGTTCCTATGACCTCTTTAGCAACAAAATAGCCCTGCTAATGGACCTGCTATATCATCAGCTAACAGTAAGTCCACTTTCGAAGAAAGCACCACTCCTAATTCTTTGTATTTAATTTGATGGTATCTATCTATCTATCTATCTATCTATCTATCTATCTATCTATCTATCTATCTATCTATCTATCTATCTATCTATCTATCTATCTATCTATCTATCTATCTATCTATCTATCTATCTATCTATCTGATGGTACACAGTCAAATTGTGTTCATGTATTTTACGAATGAATAAACTAACAATAATGATGTTACTGTGCACTGTAATGTTGTGCATGTGACAATAAAATACCCTGAACCTTGATTTCAGAAACATTTATGATTTACTTTGCAGTTAGCCCACACATCTTTTTCAGTGACATTCCAATGTACAGTGAGTGATAGCACGAGCTAATACAGCAATGGAGCTTGTGAATGTGATCGAGGTTACACGGTGTGATCGGATTACCTTCAGTAATTATTTGCTACCTAAATAGATCATGTTAGTTTCAGGCTGTCTGTTTAACCGAACCCCCCCCCCCCCCCCCCTGCCGATGCGCAGCGCTGGGAGAGAGCACAGCCACCTCGTCGCCGGCGCCGGTTCCTGGCACGGTGTTAATAAAAGACAGAGCGAGACGCACGCTAGCGGCGGCTAGTCAAAGCCCCTTGCCCAGCCACTCTGCAGATGCTTCTGGGCTGAGGGAATGTGAGAACACAGTCAGGCAGGCGGGCAGCATGGCGGCGAGCATGTCAGCCCATATCCTTCAGCACTCCGTAAGAGGGACTGTAAACATCAGCCCACTCCAAACATCTAACAGTGGCGGCTGGCCGGGGCTGCACGTGCACGCATGCACACACACACACACACACACACACACACACAGTGTAGACAGGACAAGGCACAGACATGGGGCTGTGGTACATGCATGAACTCTGCTGGGGCTTCCTTCTCCAGTCCTAGGTTCCAATCCAAAGCAGTCATATTTCCTGAGGGCACGCAGGGAAAGGTTAGCCCCGTATGCTTAGGTTTATATAAAACATCCCAGCAGCTGCTCTGATGACTGACATGTCCAACAGCACCGCAGGAGACGAGCTGACTCCCCCCCCCCCCCCCCCCCCCCAAGTTGGATGGCAATTCAAAAAAATAAATACAAAAAAAAAGAATATACTACTTCTAAAATTATTCATGTTTCTTCTCACCCTGCATTTATGAAACTTAGTTTGAATATTTCCACACACGGTCTGTGTTTGCCTTGACTCGTGTGCAAGACGCACGTGTCTCTGGTTTCGTGTGTGTGTGTGTGTGTGTGTGTGTGTGTGTGTGTGTGTGTGTGTGTGTGTGTGTGTGTGTGTGTGTGTGTGTGTGTGTGTGTGTGTGTGTGTGTGTGTGTGTGTGTGTGTGTGTGTGTGTGTGTGTGTGTGTGTGTGTAGTCCAGGGAGTGGGGGTGGGGCAGCTGCCTGTCTGAGGAGCATGTCCCCCTTTAATTAGATTTGCGGAGAATGTTGGTGGATTTACTAACGCTGTCAGTATGCAGCCCAACCATTATAGACCGAATGGGATGGTTTTTTACCTGACCAGGATTTTCCACACTGAAGAACATTGGCCTTAATCCCGATCTCGCTACGTTTACATTCGCATTTCATTTATCTGAACTAGTAAATCCACTTTTACCTCAGGGTGTTCGTATACTGTAAGGCTTCTGCATTTGCCCACCATCTCAATCATGCCTCAGTTAGTATGCCAACGGGGTTATAAGACGTGGTAACAATAAACACCTTCCCTGTTTGGCCCAAGGAGGGTTTCTGAGCATTTACAGTATCTAGTGCCAGACCCACATTCTTTGACAACATCAGCATCAGCAATTTTTCAGCCGATGTGTCCGGATTTCCAACCGCTTTCCCCATGTTGGGCATGTCATTATAGAAGATATCGGTAAAATAAATAGCCAATCTTGGCTTTTCAAAGTATTGGTCAAAACATAGGTAATTTGGGGGTGGTCCAGGGGCACATGCCACATATAGGCTCTAATGCAGCTTGACAGCGTGTTGCAGGTTCGAATCCCATTACTTTTTACTTGCGCAAGCAGAGCGCGCAAGTAATAATTTCGCTCGGTCTCTTCAAAGTGACAGCCGTCTTTTTCAACCGTTTTTATGTGTATGCAAATCTGTGCCTGGTTTGCTGGGACCAGATTACACAGATGACCATTTCTCTTACGTCATCACTGAGAGCTAGTCATACATATACACACCATGTACTCTGGTCCCAGCTCTCAACGATGACGTAATGTGTAATCTGGTCCCAGCAAACCAGGCACAGATTTGCATACACATAAAAACGTTTGAAAAAGGCGGCTGTCACTTTTTGGCACCAAGTAACCACAGTATACTGCTAATCAAATTACAACTACATACTCTATATGTAGTTGTAATTTGAAATTTGTAATTTGTAAATCTGTGCCTGGTCTGCTGGGACAGATTACACAGATGACCATTTCTCTTACGTCATCACTGAGAGCTAGTCATACATATACACACCATGTACTCTGGTCCCAGCTCTCAACGATGACGTAATGTGTAATCTGGTCCCAGCAAACCAGGCACAGATTTGCATACACATAAAAACGGTTGAAAAAGGCGGCTGTCACTTTTTGGCACCAAGTAACCACAGTATACTGCTAATCAAATTACAACTACATACTCTATATGTAGTTGTAATTTGAAATTTGTAATTTGTAAATCTGTGCCTGGTCTGCTGGGACAGATTACACAGATGACCATTTCTCTTATGTCATCACTGAGAGCTAGTCATACATATACACACCATGTACTCTGGTCCCAGCTCTCAACGATGACGTAATGTGTAATCTGGTCCCAGAAAACCAGGCACAGATTTGCATACACATAAAAACGGTTGAAAAAGACGGCTGTCACTTTTTGGCACCAAGTAACCACAGTATACTGCTAATCAAATTACAACTACATACTCTATATGTAGTTGTAATTTGAAATTTGTAATTTGTAAATCTGTGCCTGGTCTGCTGGGACAGATTACACAGATGACCATTTCTCTTATGTCATCACTGAGAGCTAGTCATACATATACACACCATGTACTCTGGTCCCAGCTCTCAACGATGACGTAATGTGTAATCTGGTCCCAGCAAACCAGGCACAGATTTGCATACACATAAAAACGGTTGACGGCTGTCACTTTTTGGCACCAAGTAACCACAGTATACTGCTAATCAAATTACAACTACATACTCTATATAGTATATGTATATGTACATACTTCTGTATACCAGAGTACGTGGTGTGTATATGTATGACTAGCTCTCAATGATGACGTTAGAAAAATGGTCATCCGTGTAATCTGATCCCAGCAAACCAGGCACAGATTTGCTGATTTTGTTGCATACCCCAAAAAATGGTTGACGGCTGTCACTTTTTGGCAAATATATATATCATTCTTATGTACAGATCACCTAAAACAGACCTTTCGAAATTAAACACATTTCTCAAAAACATGGTAAAGTATCTATCATCTCCGACTTCTGCAATTATGATAATAGGAGATTTCGGAAGTATTTTAGATCATGTATATTTTAACAAATTTGAAAGTATTATTACAGAAATTGAAGTTAGAGACACATATTACTCTGATCATGATTTAGTATTAATATCACTATAGTCCAAGATGAAATACATTTAAAACAATTGACAATTTACAATAAGTAATAAAATAATTATACTGTATAATATATTTTAATTCAGTTTATATACCTTTTTTTTTCATCACATATCAATGATTTATTTTTCTGTAAAAAAGTAGGTAGGTAGCAAATAGTTTCACCTAATGATTATACATTTCAAACGTTCCTTCACAGAGATACTGAGATGTGACAGTTTACAGCGGTCAAAAGTACTTGCGCGCTCTGCTTGCGCACTAGTTGGCCATTTATGGCCTACTAGTGTGCAACAAGCAAGTATGCACTCGGCAGAGTGCAGTTCTAGTCTTTATATATTTTCTTTATTCACACAATATGTGCAACCCTTCCCATTAGGTTTGGAAAAAAACAAAACAAAAACGATTAAACAAATCAAATCGAATTCCATTCCTGACGACCTCCGTTCGATAAAGGCAGAAACCAATATTTATCTTTAAAGCATTCCTAATTGGTGGGATAGGACTCTCCAAAATCCGGTCTAACATGAAGTACTGTACCTGTGAGAGCTTTTCCTGTGCCAGCAGACCCTCTTGTAACATCATACTGATTGTTGAGCATTAAAGGACCACTTCACCACTTTTCTTCATAAAATAGGTCGTCACTAATAATCATGATAAAATGGCACAATCTTTTCCTACTCGGTCTGTGTCTCATAGGAGGGCTGTGGGCAGTTCAGAAACCCGTCCACCAGTGACATCATCGATGGGGAAACCAAGCTAATAGAAACGGCAGGCTTTCTAGTCCTGAAAAGTTGCAATGCGAAAATGGAAGCCATCGTTCTCACGATAATACAAATCTAAACATTTTTGTAAAAAAATCTTGTTTAAAAAAGAATTGCCCAATGATGATGTCACTGGTGGACGGGTTTTTGAACTGAACCTATGAGACACAGTGAGTAGAAAACAATTGTGCCATTTTATCATGATTATTATTTGTGAGGACCTATTATATGAAGATGGGTTGAAAAGTGGTGAAGTGGTCCTTTAATGTATGGGTTAGGCTCAGTCTGATGAATAATAAACTTAGAAACTGGGGTTATTTCATCCCCCTAGTCCTAGTGTATCAGTACCCGCTAGAAAGAAAGAGAACTACGTAAATGCTTGCCATATTTTGTCCATTGGGTTAATTGGATGACATTAAAGGGGGTTTAAATAGCCTTGTGTTCCTTCTCTCAGTGGATACTGTGACCAAGGGTATCTGTATACTTCCATATATGTACTGCCATTTATAATTGCCACAAAGGCATAACAGTTTATGGGTACACTGTATATGTGGTCTTATTTTTGAGGGGAGCTAGCCCCTCCTATATACAGGTTTAATGTTTGTTCTTAGTTCAATGTTTGTTTTAAAACCGCCATTGACAATGAAGGGAAAATTTACGTCATATTGTCTCTTCATTGTTAATGGCATTTAATGTTTGTGTTGACACCGTTTGTTTTACATCACCAAGTCTAACATGAGTTAGACTTTAACCCATTTAGACCGTAGGTCATAGCTAATCCAACCGATGGATTGCGAGGACGTGTACACACGTCTTAGCGCATTTTAATTGATATCAAACGAGAGAAAAATATTCTGATTCTTTTCCTTTTTTGGGGCGGTTGGCCTGTCCTGCACCATACTCCTTGCTGTTTGCGCATGCGCGTTGCCGTTCCCTTCCCTGTTTACGGCTCAGAAAGAATGCCTCGTATCTCTTAATCTAGGGAGCTCTCTGTGGTTTTGACCAGATGGATATACTAAGCTCTTCATTTCTGACTTCTCGTTCAAAATATGAACGCGATGGATTATTCAGTGACTTAGCGAGATCATAGCGAGATAAGCAAGCAACATTATTCCTGCCGGTTTTTGTACGGAACGGAAGGGGGGCTTTCAGAGTAAAAGCTGCCATAACTGCGCGGCACCCCGAGCTGTTATTTTCACACGAGTGTGATTTTCTAAACTATTATTTTGGAAAAATCTCTTTATTATTCACTGAGGAGTTTGCGTTTCTCATCAGCTGCACGTGCCAGATGAAGACAAGTCCATCTTTGGGCGCTGTGTGAACAAGCAAGTGTTCGAGGGCCTGACCACCGGCTTGCTGCAGACCAGCGCCACCGTCCTGGGGCTCATGTGGCCCCTTGTCCCAGAGGAAAGTCGAGGAGATGGCTTTTCAGACACCAAGGCGAAGAGCGCTGCCACAGAGTCCTTCAACACCCGCACACATGACTTAATCAGGTAATCCCCCTCCCTGACACTCCCTCCTGCTATGAATCTGCCATCGTCCTCCCTCACAACACCTCTTTTTCTCCTTTCACAACCTTTTTACCTCCTTCATCACACGCCCTCCTTCACTCCTCTTCTCAGGGTTGAGAGTTGGTCAACCTTTTGCCTTCCTCTGCGGCATGCCTTGTGTAAAGAATGGGCTGACAAAATGTCAGTTCTCTTTGGAACCGGTCCAGCTAGATTCTGCTCAGAATGAGAGTGCGGTGTGAGAGCAAGGGTGGGGGGGGGGGTGGGGGGCTTCTGGCGACGTTCCAGCGTGTGCTTTTCTTCACATGTTCTTCGGCACAGCGTTAAAAAAAGAAACTCTGTTCCAGCGGGGGTGGTGGACTCGCGCCACGAGGCAGCGTAAACAAAAGTCCTCCCCTCCGGACCTGGCCTTTTGAGCCGGCTGTTTACGGTCCGGCTTGGAGGAGTCGGGGCTTCATTTGGGGGCGGTGGGGCCGTGAGGAAAGGCAGGCCCCCCGGACGCCCGAAGCCTTGAGGAAGAGCCCCGGCTTCCCAGCGGCCCTTCCCACCAGTCATGATTCATCAGGTTGGAGCAGCTGCACAGGGGCCGCCACTCTCATCCACTGACCCAGTCGTAACCCTGGAGACAGGGGAGGGCCTGAGAAAAATGGTGTCGTCAGACTGGTAATCCCAAGCAGGAACGGAAGATTTACCTCGACTGCCTGGTGTAATGTATAGGTCACTGTGCCCGTGTGCCGGGACAAAAAAAAGATCAAAACATTTGTAACGTTTTGCAAACCTGCTGCCATTATGGCGAACTTTAGATCACACAGAGAGGGGGATCATCGTTTCCTTCTGTTATTTGTTGCCTTAGCTCACTTTTATTGCTCGTAGATTGCCCCCCTCCTCCCCTCAACCTACCATTCACATGCATGCTCCACGGCATATGTAGTGTGTATGACGAGACACACTGGGACAAGACTGAACACCCGACAGGTTTTTCAGCTTGTGTGTGTGGGGAGTCGCGACCACGTCTTTGTGTTACGGCAGCCAGTGCGAGGAAAGCTCCTTTCAACCTGAGTTAAAGCTGTGGAAGAGGATGAAGTCAAAACAAGGGGGCTGCGGTTCAAGTGTCAAATGACCCATTGTGGAGGTTGAAACTAGGAGTAATTACCTGCCTGGAGAAGACCTCACTCTGAGCGGTGGTCCAAACAAAGAAAAGGTATGCAGGGGAAGAAGGAAAAAAATAAAGAAGTAAGAGAATAGGCGAGGGAGCGAAGAGGCGTTGCTTCACAGCAGCAGCCTCCTACTCCTCACTAGTCTCATGTACCCGTGCTCCAATGTCTTGATACACATCTTGTGGTTCTCTGTGGTTCCGCCTTGTAAAAAGATGGGTTTATCTGAGATCTGAGCTGTGAGAAGACGGCCCCGGGTCAGCTGTCTGTCTGGTGGCCCGGAGCGAGGGTTTGCACAAGGGGAGGCTCAACAGCCCTCTAATGACACTATTAGCAGTGATTTGTGGCTGGAATAGTACAGGGAACCTGATCATGAGACCTGTCATTGGCGAAGACAAATTGGAGATATCACAGTAATAGCAGGAGGTTGGAGGGCTGACGGTGAGATATATCGGGTTTCAATTGACATACTGTGGAGGCATGCACAGTACAGGCCTTTGTTAGCTCCTATGTTTTATCATATTTGTAAAGGAAGAGAACCCTTATTGTAGATTTTCCTTTTTTATATTTTCACATTGTGAAGAAATAAGCAGTACATTTTAATTCACTGTGCTCCCTCTTTGTTTCTCGCAGCTATGTGGTCAACATGGGCTTGATTGACAAACTGTACGGGTGCTTCCTGTCGGTCCAAGGTCCCGTTGACGAGTGTCCCAAGATGACTGCCTTCCTCCAGCAGGCCTCGGCTCTGCTGCACAGCATGTGCAAGCTGTGCTTTGCTGTGACGGGACGGTGAGCACTCACTCAAGAGACCCATCTATATATAGCATAGTGTTATATGTATGCACTATGCACACACTCACACATACAGCGGCGTTTTTCTTTATCTTCTATATTTATTTTCCAAGGCGAGCAGCACCTCACACCTCAACACTGGTGTGCGCCCTTCTCCTGTTTGCACACACTCACACATACGTATGTACATACATACATACATACACACACACACACACACACACACACACACACACACACGCACGTGCACACACACACAAAGTCACACATACACTCACACATACGCAAATACATACATACAGTACATGGAGAGTTATCATGAATTATTTTGGCATCATGTGGCTCTCTGGAGGGACATGGGAACGGCGTGGCTCCAATGTGGATCTCGGACTCAAATGTGGACAGCCTGTGAAGTTGGCCGTCTATGACATACAGTATCTGTGATGTATGACTAGAAATGTGGGCAGCGTTTCAGCCTGATGTAATACTTTAGCTATTGACAAATATCAGATCTACAATCTCATAGCTTGTAGGTCTGCTATTTTTGAAAACGTTTTTTTTACGTCAGGCCTAAATGGTTTAAAGTGAAATATTTACTTACTTACTTTAAGTTGAATTAACTTTAATTAAGTTTTACACATACATGAAAAAACGTAGTGGAGATACTTAGTTAGCCTACAGGCAATGTGCACAAGAAATGTGGTGCTGATCTATCCAGCTATTTGAGAGATTAAAGAATTCATTGTATTGTTCAAGAGTAATGCAAAGAGAATAAGATGTAATGCAGAAACGCTTTTAATGGGTGGACAATAATGGGACATAGGGTGTGTGTGTGTGTGTGTGTGTGTGTGTGTGTGTGTGTGTGTGTGTGTGTGTGTGTGTGTGTGTGTGTGTGTGTGTGTGTGTGTGTGTGTGTGTGTGTGTGTGTGTGTGTGTGTGTGTGTGTGTGTGTGTGTGTGTGTGTGTGTGTGTGTGTGTGTGTGTGTGTGTGTGTGTGTGTGTGTGTGTGTGCGTGCGTGCGTTTGTGACAGTAGCGTGCAAACATACAGTATGAGCTCATGGTGTCCCAGACATAAATATTGTAATGCTTCAGAAGAGATTCATCACTGCTGGCCTAGGGCAATCATGTGCATTCTCCTACTCTGCCAATGTCCAAGGTAAATTGAAAACACGGACTTGACTTTTTTTTTGTGCACTTCACTGGCCCACTCTGCTAAATACTATTCAATAAAATGCTAAAGGAATTGCGAGCTGGCGGTGCCTACAATTTTCCACAGCGACTGATGGAGCAGCCGGTGATTACGCCGTTATTGACCATCAGGGCTAGACGGGTGGAGATATTACAAGAAGAAGCCATGGCTGAATCATCCCTGCAGTCGGTTAGACAGCCAGGCCGTCGTTTTTGCAGATAGAGATAGGCATCTACTCTACCCCAGTGCTCTGTCACTCACCATAAACCTTAGCCTGCAGCACAGAGAGGGGTGGGGGGAGGGGGGGGGAGGAGGAGGCCACCCATGTATGCTACGGTGACCTCCACTCAGAGAGGTTCAGTGGCGCCGTTGACAGAGGCTAAGCACACAGTCACACCGAGGGACGTCAGGTCCGCCTGCTTACAAAGCGAGGAAATGCTGATCGTATAGCAGCGGGTAGCCCACTGTTGTCATGACGCAATGCCGAAATGATACTCAGAACGAGCAGCTTCTATTTAATCTCATGTTTTTCCTTTCGGTATATGTCAGATTCCGTTTGTATAGCTAGTTGGAGTTCTTGCCTGTGAAGGTTCGATGCCCAAAATCACAGCTCTAGAACAACCGCACCTTTCTTGGCTGCTTAGGGTGTTGGTGACTCATCAGTCCACGTTGCTGTGACTATGTTTTGTTTGCTGTACTCGCTCCGTGTCACCAGGCCTGCCACTGTACGCTGCCAGCTGCTGGGTGCTGTAACAATGACCAGCTGCTGGACACCAGTGAGTGAAGGAGAAGGAGGAGATCGGAGGCCTGTGTGTATGTCACTGAATATCTGTGAGAAAAAACAGTGTCGGACCTTGCAGGTTTAATGAGCCACACTGAGCTGGTTTGTGTAATTATCAGCACGCAGATAATCCACCCAGTGCCTCCGTTCTTTAAGGGATCCTCTATTGTCTGTCATAATGGGAGAATGCTCAGTAGGGTCGTGGAATATTTTAGCCATGCCAGTTGCTGTGTCAAGGGATTATGCTGGCATTAGGAGGCCGTGTTCCCGCCGAGCAGCGGGGCCTGTTGGCCAATGTCAAGTATCAGCATGCACAGCGGGTTCCATGCAGAGGTCACACAACCTCCATTCTGTATGGCTGCAAATCATAGCTTGTGCCGTGGCAGTGGTCTTAAATTACCCGTCAACGCTGACTTGCGGGGTTTCGGCAGGGTTTCTGGAAAACACTTGATGTACTTATAATGATTACCTCTCCTCAAGTCCTATCTACATATGCATTAGCATTTTAAGCATTTAGGTGACACTATCCAGATTGACTTACAGTAAGCGCTATGTTACAAAAAGGTCTCTTGGATATTATCTCTGTTATTTCAGTTTGTTTCCCGCAAGACAAACTGAAATGTGAATTGCTCTAATTGACCTTTTTTCAAAGGCCTTTCAGCATCATGTCAGACTACGTGGGGTAACATAAAATATCTATTTAAGCGTCCGCGGCATGAAAATGTTTAAGCGTTAATCAAGTTCAGTTCCACTCAAGATAAGTGGATCCACATCATCTCGTCCATTCTGCTCTGCGAGCTGCATGCTATACTTAAATCCCGAGCTGCGGAGCAGAAGCAAAGTATGTTAGAACCTGCTCCTCCCAATCATCATTATCCCCCGGCTCAGTTGTGGCGTGTGATGTGCTCTAGCAGGATGAAGTTACCAATCCCTTTAACCAATAGGGTGGCATCCTGTCCAACACAAACAAACACACAGCCTTCAATCCTATAAATTGAGTCTACATTAAATGTGCTGTAGCAATGCAGCACTGTGCCAAGCAGTCCAATGCAATATTCAATTTTTTTGCCAGGAGCTCTTATTATTCTACCCAGTGTAGAATTGGGATAGCAGCAGCCTTCTTTGACTCTGTGAATGTAACTAGTTAAGTCACTTAATCCAGTAGGTATGTGGCGCTAACGGGACACTATCTGTATCTGAAGGGAAAGTATGGTCTAAGCCCTTGCCTGGTGAGTAAATCTAGAACCCACAGAGGTCTAGTCTGCTATTTGCTCCCTCAGTCGTGGGCCACTGCGGTGAGGAGGGCAGCCAACACCTTCTCAGGTTCAGTAACTCTTTTCGCTGTATGTCACCATGGCTCTTCGATTCGCAACAAATGCGGATGACCCAAAAGCTATGTGGCATGTCGAACCATAGCCTGATTTATTGCTGGGGTTGCAGGGAGCTGAAGATGTACTTAAGGGTGAGATAAGAACACAGTAAATGTCTGAATGACATTTCATCATAAGCCTCTGCATGACAATGATTGATCAAATCAAATCCACATGGTGCCTTTTGCGTTTCCAAAAAAGCGGGTTCTGCTGCTCGTAACTGATCTGAGTCTGTCTTTTTCAGCTCTTCCAGTATATTTGACAACAAGCGCCAGGATCCAACTGGGTTGACGGCCCTGCTTCAGTCCACAGACCTGGTGGGAGTGGTACACACACTCTACTGTATCCTGTTGCACAGTTCCCTACCAGAGTCCGCTGCCCAAGGCCCACAGAGTCCCCCGCAGGACCCTTACTCCCCAGCGGTCATCCAGGTGGCCCTGCAAGGAGTCCGCTTCCTCAACAGCTTTGCCCTTCTTGACCTTTCTGCCTTCCAGGTACCTAACGCACACTCCTAGCATTGTGCACATTCCATCTCCTCTCACACATACGAATGGCAAACTCCTCGTGTGTGTGTGTGTGTGTGTGTGTGTGTGTGTGTGTGTGAGACATTTACAACATAGATGTACCGTATATTGGAGGCTTGTTATAGGATAGCATCCGCTGTTGAAAGTGCAGTCAAAGCCTTCTGCCACTGGTTGTACACCAAGCGGGCAGCTATATGTACACCAGCCATTTGGATGCCAACAAATGTTTGAAGGGTTGCGAGGAACCCATGTGTAAATGATAAGCTGGATGCTGGCGTGTCTGCGAGCAGCCATTAGGAGAGGAGCTGTTCTCCTTGGGATTGAGCTGACCTGTGGACATAAACATGGGTATCCTCTGACCCGGGTCAGCTGCCAGGGTTAAATGGAGCCCGACCGCTCAGCAGTTTGGATGGACCTGGAGTGATTAGCACTGTATCCCAGGCCGTACATTACCCGCCCTGATGAAGAGAGGGCGACAGCTTCACTGTGCTAAGTCACCGCATAAACAGAAAGGCGCAAGCCGGGGGAAGTGAGAACGTTATTAATTATTTTAATGTCTTGTGGTAATTACTGTGAAGCGGCTTCCTCTTTCTGACCTGCCATACTCTGGCTATTCAAAACAGCTGGAGGTCAAAGCATTTCAGTGCCACAGTTTTATGTACATTTTAAATAATGTGTCTTTGTGGCGGGGAGTTGTTATCACCTTGTGGTTCACATTAACCCACTGCACGAGCTAATACATGGAGGTATTGCAGTGGACGATGCGATGATCAAAACCTAGAGAAGACATTTTCTAATGGAATTTAACCACATTATCCTTGGCATCTCTATTAGAGCATGTCATTATATGTGAACATCTTCAAAATGATTATTTGGAAATGTTTCAAACAGATAGATAGGTTATTTTAAAATAGTCAAAGTCTAAAGTAGGGCTTAAGGCTAGCGGTTATAACAGATTCTGCTAAGTATTGGTAAAGTAATTAACAATCATGTAGTTATCAAAAAGAAATGTATGAAACGGAGGCTGCCTCTGCAGAGTGTATTCATTTTATATAACCATACAACTTGGAAGTTAAATATCCCACTTATACCATGGCCACTTGCCAACAATTCAAATGCAAGTAGTTGTTATTACTTTGTGAAATTCCTTATTAAATTAATATTAACGACCTCGAAATGAGTACCAGCTGAGTTACAACTTCTAGTACAATATCAACATGTTTTATGTTCCCCTAAAAGGTTGAAAGTTATATTGAAATCTTAAGTTGAAGCTAATGTTTGCTAAATGATACAGTGACATTTGTATTATTTTGTATTAAATTAGAGCGGTGATGTCTGAGACCACAGCCTCGTCACAGGTTATCTTAAAATATTGACCAATCTAACCATCTCTGACCAATTAGATTTGAGTATTCTCTGTGGCCATGGATTAAAACATTTTCAAAATGAAAAATCTGAACAATGCATTTAAGTACATATTATTTCTGCTTACCTAAATCAGCGCTATACTGCCGAAATGGCATTGTTTGAGAGCTGTGAGCTTTGCTAGCTTGTTGTGGTTGCATGGCGCATACAGTTTGTTTGATGGATGCGTTGCCAGCCTCCAAGGGGTTATTGAAAATAGTACTGAAAATAGCATTGATCCTCTCAGGTATTGTGTTTATGGAAGTGTTTACTTCCAGCACTCACACACCCACAACTTCCAGTCGGTTTTGTGATGACCTTTTGGTGCTCTATCACGCTGACATGTTTAATAAATACTGCCTGTGAACTACTGATAGCATCTCATCTCCAAGCGGGATTAGGGGTTTTCTATGGACCCCTTTAACCCAGTGGTGGCATGTGAAGAGTCACAGTTATCACCCAATGAGTTACTGCCAGTAGGAAATCAAAATGACTGCCCTTTGTGTTTAAAATAAATTGCAGACACTATCTATAATTACAAATATTGGTTCATAGTGAAAATGTTATGCTTAATTTCTGTGATGAAGGTTCACGCATGACTGAAGTACTGAGGTATGGTGGCACTCACTGACCATGCTGTAACTGTGTGTTGTGTTCCAGTCTGTCCTAGGAGCTGAAGGCCTGTCTCTGGCCTTCCGCCACATTGTCAGCTCTCTGCTGTGGTACTGTACCCAGCAGTCCTCTGAAAACCTGCTCCACGAAGTCATCATCTGTGTGGGATACTTCACAGTCAACCACCCTGACAACCAGGTAAATATCTCTTTTGGGTCACTGGAGCAAAAACCTTTGTACTTTGGACCACATCCACACTAATACATATTTCATTTTAAAATTATCTCCGTCCACACAAGCGTTTTAGCATTGTTTCTGAAATCATCAACGTCCATTCTAACATGCACGATACACATATCACATGACCATTCACATGCACTATGCAGGTCAAGGTATAGCCCACAACAAAATTCTAAATTAATTTGGAAACGGCAATCTGAGCGGTGTGAATGGTGTCAGGAAAGGGTTGTTAAATCTACAGCATCCAGTGTCAAAAACAGTCAGACAGTCGAACTGCACAATAAGACTCACAAATATCAACAAAAACATCTAAATCTAAACCTTGCAGAGCAATGTGCAGGCCGTAGGGGAAATCTTTCTTTTAGAAATTATTATAATTAACTGTTATTAAAGATTCATATTTAGTAACTGTTTTATAAAAGCAATAACTCAAACCAGGTGTCATTGTTTACATTTTTAATTCCTGTCCACTGTGTCCAGACTAAAGCGTTTTCAAACTAAAACAGGGTCAGCAGCGTTTTATAAAGTCTCGGTTTTAGGGGTTTGAAAACGAGTTGTGTGTACAGATGTTAGGCATAATTGTGCCCAAGTTATGCATTTTAAAATTGAAACATATTTTGTTGTGGCTGTACTGTAGTATATAATACACAATATGCATACTATGCTAGGAGGCTGGCAATGGTTGCTTTTTATCAAACATTTCACAAGAGCCAGAAAGAAAAAGAGAAATGCATAGTGAATTAAATTATTTTTATTCTATACATTTAATTTTTTTGTTCAGGAGAATCCTAACTATTTCTCTTCTTTTCAGTCTTATTGTTAATCAAGATCAACAACGCTTTCAAAATTGGTGTTTTTAATATCTTCATACACTTGTTGCTCATGTATTATTTATAGAGTTTATATGTTGGCCATAATGGTATCAAAAGACCCCAGATAAATGATTCATGCCTTGGCACCTCTCTACATTTGGTCAGCGTGTCGTCTCTTGTCCCTCAGGAGTTGTACCACCTATTGTTCCGTCCCGCTGAAGCGGGTAGCTCTATCTATGGACTCTGGGGCGTGTGCAAGCCCCAGTGTTCTGACTACGGACTTGGTGGAAGTGAGCAGGATGCGATGAGGCAGACTTGGCTGTTGTGTAATTGGCTGTCATGCATGGTCTGTCTGCAGGGCCCCTGATTAGCCGTGCTGCAGTTGGCTGGGCTTTAGCTAAGTCGGCTGGCCTGGCAGTCAGAAACAGCAGCCAGAGCTTCAAACTACTATCACGTCACTTATATCCTCACAGCTGCGATCAACCCCCATCGCAACAATTTATTGGCTGATTACCGATTCTAATTTGCCACATATTTTAGTTCTAATTAAAGGATCTGCCTCCACTTTAATGGCCACTGAGCTCTCCTCACTGCTCCTATCCAATTTAATTACTCTGATGTACAGAATTAGCATTTGTTGGCCATTTTAGATCTGATTTGCATATTTTATTGGATAATTGAATGAAGGCTGATGATTGAATTAAGGAGGTGACACATTATTGGGTTTTGTACTCTCACTACGGAGTTAACAGGGGAGCCATTCTCAAACTGTTTGGCCTTATTCAGGCTGAGTGCCATTTGCTAATTTGAAATGCTCTAATGCAGAAATATTTCATTCCCATCTTGGACAAAACCTATGGGAAATGATATTAAAGATATTATGCGTGCGTGTCATAATCTGTCCTGCTTTAACAAATACAATTAACGGTAAACAAAAGTGTGTGTGTGTGTGTGTGTGTGTGTGTGTGTGTGTGTGTGTGTGTGTGTGTGTGTGTGTGTGTGTGTGTGTGTGTGTGTGTGTGTGTGTGTGTGTGTGTGTGTGTGTGTGTGTGTGTGTGTGTGTGTGTTAATGAAAATAAAACGTTATAACAAAATAAGATATGTAGATTTCAATTATAAATCTGATTGCGTAATAGAGCATGACCGAGAACCAAGTTCCACACAGACACAAAGCTGATGGTTGCCAGTGGTCCAGCTCCTGGAATGTGTCCATGTAGTTCCGCACCGAGATGGATGGAGCCGAGGGGAATATTTAGAGCAGCTTGAGCTTTTCTCAGGCTAATGTAAGCATTGGCAGAACACAAAAGCGGGCCAAGCCCGAGGCCCACGCGGTCATGGAGACTCTGCTGATTCACTGTCGGCACACCATCCTTTGTTTATACGTATATGCTTTGGAAGTAAGGCCGCTCATAAAAAGCAGAAGTTTGAGGGGGACGCTCTATGTGGTGATGTATTCCCTCAGCTCCGGGGGCATGAATAATTCACTTTGTCGTACAAAAAGCCATTGGGAGAGTGACATATGTAGCCGTGTGTGCTGCTCAAGTGTACTGTAGCTCTGCTCATAGGGGCCACGGAGCCATGTAGCCATATGTTGCATTGTCTGTTTCCGTGGGTCCGTAGAGACGGCAGGCCAAATGAAACGTCTTCTGTAACTGACTGCTGTCACTGTACTTCCTGTTTCCCCTGGAGTGATATGTACCGGTAATCTCCCTTGTCTATCCACCCCAGTTTACACTGATTCATTTATGAATCATCCATGGTGATGATGTGCACATTCTTTGAGCTGAGGAAAATGTAATTGTAAACTGTTGACACGTTAACCCACCTGACTCCGGCTTGCTTTCTCGGCGGCAATCAGCAGATTGACTGGAGTATGGAGGCCTTAAGAAAACTTTGCTTTTTCAATGCATGGAAAGTGGCCACACACACGCAAGCACAGTCAGCCGCTCATACAAATTTGCACACGCAAACAGACACTCACACACACACACAGTCACACACACACAGAGGTATTCATGTAGATCTTATTTCAGGTATGGAGTATGGAAGATTTTTAATGGGATAATTGCATTTCCCTAGATTGACTGCTCAGATTGACTGCTGAATTCCCCCCTTTGCTTTGCCATATTTCTATTGGTTGCTTTCGTCATTATAAGCATTTATGCAAACATCTTCCAAAACTATGAATCATCGTCTTGAATGAACATCCCACACACATCTCCAGGGCTCGGCTTTATCTGTGGGGGTCATTCCTCTCTTTCCCATTCTCTACGAGGGCGTTTCCTCTGCCCTGCAGGCCTGAGCCCGACTCTGGGCCTTGTAATCCCCGCTAACCTGATGTTGAAACGCTCCCTTCAACAGTCCATTACTGCCAAGACAACCAAACCCTCGCTGCCTCCAGGGTAAAGCGTGGCTCGTGCAGAGTGCAGACCACTGGGAGCCAACGCTGGGGAATGCACACTGTGCATCACCCAGCAGAGTAAACACAGGGGGAGAGACACAGACACATGCTCCGCTGATTGGCAGCAGAGGAGTCTGATTGTTAGCTCGGTTGATGATTTACACCCTCCTTCAAGGGTGAACGCCGGTCCAACTGATTTAAGTGATGCTGAGGACATTTTTATCCCCGTAAACCTTTCAGTGAGGAGGTTCCATTTGTCCATAATACCACAGTCGGGAGAGTTTCAGAGCAGAACTATCAGCAGCAGGATCTGGGACGGCATGACAGCGTCAGCTCAGAGAGAGATAAATAAAGAGTTATTAGACTTTATTGTGTAAACACCAGGTTTTTATGAGGTTTTAAGACAACTGGCAATTGCCTTAAAAGTCAAGTTGGGGTTTCTATGTCAATGTCTACGTCGCCACCATGTAATTGTCCTGAACCAATTTACAGAGCACTCAGCCCACGTCTCAATAAGCCATTGTTAAAGCTGGTAAGCCAGTAGTTAAGAGTAGCTCTTTGCTGCCTGTGGTCTGTGATGTTTTCTGGTCTGCGGTGTCTGTCGGATCAATAAAGGTAGTTCCACTGTGATGGATCTGGTTTTTGTTGTAGAGAATAAGACTTAGGCCAACACATTGTCAGAGCTGTCTAGGTGGACAGAGATTCTGCTTTGCTTCACCCCACTTTTGTATAACCCACTTAGGTAGATTTTAATGAGATCACCTTGTTGCAGTTAATCAGAGATATATTTATTTTCGTCAAGGTATCATTGCCTGCAAATGCATGGCCTAAATATTCCATTCAAGCTTTGTTTGCATCTGAATGAGGCCTGTTTTCTATTTTTGGCTCCATTCCTAAATCTGGTTCAACTTTCCACTTCACCATTGGTGTTTGCCCGTGAATTTGTTTGCGTTTCAGAACGTTAACTTTACACACTCTTTGTTGTATTTGTGGACAGTGAGAGGTAGTTATGTAATGGAAGGCCCATAAAAGCGTAGCCTTGTTTGAAAATGCCAGATCTCTGAAGTTAAGAAAGAGCAGAGCAGTCAGGCACTTGAGTTTTTACGGGGTCTGTGTTATAACGGGCCCCATGCAATGGTTCAGATGCTTGTTGCTCCTTTTTATGATGTCAGCGCTTGAATAGATACCGGTACTTGAGTTGAACAGGGAGAAACAAAACTGCGACCTAATCCTCTTGTTGAAGAAGGCGTTTTTGTGCACTGGTTTTGCTCTTCACCTGGGAGAAGCCTGGAAAGTTGGCAGTAGACTTGGTTTCCCTCACTAGCAACATTAGCCTTTGTTTTATGTCTTTCTCCATCAGGCACTTGAGGGTGGACAATTTGTTTAGGCAGCTGAAGATGGAACTCTGCATGGCGGAGGATTATGAGATTGCGAGTTGATTTGTGAGTTGACTCTCCTCAGAGCCTCAGCGCCCAACACTTAGCATGGTGTTAAATTATGATACCTACGACATAAATGCTTTGGATTATAATATTCAGCAGCAGGAGGACCCACGAGAACAAATCATTATTTTGAGCTTTGCGCTGAATCGTGGTTTTGGCTATCTCATGAATTCAAAGGCCCCAAATTTATGACCAGCCGCAGACAGTTTGTCTTTGGGCCATGTTGCAACAGGAAAGATAAAATTGATTGTGGACATAGTGAAAGTATTATGAAAATGCTGAAATCACTGAAATTAAGCAGCTCTACTTTGAAAACAACCAGAGCCGTCTATTTTATTTATTCGTTCGTCCTACAGTGCTACAGTGGATGGTTGCACATTCCATTGTGAAAAACATTTTGTGGATTGGGTTCAGGCTCTAGTTCCGACATACTATTGGTCCGACGGTCATTAGACTGACAACCTACCCCTAACCATAACCGACGGTCATTAGACCGACAACCTACCCCTAACCATAACCGCATACCTTTGATATATATATAGTAGCGAGAGAGAGAGAGAGAGAGAGAGAGAGAGATCTCCACATTATATGTAAGTACGTACATACATACGCAGACACACACAAACACACAATGATTTCAAGCATCCAACTACTTGCGTTGTACTTAAACACGTAAAACGAAACCAGCTTCTCATATTGTCAAGGAATCATTCAAGTATAGTTTTCCCCAGATATTTTGCATACACATACAGTACTTTAACATGGCCATTGTGGTTTCTTTAAACAAATAATAATAGGAAATGGCATGTTTAAGTGGCCCTTTGAACGCTGCTGTAGAACTGCGACTCTGAAACGCTTCACCTTGAACTGATAAAAGCGGTGAATTATCACTGTTTATCGTGCCCTTAAACCTCTAGAGTGCATTATCAAAGGCAGAATGCATTGGAGGGGCATTATGAAGTGTATTTTCGGAATCTTGTAAATCCTGCAAATTTATGTCGCCGTGTCCAGGGGACCTCACCTCGCCCTTCTGGTTTCCATTGGGGTTGAGCTCCACTCCCGGTCTCTGTACCTGTAAAGCAGTGGGGTGTTTTTCTAGCCAGGATTTACTATGATGACCCCACCCCCCAGGGCTCCCAGAGAAGGTTCTGATGGTCTTCCCAGGCTCAGGGGAGATGCCCAGAGCATTAGGCCAAGACCCCTTCCTTTGGATCCCCCCTCCCACCTTCTCTTTAATCAAACGAGGCTGTGAGCGATTTGGTTTTTTTTAATATCGGTGGCCCGGATGTGATGGTGTTTGATTGACGGCCTGTGATGGACGAGAGCAGGATGTCATGAGCTCCGTTAATGGTATTGCTCATTTCTTAAAGTGGGGGTGGCCGTGCAACTGTGTAGGTTTCTCCACGCCCTGCCACCCCCCGCCTCCACCCGTTGCACGCATCTTGCACTGTGAATGCCCTCTCAACCTGATCTGCACTCCCTCAGGATAGAAGTATAGGCTGTCTCGCTGACAGCCTATACTCAGTGGAACTAATAACGTGTGTCGAGACCAAACTCTGCTTTATCCGTTGATAATGTCATCGGGATACTCTGATGTGTATTTCTCATTTCCCCCCATTGTTTCACAACAGCTCCACCAATTACCGCCAGTATACCAATACAAAGGACGAAACAAAACATCCCCATCATTGTGTTTTATGGCCTGTAATTGTATGGTGGAGGCTATGCCCTCCAGTTCTCCTCCTAATGGCTGTTTGTGTGTTGTTTTAGTGGCAGATTTACATGTGGGAGGAGCGCACAGCAATGAGTTACGAGCAGCAGTGCCACTGGCTGACTGACTGACTGACTGGCCCTGCTCTGCTCTGTGTGTGTTCCAGGTGATAGTGCAGTCTGGCCGGCAGCCCAGCGTGCTGCAGAAACTGTGTCAGCTGCCCTTTCAGTACTTCAGCCACCCGCGCCTCATCAAAGTGCTCTTTCCCTCCCTCATCTCAGCCTGCTATAACAACCCCCAGAACAAGGTCATCCTGCAGCAGGAGATGAGCTGTGTACTGCTAGCCACATTCATTCAGGTAAAACCTGAGATCATGCTTACACACAGGCATGTTGATTTTTTTTTTTTACTTTTGGGAGCATTGCATTGACTTACATTCATTTCACATCTCCTTCTAATTGACATGCCTTATGTTAGCTCTTACCCTATGGAACTGCTGTCAAATTGAACTGGTTTGATGGCCAAAATGCATCCTAAAATCAGACAGGAACTCACACACACAGACACACACACACACTCACACACACACACACACACACACACACACACACACACACACACACACACACACACACACACACCTACACTCGAGTTAATCATGTTAATTTAGTATTACATCAAAAACTATGACCAAACAACACAAATCATGCACACATCTATACTTCAGCGCATCACAAAGCTATACAGCCTTTTGCAAGTTGACCATATACACACTGCATTTCCCACCTAACCAAGTATAAAGTAAGAGCAAAATGACTGCTGTGTGGATGGCCGATATCAGCTCTGGGCCTGTTGCAGCCTAACGTTTACAAAGATGAATCACTTCCTCCATGCGGATTTACCTGCCACTAGTTCAATTTATGGTAAACAGCTTGTCTGTTTCATCCTCCTCTGACAACACACCCCTCAACTATTCCACTAACACCACTGTTTGGGCACAGATTAACTTTCATTCATAGGCAGACAAAGTTAGTGTCTTTTCTTTCAAACAACCAAATGATGCATGGTTTCCAGCCCTGATGCCCCTATTGTTGAGTTAACCTTAGAAAAGTCGGTAGAGTAAAACAAATTTGACTAAGAATGATGACTTTGTCCCACTCTTTGAAAATCGTTTAATTTGTAGGTCACAATGATATATTTTAGTGGTTAGCTCGTAAAATACTGATATCCGTTGCTATTAGCTGTAAGGCTTTTTACTTTGGTTTTTATAAATTATATGGAAAATTAGGCAACTACCAGTGAAGTATTCTGCTATAAAAGGCACTGACATCCCTTTTTTTAAACTCCTCTAGGACTGTGCCTCAAGTGAGAAAGAACCGCAGAGTAAAACGAAGCAATATGGTAAGTTATTTTGTAATGGGTTAAGAAATATGAGGCATCGTAAACAACGCAGAAATGTTTATTTTGTATCGTGCCGAGCAGCTCCTCTGTCTGGGAGGTTTGCAGGCGAACTTGAGCATAATACTGTATGTAGTCCATTAATGTGCTTGAAGAGACAATAATTGAAGAATATCACCACAGTAAGTACATTTGTACACAGAATGTAATTGTGGACAAATTCTGAACGTTTTAGTTGTCTTGATTTAATTTCTCCTAGACATTATTTAAAGGACCACTTCACCACTTTTCAACCTATCTTCACAGAATTGGTCCTCGCTAATGATCATAATAAAATAGCAAAATAAATTCCTACTCAGTCTGTGTCTCATAGGAGGGCTGTGGGCAGTTCAGAAACCTGTCCACCAGTGACATCATCGATGGGGGAATCCCAGCTAATAGAAACTGCAGACTTTCTATTCCTGAAAAGTTGCAATGCGATAATGGAAGCCATTGTTCTCACAATAATAAAAATCTTGTTTAAAAAAACATCTGCCTAACGATTATGGGTTTCTGAACTGTCTACAGCCCTCCTATGATACACATACCAAGTAGAAAAATTGTGGTATTTTATTATGAACATTATTGAGGACCAATTATATTAAAATAGGTTGAAAAGTGGTGAAGTGGTCCTTTAAGTTGCGATACATTATCCTGTATTTGTCTCCTGCAGACAAAGCTTCTCAACTGCTGGATTACTGCGAGTTGTCTAACCGCTTTCCGAGAGATCAGTGGGACTCAGCCCTGCAGTTTTTCCTGAAGAAGCAGGAGGAGTAATATATAGTCGCACAACTATCCTCAACAATGGATATGCACAATATAAACACTACAAAAGAGATGGCCACATCAGGCTCTCCTCTGCTTTTCTTTTTTGAATTTTGACTTGAGGTCTACTCGGTTGGATTAAGAATGTACACAATCAAATCCTGAGTATTAGTTTAACTCATTAGAGTTGAATGAATGCTATGGATTTAGCTGTGTAGGGTTATAGTCTTCAAGCCTTGCCAAAATGTGTTAAATCTTAGAATTCACAAGCCTTATGTTGATTTATGTGTGGTTCTCTATAGTCATCATTGGGCATTTTGCACAAAATAGTTACATTGTTTGTATGTTGTATCAAGTTCTGAGACAGTTCAGTGCCCCAAACTATAGGTTTCTGTTTTATATGTTGTGGACAGAACGATCTTCTTGTTGATAGATCAGAGTTGATAAAATAATAAACCACTTACAATTACTGCCATACATTTCCGTTTAAATAGCCTCTAGTTTATTCTTTTTATCAAAATGTGAATGGCCTGAAAATGGTGTACCTATACAGTTGAGTTTACATAGTGTTATAAGGCTATATTGCTAATATTTTGTTGTCTTATGTATGCTATTTTGTTATTTATTAAGTTGCTGTTAAATTGCTATTTTTTCCACTTGTGTATTTTCATGTTAATTTTTCCTGTTGGGAAGCTCCTAAAAATTAATATAATTTATTGAATAATGTCCTTTCTATCACATTAAATAATTCACGTCACGTGGTGCATTATTGTTCTCTGTGTATCTTTTTATATAGAGTTGATACTTTTAACAATTTATGTTAACCACTTTCAAGCTGGTGTCCATATATATTTTGGGTATGTCAAATGCGAAAATGTATATTGGCTATACTGTATAGGCTACAAGTTCACAGTTGTGAAGCGACGCTTGTGAGCTTGTACCCGATATTTTCGTGCGACACCGTTGTACGACTAAAGGCTATAATATAGGGCTTACATGGTTAAAGCCCTGTACCCTTTTCATTCTTTATGCATATGTATAATTATGTCAACAAAACCTATCATTGTAGCATATTTATATTGCCTGAAGCCAGGCAAAACGCAGATTTTAGAAAAGTATTAAATCGTTATAATCTCAATGATGGGAAACTTCCGACGGTCTTATAAAACACAGTTGCCTTTTATCTACACAACCCTATAATTATTGGATCCTATATTGAATGATTCTTAGGCTAGTTTTAATTTGATCAGCTTGATTGGAAAATATTTCATTGCCAAATCATTGCCATGCTTGCTTGTTGCTGACTAATTATGGGAGAACTGAGAACCGACGTGGTTTAAAATGTATAGGCCCATGTGTGTCCTCCAAAGAAATCTCGGGCAAACTTAGCATTTACGCACTAAATAGATGTGTCAACGTGCAGTCTTGGAGTGATCATATTATAGCCTAGGCTACACATTAAAAGTTAAATGAACACGTCCTGCAGATTTCGTTGCTATAGGCTACCGATTCAATTAATTTACATTTAGGTCAGGTGTAAAATCCCTCGATATCCTATTCGAACAGAATATGCCTATTTTGTAAGATGCCCACAAACTATCAGAGAGTGAATGCTCTCATTCTCGATAAAAGTTAATCCTCGACAAACAAATTGTTGGGGTGTAGTATGTCAGTCCTCGCTTGACCTATACGCTCCCATGTCCAGCGGCTATATTGCTATCCGGGATTCCAACTCAAATGAAAATAAACTCAAGACACGCCAGAATGCGTTCGCAGCCTGGGAGTCCCCCTTAGCATTGGCTGCAGAGAAAGAGAGGTGGGCTTGTTGTGGTTCCATTCAATGTATCGTTTGCAGGTGATGCCAAGCGTAGATAAGGGGGCCGCCGCTCCTTGTCCTCTGTCTAGACATGTGACTGCTTGAAAAAGAGACGGGGCACATCGAAAATCTATAGCCAGGTGACCAATATTAGCCAAAATAGGCAATAAATCATCTTCTTTTGTTGTTTACGTCCAGCCCAGGCCTGTCACTGTCAGTGCTAACATTCTGGAGAATAGCCTGAAATGTGTTGCATTGGAATTCTGCGAAAAGTCTCTTGAACTGCTGCATATGCATGCCTGCATGGCATGCGTATCGAAAATTTGAAACCATACAACTGAAATGATCGAAATTTCTAAATACAATGGCCGACATTATGAGACATTTCCGTTTATATTTAACTCTAAATTGATTTATTTCGGCTATTTCAAAAAAATGTTCTGAGGGTTAATGCGACAATAAAAGATGTTGCCTCAAATAATCGATTCGTCGTATATAATTTTATTGGTAAGAGCAGCTATGCCTGCCTCCATAATAAATAACAATAACTTATTTTTTTAATTTCTCAAACAAACGGTATCTCACCTGTTTCATTAATTTACAAGAGTCTCAGTCGACAATGATTCACTTTTTTTTTACAAATCATGCACATCTACACGTGTTTTTTGGTCTTGAACCCTTATGGAAATATGATAAACATAAGAAATTATGTTCAAAGCGTCCAATAGGCCCACAGCGTGTGTTGTGAATCCCACAGTATATTCCTTATATGTCCAGTCCAGACATGGCTTGTATTAGCATCGTATTCTGAGTTTATGCGGGGGGCTTCTTTAGGCCCCATGCAATCCTCGAATTGAGTCATGGGCTGCACAAAATTGATGCATCCTCTCCGCACGGATATCCGTGTCCATCATAGTCCAATACTTGTTCTTCTTGAGTGAAATGTCAACACTCGGAAGTGTGCGCGCGTATAGTATAGGTCCATGCAGCACCTGAGGGTGCATAGAGGGTTCCAGCCTCACGTGTCGACAGGACTCGGCACCATACTGTTCGGTGTGTCCGGTAACTGCGACGACAGCGAGGTCACGTCACTGCCCGAAGAGTTCCCCATGGAGCCTGATTCAGAAAAAGACACCTGCCAAGGTAAACGGAGAGCCCTGTCACATTAGCTCATATTATGCATATTACATCACGGTTATAGCGGATAGCAACACAATGGAAAAAACATCATTTATTATTTATGCCATATATGAAGTCACCAAAACATACAAGCAAAAAACGATATGAACTCGGTGAGTTACCAATTGTGTGCACACTGCACTCTAACTAAAATCTAACTAACAGTAATAATATTCCCTTTCCCCCATGCGTGTGTGTGTGTGTGTGTGTGTGTGTGTGTGTGTGTGTGTGTGTTCGTGTTCATGCGCGTGCGTGCGTGCTTGACAAGTGACTGTGTTTTGTCTTACCAGCTGCTGGAAAGCGGGCTGGTCCAGATCACTCTGCAAAGCAAAGTCACTCAGGGCTTTCCAAGGTGGCTGGTAGGTCTGCACTTCCACTGGGTTCCCGTGGATGTTGTTGTCGTGGCGAATTGGGCTACCTGCCACTAAAGGGGTGCCCGTCAGTCCCTGCAAATTCTACAGAGGAAACGAAAATCACTAATAAATAGCCTATAGGCCTAATTTTCAAATAGGCCATCTCGCTGATTATATAGTTAAACACTGTATAAATAATCTGTTTAATTAATAGTCTATTATGTTGAGTGGCCTATGTTCAATGAAGACATCGTTGATTTGTTCAAATGTATTTGACTAAATTGTAGAATAATGATAGGCCTATAGCCTGTAACAAAACCTCTGGTTCTCAAAGTGGGATCCGTGGACCACCAGGGGTTATTGACGAGGCTCCAGGGGGTCCCCAGTAAAATTAACCTACACATCGACATTTGAAAATAGACAATGGATCTGCTTTTTTTCCAAGAGATCTTGAAAACTTGATGAGTCCCTGGCACAAAATATTTTCATATAGGGCCCGCGACTATGTTAATTTAGAGGTCCTTGACATGTAAAAGTTTGAGTAGGACCATTGGGTATTACACAAGATGCATGATCCTGCGACTTACAGTTTTGTCACTGTGTGATTGCAGTTGAAGCTGCTTCATTAGAATGGACCTCTTCTTGTCCTTGCAGCGTTTGTTCTGGAACCAGACCCGTATCACCCTGGGGCTCAGGCTGGTCATCTCCACCAGTTGTTCCTTCATTAGTGCGTCCGGTCTGGGGTTGGCGTTGTAGCAGGTCCGCAGGGTGTGCAGTTGCTTCTCGTTCAGGACCGTCCGGATCCGCGTGGTCTTCTCAGACTGCTTGTGGACGTGGTTCCGATGAGGAGGGTGTCGGACAGTAACCGGCTCTGAGGTGAACAACAACAGGCACCAGAAAAGCATAATCATCCTGAATTTAATAATTTCATATAGGTAGGCCTATACCCGCACAATGCATCGCATGTCTAGAAACAATCAGTTTTTTTCTTCTTCGTTTAGAAGTTATAAAAATAAATAACCAAACAGCACATTGCAAGAACACGGAAGTAGTTCACTTTAAATGTATGCATGTTTGTATTATTATTATTATTACGCTATTGTTATTATATGCATATTATATTATTGTTGTTTAACTTGTCTTTATACATATCTATAGCCTGCTCATTTGCTATTCTTAGTTTTATAAGACCATATAAAGTTATTAATAATTTTAGTATAGAAGTTAGAACTCGTATAGCTTCTATATACCTGAAATATGCAGTGGTCTGGAGGAGTGAATATTCCCCGGGCTGAGAGGGCTCCCTGCAGTGGAGCGCTCCATCAGTAAACCATGGTCAGCCCGGCACAGCAGCTCGTCTTCCCGCAGAGAGAACTCGTCCCCCGGCAGAAGGTGCCTGGTGCACACCGAGCACCTGAAACACTCCATGTGGTACACGTTGTCGCGAGCTCTCATCACCAGGTCGCTGCTGCAGAAGCCAATGTTACATTTTGCACATTTAATCCCAAATAATCTGTAAAAGGAACATACAAATTAGGTTTCAGTTTTTTAAGGTCTCGAATGTGGGGCACAAACGGGCCTGGAACAATTTAATTAACCAATTTAGATTAATTATTATTAGCCTATATTTGTGGTGCTGGATTTTAGCTCACTATATGGATCCAAAAGCCATATATGAAAATTATTTAGTCAAAATGATGAAAATTATATGCCTAAATAATGCCCAAATAAATCTGATATATCCTACTCTATTTTTCCTTCAAACTTGTGCTCGGATGTACCGTGTTGGCCAGAGTGGGCCTCTCTCATAATGTCAAATTGTGTATATGGAAGGTTAAGTCAACTCCTACCTTACATAATCTCTTTTGCAGTATGTCTTTCCATCTCGGACGAAGCAAGTGCACGTCTCATCCAGGTACTGGCTGCATTCCGCGCACTTCAGGCACGCAGCGTGCCACTCCAGGTCCGGGGAGACTCTCAGGATATACTGGTCGTGTATTTGACTTCCACAGCCCACACACATTGCGATACCAGACTTCTCTGTGGAATGCACATATTAATGCTACAATGTACACCATTTAATCCCCAGACATCCTCGTTAAACGCCCCCCCACCACCCACCCTGCATGTATCCATGTCTGTTGAACATGCTTTAATTGCAGCGTTGCGATAGAGGCAATGCTGAGCTCAACACAAAATTATGTTTTAAATATATAGCCTATGCTGATTCTACTCACAATTAACACGGGAAAGAAGCGTGCATAACACAATTGCATAGCATATTGTCACCATGAAAAAACAGCTACTTCTATAGCCTATTAAACGCCTATAACTGAAGGTAGAAGTGAAAGTTAGTTATAGCTTACTTTTGGAATGATCCCCCATATCACCCAAGAAAGAAGAATTGAACAGAATATCCACCATACAGGAGAGCTTTGCAAGCCGATAGATGTTTAGAAAGGAGAGGGAGAGGAGACGGTCCCGTCCCTTGGCTGACCGATAACTTGTATTCCTCGAGTGAGAGGTGGGGAGAACAATGTCCCTCACTCAGTGACGTAGACGAACCTGGACCTCTGTGCGCGCGGGGCGAGAGAGAGGCTGATATATGCAAAGTACTACTCGGAGGATTCTCCAGGAGAATTTCTCCTGCATGCTCTTCGTTTGATTTTCTTTTCTTTTCTCCATTTTTCCTGTACCAGGCCAGCAACATTTAGTTAAATAACACCACATGATTTAGCATTTTGCACAGCAAATTAAACGGAGATTTTCCTATACAGTCATATGCGTGTATGGCTGAAGGCAAAATATAAACCCCTATTACCCTAAATATATAGACAATCTAAACATTAATCTAAACAATACAAATTATTATTATTCTATTATTATTTTTGTTAGAAGTATAAGTATAGGCCTGCTGTTGTGTTGTTGGTAATGGTATATTGACTAAATCACATTAAATATTGCACTGTGAGAGAGCCCTCTACTGGATGAGGACATAAAGGTAATGGAAAATGTATAGTCTGAGGAGGAAACTTGGCTATATCCCAAATGATTTTTTCTGCCGCCGCCGCCGCACCCCCCCCTCCTCCTCCAAATTATTATTATATTATTAATGTTGTTGTTGTTGTTGTTGTTGTTATTATGAAGAATTCAAAACCGTGGTATATTGTTAGTTGAGACGTCATTCAAATACATTATTGACCTAACATGATGACAACAATGCATTTGTCCATGCACCCATGGAGCAGTTTCTGCCATTTCTTCAACAAATAATAGTAGGCCTATACCGAAAACATTCTACAAATGTAGGCTATGTGAGTCTGTGTCTGTCCTTCGAATATAGGCCTACCTCAAGAACGTGGCGTGTGCCACAAGAGAGAAAGACGGTCGCAATACAATAATATAAATAAACTAATGGGTTAATACAAATAAAGTAGGTGCGATGTGAAATTACGGCCTGCATGTGACCTGCAAGCCTAGTCTATCAACGCAAGCACCAACATGTCGCATGAAAGGCTGTTATTTATACAATTAGTGTATAGGCAATTAGAAGACGCTCTTAATCCAGAGCAATTACATTAAGCAATAACAAAAAGCATGGCAATACATACATAAAAAGTAGTTATCGTGAAACATGCGTAAGATAATAGAACGTAACAGTGGAGTATCTATAGTGAAACTATTTATAAACTATAAATACTATACTATTATGTACTAAGTGCTATAAACACTATACTATTATGTACTAAGTGCTATACATCAAATGCAATTAGTGCTGTCTATAACCTGCTATAAGTCGAAAAATAAGTCTACATAAAGTGCTATGTATAAGGGGCTAGGGCAAGTGCTATACGGGCCATGATGGAGTCTGAAAAAGTGGGTTTTCAGCCTACGACGGAAGATTGGGAGTGAGGCTGCAGTTCACAAGTGACTTAAATTAATGTAAATTAAATGGTTCTTTACAGAAAACGTGTTTACCTAAAGTAGGCCTATCTTGTTCATATTATATCCCTATTATATGCCATTTATAGAGCTATATGGACCAGAGCTACTGTCCATTAGAGAGAATGAAGAAGCGGAGGGCAAAATATTATCTATAAATGTTTAATAAGGCTTTAATGTTCTGCTCAAATAGCATTTTGAAGTGATCAATATTAATTCACTTAAATAGATGAATTCGTGTAGGCATGTATTTGTATTATTATTTTTCTTCACGGAATAAAAAATGATCATTTAGTGATTGTTGGTACAACAACAATGTTATTTTCATTGATAAAACTGCGCCTTTTTTAGATTTTGGACGTTCATTTAATATCTTAACCAAGTCACAACAAGCAGAAGCACCATAATAGTGAGCTTATTGTCTCTGCAGACTGCAGATTTATGGCAGAGTATAACTTTATAAGTGACCCATTTTGAACCAGAAGTTGCAACCATTGCTGCCTCATTCATCACCATACAGCATAATATATAATTTTTAGGTTAATTAAAAGTAGGCTAATCAATCTCTTCTTTAGCGCTTCATCTAATTTTCCGATGCTAAAGTAAAATTCTATTTTAAATTATGGTTTAGTCTAATAAATGTGTTGAATATAAATAGGGATATTCTCATCATGGCCAATAAACGTCACATACTGCCCGCAACTCTTCCATGTCTTTCGTAGCCTATATACATTTTATAAATAGGCCTAGCCTATGCAAATCAAATAGTCTATAAGACATGTGGGACATCATGGACATATATAGGTATATAGGCCTATGCAGTCAAGTTCAATAGCAGACATGAATGAAGGAAACGTTTAGGTTATTTGCTCGGTTATGGACTGTCACTATAGCTTATTGTAATTGGTCAAATCATAGTTATTTCGGTTGATCAGTATGAATAAGGTCTATACATATGTTGATCAGCACGTCCATGTTGTGAAATATATAAAATCCTATAGGAAAACAATGTAGATCGAAATGATGATACTCAAATTCATCTGACAAAGTTCATGCAAGTCTGTATAGGAATTGATTAATTTAGTCGGCGGTGGGCAAGGTACTTTTCAATAGCATATTCTAGGTTCAGAATAGATAGTGACACTCAACATTTTATTTTCAATATGGGAAAAACATGCACCTTTGTGTTTGTTTATAGGCTGTGTATAGTTATTTAACCAAACAATATATATACACCAATCCGTCATTCCCTTCCTATCATGTTTTTAATAACGTTATCATTTTTACATCGACATAATTCCACCCCTAGCATCACGTGGGCAACGTGACCCCCCCCCCCCCCCCCCCCACACACACACACACACACACAATTCAATTCAATTCAAAGGGCTTTATTGGCATGAGAAAACATACGTTTACATTGCCAAAGCAGAAAGAACAATACAACAATACAGCAATACAATCAAAACAAAAATTATGTACTTTGAAGGTCAGAATCTTCAATAGATCAACTTCTGTGTACCAAGATAACTCGATGCAGGTATAGTGCAGGAATATACACAATTATTAGTCTTTAGGGTGGTTGTGTTCCATTTGATATCCTTCTCCTATCACAGCAACTCACAAATCTTGCTGCTGTGTTTGCACATTTTTGTACTTCGCCCAGCAGATATGGGAGTTTTTTGTCATTGGTCATGTTTTCAAAATCTCCGTGTGTGGTTGTAATCTGTGGGAAGTATGTGTCTCTGATGTCTTGGTACAATGGGCACACACACACACAGACATGTCACACACCACCATCGGTCGCGCAACACCGTCGTAACATACACTTCAAGACTATCATTATCATAGATGTATTTTTTATTTTATTTTATTATTTGCATATGATCTGATCTGATGTCTTGATCCAAGGCTAACACGCGCGCACACACGCGCACGCACACACACAGTTTAAAAAAATGATTTGATTGATTGATTGCAAAAGCATGCAGGAAAGTAGGTTATATACAGTTCGATACATGGTCTACTATAGGATTTAAATCCAAGAAATCTTGTTTCCATTGGGGTCCCTTTGTATTATTTATAGCCTATAATAATATCCAATTTGTACATTTTAATTAAAAAAAACCTTGCCATACCATACCAGGCAGGGTAGTAGGGTACCTGTGACCCCCATGTGTGACCCTTGCATGTGACTTCAACGGAAATGCGTGTACTGTGTTATGTTTATTCTGAGTTGATCTCGCGAGATGAGCTGAGCTAACCTTTAGCACAGTGCCACAGTCATATTCTCCTGAGCAGCGTAGCCTACGTACGCAACATCTCTGTCTGGAGGACAACAACACTGCAGCCAGGATGCACAGAGCTATCAGCAAAAACACGTTCAAACAGTTGGTAAGTGTATTTACAGCACATGGAGGCTTGTTTTATTTCGTTTACGTTGTTACATCATTCAATTATCCCATACGTCGGTTAACTGATCCCTGTGTTTCCACATTCAGCTGCTATAAAACTATCATGCTAGCAGCAGCTTGGTGACTTTCTCTGCCAGGTGCACTGGTTGTCTACTTGCCTGGTTCTAGTCAACCAGGAGGGTTATATAAATGAATGTATGTCACAGCAATGACAGCATCTGTCATTGCTGTGACATCACTCATACATCAATCATTAATTTGTTTTAGTAGCTGACAGGCAACAATATATTGCCCATTATTTTTCCCCGTTAGCTGGGGGTGTCTTAGCATAGCTAAGAGAACTACAAATTGCCATTGTCAATTTGTCAATAATAAAATATATATGTTGGTAATTGATCCGCCAGTGAACAATGGTGTTGCACTGCCAACTTATTTCGACCATGACACTTAGGAGTCAGTCAGTTGACATTTGTGTTCATTTTTCACTGACAGTATTTGAGTCGGTGACCTCCAAGTACTAGCAACCAGCCCTATGCTGCTCAGACTGAAAATTGTTCAGATATAGCTGGAATCAACCTGCTTTAACTTGACAGGACCGATGAGGTTGTTAAAGAGGTTGCACAAACTGGGCTGTGGTATTTGCACTGAATAGATTGGTTGTGTAAGTTTTCCAAATCAATTCCTCCTCCCTCCTCATTGTCTTCGTACACCAAAACCGGTGCCATATGTTTGGGTCCAATGTTGGATCCTGATTATGTAGAGTCCGAGACCATAACTACCAATATTTTGTCAAATAGTGCAAAGCATATTCTAATCAATTAAACAAACTTAGATTTGATTTAAGTTTCTATGTGAGAACATAGAAACTTCTAAGCAAATAAAATGAATTAAAATCAACAACGTTTTCATTGATATCAATAATGAACACAAATGGAACTTTATATTTTGTCAAAAAAAGTCAAATGGCTGATATTTTGGGCAAACCGTTATCTGGACCAGACTCTAAATTTAAAGGGATAGAGAGTTCAGATTTACAACTTACGTTGTATGAAATACTTGCCATTAATTTAGTGGTTGCAACTGTATTAATTGATTGCCCGAGTCCTGTGGTGGGAGTTCTGCTCTGGTTTTGGTAAATATTAAGTAGTTCCCTTCATTTTTTGGGGGGCACTGGGGCTGTGCAGTAAAAGTAAATTAATTCACAAAACTAGCGTTTTGTATTGTATTGTTGACCTATTTATAAAATAGTTGAACTCAACAAACTTTTTCAACAGTTGAACAAAAAACTTTTGTTCAACTTTGACCCCTCTATCACATGGTACTATTCTTTGGGCCTAGTGATATGGACACAAAAAACATAGTTCCGTGTGACAGAGGGGTAAAAAATGAACGAAAGTTGCACTAATATTTTAGAAATAGGTCAACAATACAAATTGTTAATTTTGTGGATTAATTTACTTTTAATGCGTGGCCCCCTGTGCCCCCAGAAAACGACCGGAACTACTTAATATTTCACCAAAACCAGAGCAGAACTCCCACTACGCCGGGACTCGGGCAATCAATGAATACAGTTGCAACAACTATATTAATGTCAAGTATTTCATACAGCTTAAGTAAAAAAAATCGGAACTATCCCTTTTAAGTTTACATTCAATGTAGAATGCTATCATTATTAAATTCAACAACCGCTGTGTGTGTGTGTGTGTGTGTGTCTGTCCATCCGCATAGAGCAAAGCGCCTCCTCACAACGCCACAACGCACGGACAGCCTCACGTTAGCACGCAACAACAACAGGGTTTAACTTTTACTCCACCCGGACGGGGCATTGCCTTGACAACGGTTTAAATACTGTGCACTTTATATCTGTTGGATCATAACATATGAATACTATAATCCGGGGAAGACGGATCCCGTGCCGTCGGAACAACACAATGACAAAATTACATAGACGGATGCAATGACCAACGCTGGCTCAGTAGCTCACGAACGACACATTCTGGGCAGAATATCACCACCACATTTACATCACCCATCAATGGTGTACTGCAGCATTTTCTTGCAAAAGAAACTAGCATACTTTTGTGCCCAACCCAAGTTCCCAAGATCATCTGTAAACAATTCCCCCCTATCAGTAATGTGATCTATTACATCACATTACCCACACTGAACATCATTTGCTGTTCATATATTCAGAACGGGTAAGGACTAGTACAATATAATTTACTGGTGATTAAAAATAAATAAAAACATATTGAATCTAGCTGAAAATGTATTTTCTATTGAAAAGAATCATGTACTAACTGTCTGCCATTCTTCCCAATAGACTGGCCTCCTCCAGAGGTTTCAGAGTACCTTGGTGGTCGCAGAGCACAACAATGGCGTGCTGACGCCCATTACGCTCAATGCCATAACTGCAGCCAATAAGCTTGGAGGAGACGTGTGTTGCTTGGTTGCTGGAACAGATTGTGCAAAGGTAGATTATATTTGACTTTGTCCAAGCCACACCAGGTTTGTGATGATGTAGGTTTTGTTTTGTCTATCATAGGTGGATTACCTTAATTTGTTGTAACTATATCCAAGAACGAGTGGTACAGGTGAACATTTTCATAACTCCATCCCGAGCTCACCACAGCTCTGAGGGTGCGCGGTGGGTTTAACTGTTATAAAAAACGGCTAGTCCGGAATTCTCCTAATTGCAACCTAGTTTTCTGAGAGCTAAAGCTGGATTGAAACATGTTGTCTCTTCTCAGGTGGTGGAGGATATTAGTAAAGTACCAGGTGTGAGCAAAGTTCTGGTGGCTCAAAATGATGCTTATAAAGGTGGTCTGCCAGGTATGTGGCATTACAGAATCATGTCACCTTTCGGAATATGTTGGTCTTGCGCTCCTGTAAGGCTGAGTCATAGAATATTTTCCCTTTTCTTGTGCAGAGGAGCTGACTCCACTTATCCTGGCAACACAGAAGCAATTCAACTTCACCCACATCTGTGCTGGAGCATCTGCCTTTGGAAAGGTAATGATTGGCTGAATCAATACATTGTAACTACTTGATTTTTTTCCTTTTTTTAATCTCTTGGGGAACCTAACTCAGCATGTACTATAGTATGTTGTCTGTACTGTTTTTTGATTGATCGAATACTTTATTAACAGTTAGTACAGAGGTACGATTTACTACGATTGTTAAAATTATAACGCAAAAAGACCAAGGTCTTGTTTCCGTTGTGGTCCTGTCTATTCAATTCATTATTTAGTATGTTTTTGTTGCTCTTACATGATAGGCCAGTCAATCTAAGGTTTGAACCACAGGAAATTGTATCGTTCAAGTATTTTTTATGATCCTTAGGAAAGTTAGGGTCATCCAAATAACATTAAAATTGTCAATGAAATAATTAGTTGATCATGGTAAATTCAGGGGTTGAAAGTTGGGGTACCAACCTATATATATATATATATATATATATACATATTGGCAACCTATATAAGTCAACGTTTTCACATTTTCATTATGCTTTAAGTTGCATACGATGTGTCAAACTACAGGCTTTTCATGATTCTGAACCCATTCCAAGCATTAGTGCAAGAATTAGTTTGCACGAAAGACACTCCTTGGGCTACATTTGGCCATAGCCACCACCAAATGTGATGACCTCATCACATTTGTGATGACGGCTATGGCCGTTTCTAGCCCAATATTTTCTGTGCAAAACTAATGCTTGCAATAGATTCAGAATCATGAAAAACCCCTAGTTTGAAATGTCACATGCTACTTAAAGGACAATGTTTTTCAAACAAGCTTCATGTTTTAGGTTGTTGTTAGAGAAAGTAAAAGATGATTAGTATATATATATTTTTTCATTTGCTTTCATTTTAGCGATTTTAGCTATTTTTGACAGGGGGGCAGGGCATTCGAACATGGGGCTAAATAATATGTAATATATTTTACGGCGATTTCTTATTTTATTTTATTTACCATAGTCCTACTAGACTCCAGGAAATTTAATTTGGCCACAAAAGATCACGGGATCTACTGAATGTGAAGGGAGATACTAGGGAAATGCCATACTGTGTGTGTCGTAGGCTCAATGTCAATTTGTCACCTCCCCCTTCACATTCAATAGATCCTGTGATCTTTTGTGCCCAAATGTAATTTTTGCCTTATATAGGTTGTTAATGGTACCCCAACTTTCAACCCGTGAATTTTCCATGATCTACTAATTATTTCAATTATTTATTTGGATGACCCTAAAACCTATTTTGGGTCACACACTTTCTAGCTTAGATTGACTGGCCTAATGAGGGAAATGTCTAACTAACTAGGGAGATGATGAGAAACGGTACTGGTTGTTAAAGTTAAAAGTCACTTAAAGGGACACTTCACCCTCATTGTAGCAGTGAGCCTGTTGTCTCTGATGTCATGGACACTGGGCTCACTTCCTTCCTGGACTACATGTTGTCTCAGTAAGACAGCTCTCCCCCCTATCCACAAGGAGGAGCAGTGCACCAAAGAATTATGGGAATTGTAGTCCAGGAAGGTAGTGAGACCAATGTCCATGACATCAGAGACAACAGGCTCACTGCTACAATCTAAAATATCTAAAACCACATATTACACACATAAATACCCCCAGGAAAGTGATCTAAAGCTTCTAAACGTCATTAACATGTCTTTTTTTGCAAAAAGGGTGAAGTGTCCCTTTAATCGGAGAGTGTGTTAACCATCTTTTTAATTTTCTGGAATACACTTGCTTTGAAAACATTTCAAGCAGCATTGTCTTAACTGTTCTAAAAATTCATAAAACTCCTCTTCTTTTGCCTAATTCTCATTTGGGTCGCCACACTGGATCATCCATTTCCATCATAACTCTTTCATTACAAGCACATTGTTATTGCTGACGCTATTTCTGACTCATTCTGTAGAACCTGCTCCCAAGAGTGGCTGCCAAGTTGGATGTTGCCCCAATTTCAGATATCATCGAGATCAAGTCTCCAGACACGTTTGTCAGAACCATCTATGCTGGTAACTCTTCTTAATGTTTCAATAAAAAATGGGACAACTGAAGCCTTTTAATTGGGTTTGTTTTACAGTGACAAAGTATGAAGCAGTTTAATGGTAAATTGTGCCCTTTGATCATTTGACCGTTTGGCTCAGCTTTCAAGGAATTTGTAATTATGTGCTTTTCTCTTGCACATGCCAGGTCTATCATACTGTAGGAACCTGTACTGTAGCACCACTTTGATTTCTTTGCCAGTGAATATCGATAACCACAGACTACAGTAGGATTATTGGTAGTGACAAGGCCTTGCAGATGACCTCTCATGACATCGTTAAACAGTTATGTCTGTCTGATTGTGTCTTACAGGGAATGCTCTCAGCACTGTGAAATGTAATGAGTCTGTGAAAGTGTTCACCGTCAGAGGGACATCCTTTGAGGCCGCTGTCATGGAAGGAGGCAGTGCCACATCAGAAGAAGGTACATTTTATAACATTAATAACATAGGAAAAATACCATGTATTTCTGTGGAAAATGTGAAAATAGTACTGCATTCCTCCTACGCCAAAAACTGTAACAGCTCTGTGAGTAATCACCCTTCATAGGCATAGACAGACCATAGACAGGCCATAGACGGCCTACATTGCACCCGCAGTGTAATGGGTGGCCATTACACCGGGCATGGTGTGGAGGTTATGAATCCTGTGCTAGTGATCTAGAACGTTAGTACTACTGTACTAGTACTCACAGTACCCCCCAGTGGTTATTGATTATGTGATAATTGTTACTATTCCTTGGCCACAGTGGCTGCATCTTCAGCTGTTGGAGTGTCTGAGTGGCTGGAAGCCACCCTGAGCAAGAGTGACCGCCCAGATCTGACCAGTGCAAAGATAGTAGTGTCTGGAGGTACAAATGTGTTATTTTTATACCACTTCTTTTACCTTTTTTATTTTTTTCTTTCTTTTTTTTGGCTTTCACCTTTATTTTATATATTTTATGGAGAGACAGACAGTAGGCTGACGGGAAATGGGGAGACCGCCTTTACTGACAGGCAGTAAAGGCAGTCGGGATCGGGAGTCGAACCCGCGGCACACTGCCAGACTTTGACTACCGGCCAAGGTACCTGGACTGCTGAGCCACGGGCCAGGCCGCCACCTATTTTCCCTTTAATGACAAATTATGGTATAAATTGGAGTAGGCCTACATGAATATGGCTAAAATGATGATGCAGATGATTTTGTTTAATATTGTAGTCCCAATGAGGAGCAAAAGGCATGTCTTAATCATATGGAAGCATGTGTTTAATCAGATGGTATGTAATGGCTCTATGATGTTATTGTGCCTGTGACTTATGTGAAGATTGCTTGTACATTGATCTGGTTATATTAAAACGTTTTTACTGGTGAGAGGAGATGATGGCAAGTAGCAACAGCTTAAAAAATATTTTAGCAGATACATGAAGATAGACGTTATGTACAGTGGAGTTTTGTTGTTGTTTTTCATGTCCAGCATTCTGTAAATCTTCTAGAATTATTCAAAGGATTCCGCATGATTTCTTTTAGCATCTCCTTACCTCAATAGTTACGCTCAGCTGTTCCAAGACATTTTGGGCTTCATTACTGTATGTCATTGAATTAACTGGTTTTATTTCCGTTTGTATTTAAATTTGGCTAATTATATCTCGTTGCAGGAAGGGGATTGAAGAGTGGAGACAACTTCAAGCTTCTCTATGACCTTGCTGACAAAATGAACGCTGCAGGTTAGTTGTGGATGGTTTATGATCAATGATTTTGTCTCTTGCATGATCAATGTGTTTGCATTTATGTATTTGAATTTTATATGATGTAATATTCCTCCCCACAGTTGGTGCTTCCAGAGCTGCTGTGGATGCTGGTTATGTCCCAAATGACTTGCAGGTTGGACAGACGGGCAAGATTGTAGCGCCTGTAAGTGATTCCCCTCAATGCCTGTTATACTGTCAGTTCAGATTATTTGAACAGCAGGGATGAAACCGTGAGAATTGTGCAAAATATGTTAACCATGTGAGATGAACCCTAACATCCCTGACTCCCTGTACTAGTTATGTCCTCATGGAAAAATAGCAGATCTACATACAGTAACAGCTCATAGTAGCTTGACGTGTTGCGAGCTTATATACCTGCTATATTGCATACATACAACATAGTATATAGGGTTGAAGTGGTTAAAAGGCACACAAGACTGGAACTCAATTGTGCCTTTTCTAATATGATAAGCAGAACCTTTATCAGTGCATTAGTTTGCGTCAATGGCGTGCAAATTGCAAATGCCTGTTACTTTCCTTTGCATTCAGCATTCCTGAAATTCAGTAGGATTAGGATGGATCCTTTGGCCTTTCTAAAAAGGTTAACTTGCCATTATCCGGTCCAGCTGGGGTATCCCAGCTGTGATTATCCACACATTAGGCCCTATGAAATGTAGTTGATGGCACATTTAGGGCCTAAATGATTTAGCCCATCCATTAAAGCAGACTCCAGTGGGTATCTGCTACTCGGTGCTTCACACCAGGCCGGCCTGTCTGAATTGAATTTTCCAAATGTTAACAATTAACAAGTTAAAAACCGTTTTGAATTTAGGTTTAGAATGAGTGATACATTTTATTGGAATTTCAATAATTAATTAAAATAATTTATTTCATCCTGTACCATTGTGAATACGGTATGTTAAGTATAACATTTGTGATTCTGAATGCCACCTAAAATCAGATTTTAGATATAATGTATTGCCTTTGTAATTAGAAATGATAACATTGAGAGTGGAACTGTTGTTTTTTACATTATTTATTAAGCTTTTAAACGTACTTCTATTTTAGTTATGACAAGTCCCCCTCCCTATCCCCATTGCCTATTCCTACTGTTTGGTCTTGGGGAGGCTGTAGTGTAGACAAACATAATTGTCTGCTACACATGGAGTCTGCATGCAGGACGCAGTGATGCTGCTAGCCCTGCATCCAGGAAAATGTTTTTTCTTATACAAATTCTATGCAAATTAATAATCATTATTATTAATAATAAATTAATAATTTACATTTGGGGATATCTTTCACAATAATAAATGTACATGTTCTAGACATGTTCTTGATCACAGGCATTTTACTTCCTTTTTTGTGAGGAATACCTTCCAGAGAATTTGAAGTTGTGTGTTCTGCGCAAATCTCGTTTTGGTGCGCGGCTTGTCCTGGTGATAACGTGTGACATCTTGTTTTCAGATTGTTGTTTTCCGTGTGAAACCAGCGTAAATCATTCGAAGGGAATCCCTCTTTGTAAAAAGAAAATACTAGAGCAAAAAATACTTCGACATAGGGCTGTTGTTCTTTAGTTCCTATCTATTGTATCTGTGCTAGTATAGAAGTATAAATTATCTTTTTGTGTTATATACTTTGTATGTTAGTTTGTACCCTGTATTCTGAGGTTTTTTTTTTACTTTCCAAGAAGTAGTGCATATAGAATGTGTACATTAGGACAGTGGTCCCCAGTTGTGGGTCCGGAGTCCGGACACCCACATGATTTTATATACGCTTTCTTTTCTGGGATGCATTTGAATGACCACCTGTTGGTCCACCGTCCAAGGACCAATTATGTTGAAAACCTAGCAACATCACTGAGCTGCTTATTTTCACCTCACAGTCAGTAGTTTAACCTGGAGGGTACAATGCCAGCTAGCCTTTCCAGTTCGTCTCCCCGCTGAACAAGGTACCATGGCCAACCTGTAGGTGTCGCTAGTGCAGCAAGGTGACTCCACCCCTGCCAGCTTCTAGTGAACACGTCTAATTGTGTTACTTGGAGCACCCGGCCAAGCGGGAGGCACCGTGGAGGAATTGAACCCCAGTCTCGGCTCTCCACGGTGGTGGGCAGGAACCTTACCCCTGCCCCACCCAGATTCCTGGAACTGTTGTTTAGTTAACTTCCTCACACTTGGTGTGATGTTTACAGGGTTGTTAGTTTTTCAATTGTTTAGAATGTAATTGAAGCTGTCAGCTGCTATGCCTGAGCAGCCTTCCAGGGGAGCAGTGACAGCTTGGCAGCGTAGAAGTGTGTAGGCAAAAGTCCAGGCTGCTGTTGTTGTCATTGAACAATGTTGTCTTTACCACCCTTGAATAACTCTCCAGAGGTGCAATCAGCCTTCAAATACACAATAAAATCCTCAGTGCTAATTTAATTCTGAGTGGGGAAAATGGGTACATTTTCTAAGTTAATTGTGTAGTAAATGTGTGTTCTTGAGAGGACTTGCTTTGGCTGCCCATAGGCATCTTACCAGGACCATCCTGTATGTATGTGCTTAGTTGACAGATTGCTCACTCGGAGTGCTGGCTTTTTACAGTGATACTTAGAACAGTGCAGATTCTGTGGTGTTTGTCTGGTCAGTAAAACCCGGCAGTGAATGCACTTAGGTTTAGACTCCAGTAGATTTGTGTTCACAAATTGATGCTCCGCTCTTCAGAGACTTTGGCAGTGATGCTAAAACGGCACTGAAATATTCATATGGCGGTGCATTAAGCTGAGAGCCAGGGATGGGTTCTCCCACTGGAATCGGGGAGCTGCAGAAAGGGCACTGCCCTCTCTGACTCATGCCCCAGTGCCCCCCATCCACTGGGGCACTTTCATAAAATGAAAGTGAATGAATTTTGAAGTGCCTGTTCAAAACAAACTATAATTGGGTTTGTTGCGCTGTTAAATGTTCTGTTCACAGGAGCTGTACATTGCTGTTGGTATCTCTGGTGCCATTCAACATCTTGCTGGAATGAAAGACAGCAAGGTACAGTCATATGGACCCCATTAAGTTGTTTTAATTGTTTTATATTCTGAAATACTTTTTCACTAGTTTTCTTTCTTTCTTTCTTTCTTTCTTTTCTTTCTTTCTTTCATTTTGCTCAACACCACCATTAACCTTGTTTAAATGCACACACCCACCCACCTAGGCCTACAGTGTGATTTTATTTAAAAATGGGCCACAGGCAATTACTGTAAATTAAAACACTTGGTAATTAAAGCAACATTTTGAGGCAGCCTTAGTCTCCTTGATATTCTAAACACGTCTAAACACATTTTTCCTTTTAGACCATTGTTGCTATCAACAAGGACCCGGAGGCTCCCATTTTCCAGGTGGCTGACCTTGGCTTGGTAGCAGATCTTTTCAAGGTAAGAATTCTGACTTGGCGTGCATATTAACAAAACGGACAATCATTTTTATAGCGCATTTCTATGTGCTCAAAGCGCTTTACAATGGTTGGTTGGTTCATTCATACATTGGGAGGTGAAGCGGCGAACAGTCGACGCCAGCGTCCTCACTTGCCACATTCACACACAAATGTGGACACCAGGAGCCGGGATTCGAACCGCCGACCCAGGGATCATTGGACGACCTGCTCCATCTCCTAAGCCACACACCACAACTCAACTGCTCTAAACACTTGACTGCACTGCCAAGACTGGACAGTTTGTTGAGCAAGTGCCCAAAGTGACTGAATATAACATTCACTACTATTTCCCTAATACATTTTGCACGATGCATTATTTCACCTAATGGAAATGTGCAACTGTTGAATTATTGAGTCCCTGAATTAATCAGGTGTGTGTGTCTGTGTGTGCGTGCTAGTGGCAGAGCCACACAGGTCTTCCTACAAGCTATGAAATGTAATCAATTGTTGCCTTAAGTGGCTGGGTAGAATTTTCCAGGTTTGTATTCAGCTCCTTGTTGCCAACTCTTTTACATGCTTAGCTGCCCTCTAGTGTCTGGCTGGCACTAATGGACAACAAGCCAGTCGGGTTGGCACTCGCAACACTGGAGACCTGCGACGTTGGTGAAAGGCTAGGAGCTTATATTTTCATGTGTGTGTCCTGTCGGTCATGTTTTATTTAGTCCATCAGTGGTGCATGAGCAGCCCAGGTGTCCTGCTAAACTCTGTAGAAGTGATTAGGAATAATAGCTTGTGGCAGTGGAGTTGTGACCTTCCGTGTGATCACCTTACATGTGATCACTCCTCACGTAGCTGATTAAAATGGATGGGCTTTCTCCTTTTTCCTCCAGTGGGAAAATTGATACCTGGGACCAACTTGTCTCTGGGGACCAATGATATAGATTTTCAATCGCTTGAGTTTGTAGTAAAGCCATTTACAATAGGTGTGTTTGCATTAACTGCTACCTTTAATTGATAGAATATTGCACTTGTGTGTTTATCCATACGAATACCATACCTTATGTATTTTTTTTGTTCATGTAAATTATAATAGGCCAGTCAATCTAAGTTAAAAAGGTGCGTGACCCAAACGAAATAGCAATTGTAGTCGTTCCAAGGTTTTTTAGGATCATCCAAATAACAAAAAAGTATTATTATATACATTTTGGATCATGGTAAATTGAGGGGTTAAACATTGGGGTACCATTGAAAACCTATATAAGGCAAAATCTTCAAATTTGCATTAAGTAGTCAAACTAGGGGTTATTCATGATTCTGAACCCATTCCAAGCATTTGTTTTGCAGGAAAAACAGTCCTTGGGCCATAGTGAAGACGGCTATGGCAGTTTTTATGTCACACAACTTTGACATGCACACTGTATTATATGAAATCTCTCTCCTCTGACATCTGCTCAGGCTATTCCAGAGATGACTGCAGCTCTCAGCAAGTGACGTGGAGCAATCTTCCACCATGCTTCCATTCAGTCCATCACTCTCACCTCGGGAAACTACACTGCAACCAATGAGGTGAACCAACCTCTCCTTCAACCTCTGCCTTAAAGGATTTCTGAAAGTGTTCCGTAGGAGGCATAATTTATGTTCTCATCAACTTTCTCCTTGACGGGCAACAGAACATTCTCAGTTTACAAAATAACTTGTCCGTTTTTATGTGTTGTACACTGTCTTTGAATAATGGTTACTGTTGGGGATATTTGATATATCTATTACGGCATAACATGGTATTTTAACTTTATGATCATTTTTGGGTTTGATACAGTCCATGATGTATTTGGCTTGATCGTGCAGTTCATGTAAAACCTGCAGGTGGAGCACTTCAAACCAGGAGTTTTCATTGAAAGTCTCAGATTAACTATTGAATTAAAAACAAATTATTTTAATTTTGCCATGTTTGTTCTTTATTTGCTTCTTGTATTTAGTTGCTTCTTTTGAACAGTCATACAAAGTGCCTGTTGACATTAAAATGAACAGGATTAGTTTGCCATATCTAAAAAGCAAATCATCTCAAAGGTTCATGCTATAATACTTTGCCTTCTGAGCAACACTTTAAAACAGTACCCACTTATCCATTATTTTATTTGGCTGGAATTCGATCAAACCCATTCAGTAATGCCTATACACAGCCTACACAAACTCGCAATGATGAAATGGTGAAAATCGAAAACCTTAGACCTTAATTACTATTTGAAAACAAAACCTATACATGTAGATGTTTTTTTTTTTGTCATTTAACGTGTGAAATGGGAAATACGATAGTGTAGATTGTAAATGAAGACCCTGTGTAAACTGGCTCCACTGGGTTTGATCAGACTCTAGCTGTGGCACCTGGACAATAAAAACTACAGTGCTTGAATATGCCGAATTTTGACACTCAGAAGTACAAATGTTAGCATTGATAATTATACAAAGACGAAGATAAGAAAGGTTGAGATCACAGCTCAACATCTGACCGTAGATCAAATTGTACCCTGCAGCAGTCCTGTCAAAGAGGACCGTTCTTTGTGAGTGTGGAGAGACTAGGCTGATGACCAAGATGAATTTAATACAATTTTAATTTAGGATGAATCTGCCTGGGATAACTGATGTGCAGCTGTTGGTTTTCCAATAAATGATCATCAGTCTAGTGCCTCCATTAATGACAAAGTGTAGTAGAGGAACAAAGCACCAGCCCTGCCCGGTGACCAGCATAACGCATCAAAGCCAGATTCTTATGCACAAACCTGTCATCAGAAAATTCTGGGCTGAAGCCCCATTGCTGGTTTCCGTTTGTAATGTTTTCACTGTACTCACTGAAGCGTTTTATTTTTTATTTTTCCTAAGTGAATTCCTGATAGATATTGAATGCCTGACAACAAATCAGTCTGTTCATGACCTCCTTTTGTGTGCTGCTGTGGCAAAGACACTTGTGTTCACTCCACTCTTTAAACTCAAACGGTTCACAAAAGTCACGCACATCCACAAACCATTTGAAGGCAGGTGCTGAACACACAGAAAACAATCATAAAAGGTAAAAGGAAGAGCTACACAGTGTACAGTAGGTCTCTTAGGTGTAGATAATTAGAACATCCATGTTGGTCCAACCATGACATTTTGAGCAGATGCTCTTCTTCAGACGAGCAAGGGCTCAAAACTCCTCAGTGTTACAGAGCTACAATGTGCAGACCTTCCTTTTACCGTTTATGACTCCTTATCAACTAACGGCATTAAGGGGTGGTCGGACAAACAGGATGTCAGCGGCCTCCAGAGAACAAGGGGACAGAATTGGAGTGAGGCCCCCTCCTCGAGGCCTGTCTTATGTCTTTGAAAGGCGGTTTACTGGGGTGTCCACTGGCTCCATCATTCTGTACTTTTCCTCAAGCAGAGGCTCATTGCTTTGCATGTGGATAATGGGCTTGTTGTGGAGCCCGGCCCGGCTCTCCTGGTTCCTCTTGTTATAGATGTTGACCCGGTGGTCCAGCTCGGGGCTGGTCTTAGTAGAGTCTGTGGGGCTGGGCAGTTTCAGGTTCACAGGGTCAAGACCCTTCTGGCCGAGACTGGAGTCCTCGGACAGTGAGGAGAGCAGTTCCTGCACCACGGCACAGGGATGCCCCCTGGTGCCCTGCGAGCCCAGGGCCAGGGGGCTGCTGTAGGGCGGTGGGTAGCAGCGCTGGCCGCTGTAGTCTGTGGACGTGGAGGCCTCTCGCACCGTGGAGCTGCAGTCCGTGGTGGATCCCAGGGTGTGGCTGCTGAAGCTGTGCTGGCGGGCGCTGAAGCTAGAGCGTGACACGTTGGTGGAGGCCTCGCTCACCGAGCTGCCGGTCCGATGCAGGCGGCCAGATGTCACCGCGTCAGCACTCACCAACGTGGAGGGCAGCTGGCTGGGGTTGTTAGGTAGGTGCACGTCGATGGCTGCAGTGGTGATGACACATGCAGCTGGATCTGGGATGCCAATATCTGCATGGGAAAAGTATATATTATACAAGTGTACACTGGGAGGGATGGAATACAGTTACACCGGTGTAGAAAGTGAGAATGGAGAGAGGAATCCTGCGGGTTCTTACCACTGCTTGGCTCACTGTAGTACTGGCTTATGTAGTTGTTCATGTCATCTTGAACGTAATGATCTGGTAGAAATAAAAATGGCAACTTTATTGTCTCAAACAATAGAAATGAATGCTTAATGTCCTTGTAAATTCAGATTCAGAGACTAGAAATTAGGTACAACACAGCGGTTGAGTGGTTGCCGCAAAATGACTCTAAATGCTAAAAATGTTGATGTTTCTGTCTGGTGAGATGTTCATCACATTTGGTCTCACTAGACAACTATTACTTTTATTTATGACAGTACTTTGTCTCAGAGTTTCTTGAGCTGAGTATGAATCTTCTTCTCACAGCATAAATAGGTTCACCAATGATTAATATGACCGGAGGGAAAGCAGGATTTCAGACATCTTTGTACAGTAGATTGTTCAATGATTTACCACCCATAGCACTTGGTTATAGTTGGACAGCAGAAAGCCTGCTGTGCCTGAATGACCACAGCAAATACTCGGTAGTGAGTGTATTTCGCTGACCCTAAATCAGTCCACTTTAAGAATTCCGTTAAGTGCTATCCAGACTAGAGTCCCACCGGATCGTTCTGATGGCTTATATTCATTTATGTTTGTGCTTCAAATATTCATTCATATTGTGAATGCCCCGGGAGGGGGTTGGGCAACGCTCAGCCTGAAAGATGTGACAGAGACTATCTCAGAGTGATTAATAACACATGAGCATGTGAGGAGCAGGTTCAGTTAAAAGGCTGTCTGGGTAACTGACTGTACACATGGCGGCTCAGATGTGTGGCAATGTCACAAGGTGGATTTATAGTTTTGATAAAGGAATGGCTTCAGTGTTCTGAGCCCTGACATCACTGGGACTAAGGGTGCTTTGTTCCTTTAAGTCCTATAAGTTATGACCTGTCACGTTTGGAAAGGTTTATAGTCCATCTATTCATCTGAGTGTGGCTGTGGAATGTAGATCCAGAGACGAATGTTGAGCGCTGCCGGGCCTGATTGTGTGTGTATGTGTGTAATGTTCATCTTTAATCAACTGTCCTGCCTTCCAACTTAAAATACTGCAGGGACTGTAGCAGTGATATATATTCTATACAACTACATGATTAATATGGTGTGACCTACAAGTTACAGTGTGACCTTTGTTGACCTGCTGTGACCTTCTATTTTACACTAGTTGCTACTAAAGTTTATTGTTTCCAGTGACCTTTATACTTATAGATATACTGTACCTCTGACCCAAAGCCATCTCTCAATGATGACAATGACGTTCCGTTTTTTTTGGTCCCAATTGGGTTGGGTGGCTCTAAGTATTTTACTGGAAGATGCTTTAACTGGCAGATCGCAAAAACGGTCCCTCGAGTGTATCACCCAGGGCTCAGAGCACATCTGTTGCATTCAAACGCATCATGTGGGCTGATATTAGCAGGCAGGGCCTTAATAACCACCAGGTGCTACCCACAGCCTGTAATACACAGCAGGATGTGGGGGTTCCAGCTCTGTTACCTGTTACACCTCCAGGCTCTTTAGCTTTAACCTGAGCGGGGTGTTCAGGGGCCCCGGGGGCCAGGCCGTCCACCTCTTGGAAGCTGCTGCTCTGTTTACCCCACACATGATGGATCTGCATGGCCGCCTCCCGCTCAGCCACCAGGTCCAGATCCTGTTGAGCCAGGTGGGCTCGCAGCTGCCTGATCTCAAACTGATGGGATGAGAGGGGGAGAGATAGACAGTGTCAGAGAGAGAGAGAGGCTGAAGATATTAACTGATCGTCGTGACACATTGAAATGAAAGTTAATTTACCCAGTTAACACCTATCGGACATTATACCAGAAACGTACATCTATCTATCTGTCCTGGAACTGTTGCAGTGAAATAAAACTTGTTTTACCCAAAAATCTGTAAAACAGATTAGATGGTTGTTCTGTAAAGGAATATACCTTCATGAAGTTTTCACATATTGTTCTCATTTGGAATACAGTTCGTATTTATTAAATTATTAAACAAGTCTATGGGAATTCAGAATGGGGGAGGGGGACTGACCCAGGTAGGATGCATAAATGACGTCACGACATGGCCAAAACATGGATGGCGCCGCACGTTGAAATCTGCTCTTATAGATCTGCTATTCCCTGCCAATGTTCCCCCGAGAATCGGGATGGTTGGTCTAAAACTCCATCCCCCAGAATTTCTGACACCCTGAGGACGCCCCCTGTTGAAGACCCCTGTACGTTGGGGTCTAGTAAGTGTTCAGGTCTTCACTGTGTTGCATTTATTTTTATTGCACTTTATATAAATATGTAATCTTATCTCATTTTCAGCCATTGTATATTATGACATGTTGTGCTTTTGTTCATAAAGTACAGGTTCACATCAGTGTCATATGCCAACATCTTTGTATTATATTAAACTTGACTGTAGGCTACATTTTATATTCTTTGTATTTGTGTTTGTTCTTTCTTGTGTAAATTGGATGTTTGTTGCATGACTTTCAACATTTAGATTTTACAGTGCTGGAAGAAATAGTGTTACGAAAATGTAAATGCATAAGTTAAACTCGGCGTATACTTTTGTTTTGGGCAGCGTTACGGCTGTAACATTGCAGTAGCTTAGAGTATTAAAAGAAACACAAAGATGGCTATGTGAAATAATTGCATTTTATCCTGAACTAGCCTGACACGGGGAAGATTTTATCACTGCATTCACACTACAGGACAGAGTTCCAGGTGGTTCCCCCAGTTCTTGACCAAAGAACAGCACGAGCCATCAAGTCCAATCAGTCATAAACGCTTCTACTTAAACCCAGAGGTCTAGACCAAAGGCAGCTGGGAATTGCCTTCCCAGCAGTGCCAGTTTCAGGGATGTTATGGTAGTTAGAATATCATAATTATACTGAGTCTAATATAGCAACTCATAATGTAATAACAGCACATAATGTAATAACAGTTCATAATGTGATAACCTAAATGTAGTAAAGGCCCATAATGTAGGCTAATAAGGTCACAATGTAATACATCATGAGAGCATAACATAATAATGATTTTTGCATAATGTAATCATGTAATAATGTGTTACATGTAGCCGCTCAATTCACAGTTAATAATGTAATTACGGGTCATATTGTTGAGAAAAGTTTTACATCGTATCAGTATCATGTCAGTATCACAGGCAGTATCATTACTGCCCGGAACTGGGCCTTGATGATCAGGCTTTCAACACTGGGTAGACCACACTTCTGCAGGACCTCAAGATTTGACACCTTGTCCTACCACACTTGATGAGCTTATAGGTTATTAGTTCATAATGAATCGTTATTGTTGAGTTAAAACTCATAAATGGAGCATGGATCTTCTACAAGACACCTCAGACAACTTCTACAGTCTCAACAACTACATCTCCCAGAGTGCATCAGCTGCTAGATGGCTGCTGGTGCTCATTTGCCTGATTGAACACCTGTTAAAGGCTGATGGTGGTGACACTCAAACAAATATCAAACAAGATGGCGGAATAAACAAACCTATAAAGGCTGATACAGACAGCCACAGACACACACGTCCTTGTGTTTATTAATATAAGCCTTTATAACCAACCAAAGGGTGAAATAATGCACGTGCGTGCGTGCGTGAGTGCATGAGTGCGTGTGTGTGTGTGTGTGTGTGTGTGTGTGTGTGTGTGTGTGTGTGGTGCACACAGCAGTTACATCAACAGTGGATGATCCAAACAACTTATGATCCTAACGGACCAATGACGGACGGACTAGTTGAACAGGTGACCGGATCCAGTGGGCGGGGCTTTGGATTTAAATAGGAGCGGCCATGTTTTTTCCCAGCATGCTGTTTGGTTTGGGATCCACTTCATGCTGTCTCAGTGAGCAGAGCTGTTTGTTCCAAGGTAAGAAGCGTTTGTTTGAGAAACACGGTTTTATCCTTGAGCACTGTTGTTGTTTAGACATTAAGATGATTTATAGGACTGTTTATTGTTTAAACAGAGTATTTATAAGACTGTTGTTTATTGTGACACTAAATGGACAACAATGTCAGCAATGTTTGTCCTTTTATAGGACTCGTTCTTTGGCCTTGGGCCTCGATCACACAAAAAAAACATTTGTTTTGTCTGTTTAATGGCCGCCCCAATGCATTTCCAATGGGAGGCACATGCTTTGACCAAACATTTGTGTTTGATTTTGGGGGGCAATCAAACACAGGCAGAGCCCAGAACATACCGGTATGCTTATGTGTGACTGAGGCCTTGGGCCTTGATCGCAACAAAAGCATTGTCTTGTCTGTGAAAATGGCTGATCTACAAGCTCACAATGCATTGTGAATGTGATGTGACACATTGTGAGCTTTTAGATCTGCTATTTTCAAAAGGTTTTTTTCTGTTCAAAATGACCAAGTATGCAGATTGTCCCATTTGAAATGTTTAAGTACATTTTGATGCCAAAACCTTTTAACTTTGACTCAAGTTATATAATGTAGATTTTGAAGTTTAGATTTCTTTTTACCAATATCTTAAAGGGACAATTCACTTTAAAAAACTAACTTTTTGTCATTGTATTATCTACTCGGGTTTATGTGAACACTACAGACAGTTTTTAAGTTAAAATGCTAAAAAGCTAAAATGAATATTTAAATACTGAATCAAGCAACTTAAAAGCTGTCTGCAGTGTTCACATAAGCCTGAGTAGACGATAAAGTGAAATATCCTTTTAATATTATATGAATTTTACAATGTATGAAATCTGGATAAAGAGTAATGTTGTTTTTATTTATGTCTTGCAGGTTAATCATGTGACCTTGGTGTCATGTGTGACCTTGGATGGGGTCATCAGGAGATGGCTGGTATTGATAATGGAGTGTCTACTCGGCTGAGCTGAAACGTATAACGGTGTCAACGAACGCTCCCTGAGATTACGAGGCGTACGGTGCTCGGGACGTATTGTGCCATACAACCTACGCGGCTCTATTAATACCGGCTATCTTCAACTGAGCGACGGAAGCCCCCCCATGGTATGTACCTGGATTACATGTGGCTGTAGTAGAAACAAGGGCAGTGTCACCATTACATGTCAAGTTGACCATTCATTGTCATACATATGATTTTACATGTTTGGGTGAAAAACCTTACTGAGGTTTTTATGTGTTTTTAGTATTTCAATGTGTCCATGATGTCATGGACACTTCCTACCCAGACTACAATTCCCATAATGCTTTGGTGCACTGCTCCTTGTGCATAGGGGACGGCTGTCTTACTGAGACAACATGTAGTCTAGGGAGGAAGTGAGCCCATTGTCCATGACATCATGGAGCCCATGGACACTTTTGAAATACTACATATCTAAAAACGACGATTACCCACATAAAAAACCCAGGAAAGTGTTTCTTGTCTCCCAAACATCATTAAAATAAGCTCTGGTTGCAAAAGGGGTGAAGTCGCCGTTTAATGGGTTGAATCATTAAAGCTGCTATAAGCAATATGTCAAATGTAATTACTTTAAAAAAAATTGGTATTCAGACTGCCAGCAATGGGTAAAACAATATTGTCTCGACTCTGACACATCTTGGGGCCACAATCTGCATTCAAAGATGTTCCTAGCGTTGTCATTGGTCGATTTGCCTGTCTACTTCCTGATTGGTCAGTCATTTTGACCGGGTTCTTTTTTTTTCTCTGACCAATGACAAAGCTTCTAGGAATATCTTTGACTGCAGATTGTGGCCCCTAGATGTATCGCAGAGACTAAATCATGTGTGTTTTACTCATTGCTGAATGAAATAAAAATCATTAAAATTGACATTATTGCTTATAGGAGCTTTAATCACAATTTGTGACAATGATAAAGTAAGATATTGGTGACACAGCTTTCAGTGACTGTTATGACTTACAAAATGTCATCCTGTAGGCCGACAACTAAATAGATATATATTTTTCTTGTCATTTCAGAACGTGAAGCTGACAAGGCGACGTCGGTATTGAAGGTACAGTGCTGTTGCCACTCCTGGGTGCTGTTGGCAGTGAAGGTTAGTAATGAACCTTTTGATTCCTGATGCTTGTGTAAGTGGGCTACATGCTACATGCAACCATACCATAGGTTGTCATTCGCACCGTGTATCGTTTCACGTAATCTGTGTATAATGCCACTCTACATCACATGCCGCAATGTGATTTATGTATTGTTTAACATAATTTACGGGTAAAGCTGTCGCGTCACGTCACATCACATTATGTATGTTCTGTTGAAGTCTTTCTGTGCTGTTTTCTGTGTCGAGTTATTAGAATTTCTATTTCCTTTCTCTTTTAATAAAAAAAAGTATTTTTTTTATTTCTCCTTGCCCATTGCCCTAGTTCTTCACTAGTGGACTGTGTGTACAAAATGTGATTTGGCGTCATGCGACTTATTTCCGGTATCATTATGGTAGCATGTAGCCTGCTTAACACTGTTTACAGCCTTCTATGCTGTAGATCTGTCCAAACTAACAGGAAGAAAATTATGGCAGATTTTCTTCGTTGGTTAGTTTGTTTTGTTTAGTGCTGATATTGAAGGTAAGTGGGCGTAGTTTATTATCTTTTGATGTCGGGCAGAAACCTTGTATCTCCATAGTTCAACCTTTTGTAAATTAATTTCCTTACTTGGTCATGCTACAGTGTCACACACTAAAGTAGCAAATAGCTGATCTACAAGCTCACGATGCAAAGATCATCCATTATTGAATATAACCTATTAGTATCGAACATGCACGGTTTCTACCCCGACCTTTCATCTTCTCTTCTATTCTTTGCTTTAATAAAGTTCTTGTTTTTTCTGGTCAGAGTTTTTAATCGCATTTTGCTTTATTTTTCATAAGTCATTTCTTTCTTATCTATCACTAGTTCTTCACTAGTGTATGTGGTGCGTGTGTCGGGTCGTGTCTCTCATACAGTTTCTAATCATTTGATTGGAGCTGTATCGTTTCACGTCATTTGCGTTGTGTCATTTGCTGGTAAAGCGCCATCACGTCAGTTCACATCAGATATGAACACAGGCCGGTATGTGATGTGCATTTATGTGATATTTTTATGTGATTATTTCACAAATTGCGGATAGCTCGTTGCACGCCATGCACTCTGTTCATTGCTCTTGTGTTCTAATGTCATCCTCAGTGTTGTATGTATGTTGTGTTCTCATGTTCATAGTGTTGCTGTATTGCTGACAAATACTGGGGTCCAAAGAATGCTTCTGCCATTGCATAATTTGCACCTCGTATAATTTGTCAATCGTCCACAAATGGCATAAATTGTAATGTATATTTAAATGTGGGCAATTCTTTTGAAAACATGTAGATTTTAAAATAGAAATGTGGGACAACTGGCTAGAAAGACTGGCCACAAACCTAAGGCCAACTGCTTGGGCGGAGACCAAGAATCTTTTTGTTTTGTTCATGTTCATAAAGCGCTCGAAGTGCTTTAAGTGAGAAGTCGAGCAGCAAACCTCTAGGTCATAAGAGCATTGTTTGTGCTATATTATCAGATCCAATTTGTGAGTATAAAGCTTCATCTAAGCCCACATCACATATGAACACAGGCCCGGTATGTGATGTGTGTTTATGTCTCGTATCATTTCACATTGGTGAGTAAGGCTTCATCACGTCATCCCCACATCACATGATGAATTTAGGGTTAGGGCTAGGGTTAGGTATGTGATGTGGATTGATGTGATGTATGTCTTTTATAATGTGCGAGTGAAGCTTCATCGTGTCAGTTCAGATCACATTATGTGGTGTGTATTGATGTGATTTATTTATGCTGCCATTTGCAGCTAAAACTTAATTCATGCCGGTCAGTATGCGAGGCATTGACGATGGGCCTATGACCCAAAGGTTTTCTGCTGCACTTTTCACTTTTAGCACTTTGCAGCTCTTTATGAGCACGGAAAAATAAAATATTTTCTTAGTTTATGTCTGAGGAGTTTTCCTTAGTCTTCTTCTCGATTTAAATTGTAAGACATAATCATGGCTATCATTTATAGTCTATGATTCAAAATATTATGAATGTGATTGCTTTTGGACCTGTAAATTACAACAAAACAAACTAAGGCACTGGTGTGGTACTACTGGTTTACCAGAATGGGGTTCAACTCCCTGCGGTGCCCTCAATTTGTTGTATTTACATGGTTCATTTTCTGCTCATTGTTGCCTTTTCAGAGATGATAACCCCCAGGTTCTTTACTGCGTTTGTACTCTCTACATTTGGGTTACAAGTCTATTTAGGGACAAGCCCGAAGGTACTCTTGGTTTTCTCTTCTCCTTCCACCAAAAATGGCAGTCCACGGTCACACTCGGCAGTCAGTTGGGGTTTGGGGGTCCATATTAGAAGTCCATGGAACTTTCTTTCAAATCCTCGTTTTTCAGTATGCCGTTTTTCATTTTGGAGGATTTGAAGAAATAGACTAATCATTCCAAGATCATGGACTATAGCCCATGGTCTCGGAATGATTTTCGTTCCATAGTGAGGCGGCATAGCTAACCTATCGTTCATTTTATGATGTAAGCGCCAAATTTGGCAGAAGTTGACAGATATATTGGTAACGAAACTGGATATTGGGCCATCCCAAATTCTTATTCTGGTGGGTGTGGCAGCCATTTTTCAAAATGGCCGCCAGCGGTTTTGTCAAATCTTCCTAAACGTCCCTCTAGCAGCTATAATATTTGCTGTAGAAGACTGAAATGTTGCATGAAGGTCATGTGCTTTCAGACCAATTGGCTAAAAGGGGTGGGGGAGATGCAATGGGAGTGGCCTATCATAAAATGTGCATAACTTCCAAGTAGACATACACATTTTTATTTCATTATTACTTTTTTTTTCAAAAATGATGAAAAACGGCGCGCTATAGTATGCCGTACGATATAGCCCATGGTCCAAAATGATGAGAAACGAGGCTAACTTTTTTTTTCAAAATTTCAAAAAACATGGGCTATAACCCATCGTTTTTTTCATTTGTCAAATCATCAAAAATGATGAAAAACGGCGCGCTATAATGCCGTACGATATAGGCTATAGCCCATGGTCCAAAATGATGAGAAACGAGGATAACTTTTTTTTCCAAAATTTCAAAAAACATGGGCTATAACCCATCGTTTTTGTCATTTCGTCATTTTTTTCAAAAATGATGAAAAACGGCGCGCTATAGTATGCCGTACGATATGGGCTATAGCCCATGGTCCAAAATGATGAGAAACGAGGCTAACTTTTTTTCAAATTTTCAAAAAACATGGGCTATAACCCATCGTTTTTTTCATCTTTTCATTTTTTTCAAATGATGAAAAACGGCGTGCCATAGTATGCCGTACGATATGGGCTATAGCCCACAGTCCAAAATGATGAGAAACGAGGCTAACTTTTTTTTTCAAAATTTCAAAAAACATGGGCTATAACCCATCGTTTTTGTCATTTCGTCATTTTTTTCAAATCCTCAAAAATGATGAAAAACAGCGCGCTATAGTATGCCGTACGATATGGGCTATAGCCCACAGTCCAAAATGATGAGAAACGAGGCTAACTTTTTTCAAAATTTCAAAAAACATGGGCTATAACCCATCGTTTTTTTCATTTCGTAATTTTTTTCAAATCCTCAAAAATTATGAAAAATGCCGCGCTATAGTATGCCGTACGATATGGGCTATAGCCCACAGTCCAAAATGATGAGAAACGAGGCTAACTTTTTTTTTCAAAATTTCAAAAGACATGGGCTATAACCCATCGTTTTTTTCATTTTTTCATTTTTTTCAAATCCTCAAAAATGATGAAAAACGGCGCGCTATAGTATGCCATACGATATGGGCTATAGCCCATGGTCCAAAATGATGAGAAACGAGGCTAACTTTTTTCAAAATTTCAAAAAACATGGGCTATAACCCATCGTTTTTTTCATTTCGTAATTTTTTTAAAATCCTCAAAAATTATGAAAAATGCCGCGCTATAGTATGCCGTACGATATGGGCTATAGCCCACAGTCCAAAATGATGAGAAACGAGGCTAACTTTTTTTTTCAAAATTTCAAAAGACATGGGCTATAACCCATCGTTTTTTTCATTTTTTCATTTTTTTCAAATCCTCAAAAATGATGAAAAACGGCGCGCTATAGTATGCCATACGATATGGGCTATAGCCCATGGTCCAAAATGATGAGAAACGAGGCTAACTTTTTTTTCCAAAATTTCAAAAAACATGGGCTATAACCCATCGTTTTTGTCATTTCGTCATTTTTTTCAAATCTTCAAAAATGATGAAAAACGGCGCGCTATAGTATGCCGTACGGTATGGGCTAGAGCCCACAGTCCAAAATGATGAGAAACGAGGCTAACTTTTTTTTTCAAAATTTCAAAAAACATGGGCTATAACCCATCGTTTTTGTCATTTCGTCATTTTTTTCAAAAATGATGAAAAACGGCGCGCTATAGTATGCCGTACGATATGGGCTATAGCCCATGGTCCAAAATGATGAGAAACGAGGCTAACTTTTTTTTCAAATTTTCAAAAAACATGGGCTATAACCCATCGTTTTTTTCATCTTTTCATTTTTTTCAAATCCTCAAATGATGAAAAACGGCGTGCCATAGTATGCCGTACGATATGGGCTATAGCCCACAGTCCAAAATGATGAGAAACGAGGCTAACTTTTTTTTTCAAAATTTCAAAAAACATGGGCTATAACCCATCGTTTTTGTCATTTCGTCATTTTTTTCAAATCCTCAAAAATGATGAAAAACAGCGCGCTATAGTATGCCGTACGATATGGGCTATAGCCCACAGTCCAAAATGATGAGAAACGAGGCTAACTTTTTTCAAAATTTCAAAAAACATGGGCTATAACCCATCGTTTTTTTCATTTAGTAATTTTTTTCAAATCCTCAAAAATTATGAAAAATGCCGCGCTATAGTATGCCGTACGATATGGGCTATAGCCCACAGTCCAAAATGATGAGAAACGAGGCTAACTTTTTTTTTCAAAATTTCAAAAGACATGGGCTATAACCCATCGTTTTTTTCATTTTTTCATTTTTTTCAAATCCTCAAAAATGATGAAAAACGGCGCGCTATAGTATGCCATACGATATGGGCTATAGCCCATGGTCCAAAATGATGAGAAACGAGGCTAACTTTTTTTTTCAAAATTTCAAAAAACATGGGCTATAACCCATCGTTTTTGTCATTTCGTCATTTTTTTCAAATCTTCAAAAATGATGAAAAACGGCGCGCTATAGTATGCCGTACGGTATGGGCTATAGCCCACAGTCCAAAATGATGAGAAACGAGGCTAACTTTTTTTTTCAAAATTTCAAAAAACACGGGCTATAACCCATCGTTTTTGTCATTTCGTCATTTTTTTCAAATCTTCAAAAATGATGAAAAACAGCGCGCTATAGTATGCCGTATGATATGGGCTATAGCCCATGGTCCAAAATGATGAGAAACGAGGCTAACTTTTTTTTTCAAAATTTCAAAAAACATGGGCTATAACCCATCGTTTTTGTCAAATTGCGGAAATGGAAATTGCGGAAATTGCGGATTTTTTTCCCCATTTTTTTCAAATCCTCAAAAATGATGAAAAACGGCGTGCCATAGTATGCCGTACGATATGGGCTATAGCCCACGGTCCAAAATGATGAGAAACGAGGCTAACTTTTTTTTTCAAAATTTCAAAAAACATGGGCTATAACCCATCGTTTTTGTCATTTCGTCATTTTTTTCAAATCCTCAAAAATGATGAAAAATAGCGCGCTATAGTATGCCGTACGATATGGGCTATAGCCCAGTCCAAAATGATGAGAAACGAGGCTAACTTTTTTTTTCAAAATTTCAAAAAACATGGGCTATAACTAGGGGTGGGTCCCGAACCTCGGGACCAATCCGGTACCGAACCGAACATGCTAGAGTACCGGGTACCCATTACAATAATTCAATTTCGGTTCTCTCTATCGGTTCCTGGGTGACACCCTGCACGCACGCACGGACGCACATAAAACAGCTGATTATAATCAGATCATGCTACTCGGAGAGCCAGCAACAGAATGGACCGTGGTAATCGCTTCCTATTGTTGCGTTGTCACACGTCTAACCATTAGACGTGCGATAACAACAACACGGAACAATAGACTCTAACGACCCTCAGCCATTGAAATGTTAATGCTTAGATGCATCCAGAAGACGCTACATTTCGCTCCCTCCAGAAAGACTGGAGCGCGCAGAGCGCATATGCACGTAGACACATACATGTCCCGACCCAAACATTGAGGAGCTAAAGTAAACGTGACGTTGTTGTGATTAAACATAATGTGCCACGAAAAATAGCTGTCCATAGATGTCCAAACATGATCGCCTCGTTCGGCCAACAAAATATATCTCCCTCCCTCCACAGAAGCGCAGTGATGCCTGATTTATTCTTCGTCGTACACGTGTTATGCTTGCATGCTGAAAATGGCTGATCGACAAGCTCACAACGCGTTGCGGACGCAACACGTTGTGAGCTTGTCGATCAGCTATTTTTAGCATGTGGAAATATGCAGGCTGTGAGAACTGAGACCCTTCACAATAAAAGCATGCAGCTTTCACAAGATGGCCCATAATAAAGACAAGGAAAAGGATTAAGAATTAGGTGGCATTTCACATTGCATATGAGCTATTCTTTTCTCCAAAATGTATTTAAAATAATTAAGGAATTAATTTGGATAATGGTAATGGAGATATTGTAAAAGTTGTCACTTTATTAATCCCAACACTGTATACATGTATGTGTGTATATATATATATATATATATATATATATATATACATTACCTGACATTGAGCTTTTTTGTTAAACAGTTGACCTCTTTTATATCATTTTGGAACTGAAATAGGGAACCGTTAAGAACCGGAATCTATAAGCAGAACCGGAATCGGTACCGGACTCGAAAAAATCCTAACGATACCCATCCCTAGCTATAACCCATCGTTTTTTTCATTTCGTCATTTTTTTCAAATCCTCAAAAATGATGAAAAATGCTGCGCTATAGTATGCCGTACGATATGGGCTATAGCCCACAGTCCAAAATTATGAGAAACGAGGCTAACTTTTTTTTTCAAAATTTCAAAAGACATGGGCTATAACCCATCGTTTTTTTCATTTTTTCATTATTTTCAAATCCTCAAAAATGATGAAAAACGGCGCGCTATAGTATGCCGTACGATATGGGCTATAGCCCATGGTCCAAAATGATGAGAAACGAGGCTAACTTTTTTTTCAAAATTTCAAAAAACATGGGCTATAACCCATCGTTTTTTTCCATTTTTTTCAAATCCTCAAAAATGATGAAAAACGGCGTGCCATAGTATGCCGTACGATATGGGCTATAGCCCACGGTCCAAAATGATGAGAAACGAGGCTAACTTTTCTTTTCAAAATTTCAAAAAACATGGGCTATAACCCATCGTTTTTGTCATTTCGTCATTTTTTTCAAATCTTCAAAAATGATGAAAAACGGCGCGCTATAGTATGCCGTACGATATGGGCTATAGCCCATGGTCCAAAATGATGAGAAACGAGGATAACTTTTTTTTCTCCAAAATTTCACACACGCACGCACGCGCGCGCGCACGTGTAACCAAATGGATCCTTACAGATCCAACACTGTTTTTTGTTAATCATCGAATGAAATGTGGGAGGTCGGCAAGAGAAAGTTAAAAAAATCAAAGCAAATACCGGTAATTCGAAAATTTTATTTTTGTGCTTTTGTATTTCTCTTCTTTATATATTACTTTACTGTTGAAATGTAAAATTTACATTTCAACGAAAGGACCTGTAAATGACAACACAAAAACTAAGGCACTGGTGTCGTACTTCTGGTTTACTGGAACGGGGTTCAACTCCCTGCAGTGCCCTGCTCAATGTGTTGTATTTACATGGTTCATTGGTCCATGGTCTCAGAAGTCATTGAAGTCATTTTTCCGCAACACTCTGCAACTCCTCCGCAATACTCCGCAATTTTTTTTTTTTAAATCAAAAAACATGGGCTATAACCCATCGTTTTTTCATTTCGTCATTTTTTTCAAATCCTCAAAAATGATGAAAAATGGCGCGCTATAGTATGCCGTACGATATGGGCTATAGCCCACAGTCCAAAATGATGAGAAACGAGGCTAACTTTTTTTTTCAAAATTTCAAAAGACATGGGCTATAACCCATCGTTTTTTTCATTTTTTCATTTTTTTCAAATCCTAAAAAATGATGAAAAACGGCGTGCCATAGTATGCCGTACGATATGGGCTATAGCCCACGGTCCAAAATGATGAGAAACGAGGCTAACTTTTTTTTTCAAAATTTCAAAAAACATGGGCTATAACCCATCGTTTTTGTCATTTTGTCATTTTTTTCAAATCCTCAAAAATGATGAAAAACAGCGTGCTATAGTATGCCGTACGATATGGGCTATAGCCCATGGTCCAAAATGATGAGAAACGAGGCTAACTTTTTTTTTCAAAATTTCAAAAAACATGGGCTATAACCCATCGTTTTTGTCATTTCGTCATTTTTTTCAAATCCTCAAAAATGATGAAAAACGGCGTGCCATAGTATGCCGTACGATATGGGCTATAGCCCACGGTCCAAAATGATGAGAAACGAGGCTAACTTTTTTTTTCAAAATTTCAAAAAACATGGGCTATAACCCATCGTTTTTGTCATTTTGTCATTTTTTTCAAATCCTCAAAAATGATGAAAAACTGCGCGCTATAGTATGCCGTACGATATGGGCTATAGCCCACAGTCCAAAATGATGAGAAACGAAGCTAACTTTTTTTTTCAAAATTTCAAAAAACATGGGCTATAACCCATCGTTTTTGTCATTTCGTCATTTTTTTCAAATCTTCAAAAATGATGAAAAACGCCACGCTATAGTATGCCGTACGATATGGGCTATAGCCCATGGTCCAAAATGATGAGAAACGAGGCTAACTTTTTTTTTCAAAATTTCAAAAAACATGGGCTATAACCCATCGTTTTTGTCATTTAGTCATTTTTTTCAAATCCTCAAAAATGATGAAAAACGGCGTGCCATAGTATGCCGTACGATATGGGCTATAGCCCACGGTCCAAAATGATGAGAAACGAGGCTACCTTTTTTTTTCAAAATTTCAAAAAACATGGGCTATAACCCATCGTTTTTGTCATTTCGTCATTTTTTTTCAAGTCCTCAAAAATGATGAAAAATAGCGCGCTATAGTATGCCGTACGATATGGGCTATAGCCCACGGTCCAAAATGATGAGAAACGAGGCTAACTTTTTTTTTCAAAATTTCAAAAAACATGGGCTATAACCCATCGTTTTTGTCATTTCGTCATTTTTTTCAAATCCTCAAAAATGATGAAAAATAGCGCGCTATAGTATGCCGTACGATATGGGCTATAGCCCACAGTCCAAAATGATGAGAAACGAGGCTAACTTTTTTTTCCAAAATTTCAAAAAACATGGGCTATAACCCATCGTTTTTGTCATTTCGTCATTTTTTTCAAATCCTCAAAAATGATGAAAAATAGCGCGCTATAGTATGCCGTATGATATGGGCTATAGCCCATGGTCCAAAATGATGAGAAACGAGGCTAACTTTTTTTTTCAAAATTTCAAAAAACATGGGCTATAACCCATCGTTTTTGTCATTTCGTCATTTTTTCAAATCCTCAAAAATGATGAAAAATAGTGCGCTATAGTATGCCGTACGATATGGGCTATAGCCCACGGTCCAAATAATGAGAAACGAGGCTAACTTTTTTTTTTTAAATTTCAAAAAACATGGGCTATAACCCATCGTTTTTGTCATTTCGTCATTTTTTTCAAATCCTCAAAAATGATGAAAAATAGCGCGCTATAGTATGCCGTACGATATGGGCTATAGCCCACAGTCCAAAATGATGAGAAACGAAGCTAACTTTTTTTTTCAAAATTTCAAAAAACATGGGCTATAACCCATCGTTTTTGTCATTTCGTCATTTTTTTCAAATCTTCAAAAATGATGAAAAACGGCGCGCTATAGTATGCCGTACGATATGGGCTATAGCCCACAGTCCAAAATGATGAGAAACGAGGCTTACTTTTTTTTCCAAAATTTCAAAAAACATGGGCTATAACCCATCGTTTTTTTCATTTCGTCATTTTTTTCAAATCCTCAAAAATGATGAAAAACGGCGTGCCATAGTATGCCGTATGATATGGGCTATAGCCCATGGTCCAAAATGATGAGAAACGAGGCTAACTTTTTTTTTCAAAATTTCAAAAAACATGGGCTATAACCCATCGTTTTTGTCATTTCGTCATTTTTTTCAAATCCTCAAAAATGATGAAAAATAGCGCGCTATAGTATGCCGTACGATATGGGCTATAGCCCACAGTCCAAAATGATGAGAAACGAAGCTAACTTTTTTTTTCAAAATTTCAAAAAACATGGGCTATAACCCATCGTTTTTGTCATTTCGTCATTTTTTTCAAATCTTCAAAAATGATGAAAAAAGGCGCGCCATAGTATGCCGTACGATATGGGCTATAGCCCACGGTCCAAAATGATGAGAAACGAGGCTACCTTTTTTTTTCAAAATTTCAAAAAACATGGGCTATAACCCATCGTTTTTGTCATTTCGTCATTTTTTTTCAAGTCCTCAAAAATGATGAAAAATAGCGCGCTATAGTATGCCGTACGATATGGGCTATAGCCCACGGTCCAAAATGATGAGAAACGAGGCTAACTTTTTTTTTCAAAATTTCAAAAAACATGGGCTATAACCCATCGTTTTTGTCATTTCGTCATTTTTTTCAAATCCTCAAAAATGATGAAAAATAGCGCGCTATAGTATGCCGTACGATATGGGCTATAGCCCACAGTCCAAAATGATGAGAAACGAGGCTAACTTTTTTTTCCAAAATTTCAAAAAACATGGGCTATAACCCATCGTTTTTGTCATTTCGTCATTTTTTTCAAATCCTCAAAAATGATGAAAAATAGCGCGCTATAGTATGCCGTATGATATGGGCTATAGCCCATGGTCCAAAATGATGAGAAACGAGGCTAACTTTTTTTTTCAAAATTTCAAAAAACATGGGCTATAACCCATCGTTTTTGTCATTTCGTCATTTTTTCAAATCCTCAAAAATGATGAAAAATAGTGCGCTATAGTATGCCGTACGATATGGGCTATAGCCCACGGTCCAAATAATGAGAAACGAGGCTAACTTTTTTTTTTTAAATTTCAAAAAACATGGGCTATAACCCATCGTTTTTGTCATTTCGTCATTTTTTTCAAATCCTCAAAAATGATGAAAAATAGCGCGCTATAGTATGCCGTACGATATGGGCTATAGCCCACAGTCCAAAATGATGAGAAACGAAGCTAACTTTTTTTTTCAAAATTTCAAAAAACATGGGCTATAACCCATCGTTTTTGTCATTTCGTCATTTTTTTCAAATCTTCAAAAATGATGAAAAACGGCGCGCTATAGTATGCCGTACGATATGGGCTATAGCCCACAGTCCAAAATGATGAGAAACGAGGCTTACTTTTTTTTTCAAAATTTCAAAAAACATGGGCTATAACCCATCGTTTTTTTCATTTCGTCATTTTTTTCAAATCCTCAAAAATGATGAAAAACGGCGTGCCATAGTATGCCGTATGATATGGGCTATAGCCCATGGTCCAAAATGATGAGAAACGAGGCTAACTTTTTTTTTCAAAATTTCAAAAAACATGGGCTATAACCCATCGTTTTTGTCATTTCGTCATTTTTTTCAAATCCTCAAAAATGATGAAAAATAGCGCGCTATAGTATGCCGTACGATATGGGCTATAGCCCACAGTCCAAAATGATGAGAAACGAAGCTAACTTTTTTTTTCAAAATTTCAAAAAACATGGGCTATAACCCATCGTTTTTGTCATTTCGTCATTTTTTTCAAATCTTCAAAAATGATGAAAAAAGGCGCGCCATAGTATGCCGTACGATATGGGCTATAGCCCACGGTCCAAAATGATGAGAAACGAGGCTATTTTTTTTCTAAATTTCAAAAAACATGGGCTATAAGCCATCGTTTTTGTCATTTCGTCATTTTTTTCAAATCCTCAAAAATGATGAAAAATAGCGCGCTATAGTATGCCGTACGATATGGGCTATAGCCCACAGTCCAAAATGATGAGAAACGAGGCTAACTTTTTTTTTTCAAAATTTTAAAAAACATGGGCTATAACCCATCGTTTTTGTCATTTCGTCATTTTTTTCAAATCTTCAAAAATGATGAAAAACGGCGCGCTATAGTATGCCGTACGATATGGGCTATAGCCCATGGTCCAAAATGATGAGAAACGAGGCTAACTTTTTTTTTCAAAATTTCAAAAAACATGGGCTATAACCCATCGTTTTTGTCATTTCGTCATTTTTTTCAAATCCTCAAAAATGATGAAAAACGGCGTGCCATAGTATGCCCTACGATATGGGCTATAGCCCACGGTCCAAAATGATGAGAAACGAGGCTAACTTTTTTTTTCAAAATTTCAAAAAACATGGGCTATAACCCATCGTTTTTGTCATTTCGTCATTTTTTTCAAATCCTCAAAAATGATGAAAAATGCCGCGCTATAGTATGCCGTACGATATGGGCTATAGCCCATGGTCCAAAAAGATGAGAAACGAGGCTAACTTTTTTTTTCAAAATTTCAAAAAACATGGGCTATAACCCATCGTTTTTGTCATTTCGTCATTTTTTTTAAATCCTCAAAAATGATGAAAAACGGCGTGCCATAGTATGCCGTACGATATGGGCTATAGCCCACGGTCCAAAATGATGAGAAACGAGGCTAACTTTTTTTTTCAAAATTTCAAAAAACATGGGCTATAACCCATCGTTTTTGTCATTTCGTCATTTTTTTCAAATCCTCAAAAATGATGAAAAATAGCGCGCTATAGTATGCCGTACGATATGGGCTATAGCCCACAGTCCAGAATGATGAGAAACGAGGCTAACTTTTTTTTTCAAAATTTCAAAAAACATGGGCTATAACCCATCGTTTTTGTCATTTCGTCATTTTTTTCAAATCTTCAAAAATGATGAAAAACGGCGCGCCATAGTATGCCGTACGATATGGGCTATAGCCCACAGTCCAAAATGATGAGAAACGAGGCTAATTCTTTTTTCTAAATTTCAAAAAACATGGGCTATAACCCATCGTTTTTGTCATTTCGTCATTTTTTTCAAATCCTCAAAAATGATGAAAAATAGCGCGCTATAGTATGCCGTACGATATGGGCTATAGCCCACAGTCCAAAATGATGAGAAACGAGGCTAACTTTTTTTTTCAAAATTTCAAAAAACATGGGCTATAACCCATCGTTTTTGTCATTTCGTCATTTTTTTCAAATCTTCAAAAATGATGAAAAACGGCGCGCTATAGTATGCCGTACGATATGGGCTATAGCCCATGGTCCAAAATGATGAGAAACGAGGCTAACTTTTTTTTTTTAAATTTCAAAAAACATGGGCTATAACCCATCGTTTTTGTCATTTCGTCATTTTTTTCAAATCCTCAAAAATGATGAAAAACGGCGTGCCATAGTATGCCCTACGATATGGGCTATAGCCCACGGTCCAAAATGATGAGAAACGAGGCTAACTTTTTTTTTCAAAATTTCAAAAAACATGGGCTATAACCCATCGTTTTTGTCATTTCGTCATTTTTTTCAAATCCTCAAAAATGATGAAAAATGCCGCGCTTTAGTATGCCGTACGATATGGGCTATAGCCCACAGTCCAAAATGATGAGAAACGAGGCTAACTTTTTTTTTCAAAATTTCAAAAAACATGGGCTATAACCCATCGTTTTTGTCATTTCGTCATTTTTTTCAAATCTTCAAAAATGATGAAAAACGGCGCGCTATAGTATGCCGTACGATATGGGCTATAGCCCATGGTCCAAAAAGATGAGAAACGAGGCTAACTTTTTTTTTCAAAATTTAAAAAAACATGGGCTATAACCCATCGTTTTTGTCATTTCGTCATTTTTTTTAAATCCTCAAAAATGATGAAAAACGGCGTGCCATAGTATGCCGTACGATATGGGCTATAGCCCACGGTCCAAAATGATGAGAAACGAGGCTAACTTTTTTTTTCAAAATTTCAAAAAACATGGGCTATAACCCATCGTTTTTGTCATTTCGTCATTTTTTTCAAATCCTCAAAAATGATGAAAAATAGCGCGCTATAGTATGCCGTACGATATGGGCTATAGCCCACAGTCCAAAATGATGAGAAACGAAGCTAACTTTTTTTTTCAAAATTTCAAAAAACATGGGCTATAACCCATCGTTTTTGTCATTTCGTCATTTTTTTCAAATCTTCAAAAATGATGAAAAACGGCGCGCTATAGTATGCCGTATGATATGGGCTATAGCCCATGGTCCAAAATGATGAGAAACGAGGCTAACTTTTTTTTTCAAAATTTCAAAAAACATGGGCTATAACCCATCGTTTTTGTCATTTCGTCATTTTTTCAAATCCTCAAAAATGATGAAAAACGGCGTGCCATAGTATGCCGTACGATATGGGCTATAGCCCACGGTCCAAAATGATGAGAAACGAGGCTAACTTTTTTTTTCAAAATTTCAAAAAACATGGGTATATAACCCATCGTTTTTGTCATTTCGTCATTTTTTTCAAATCCTCAAAAATGATGAAAAATAGCGCGCTATAGTATGCCGTACGATATGGGCTATAGCCCACAGTCCAAAATGATGAGAAACGAAGCTAACTTTTTTTTTCAAAATTTCAAAAAACATGGGCTATAACCCATCGTTTTTGTCATTTCGTCATTTTTTTCAAATCTTCAAAAATGATGAAAAACGGCGCGCTATAGTATGCCGTAGTATAGCGCGCCGTTTTTCATCATTTTTGAGGATTTGAAAAAAATGAAAAAATGAAAAAATAAATCCGCAATTTCCACAATTTCCATTTCCGCAAATTCCGCAATTACCATTTCCTCAATTTCCTCAATTTCCTCAATTTCCGCAATTCCGCAATTTGACAAAAACGATGGGTTATAGCCCATGTTTTTTGAAATTTTGAAAAAAAAAGTTAGCCTCGTTTCTCATCATTTTGGACCGTGGGCTATAGCCCATATCGTACGGCATACTATAGCGTGCAGTTTTTCATCATTTTTGAAGATTTGAAAAAAATGACGAAATGACAAAAACGATGGGTTATATCCCATGTTTTTTGAAATTTTGAAAAAAAAAGTTAGCCTCGTTTCTCATCATTTTGGACCGTGGGCTATAGCCCATATCGTACGGCATACTATAGCGCGCCGTTTTTCATCATTTTTGAGGATTTGAAAAAAATTAAAAAATTAAAAAATAAATCCGCACTTTCCGCAATTTCCACAATTTCCATTTCCGCAAATTCCGCAATTACCATTTCCTCAATTTCCTCAATTTCCGCAATTCCGCAATTTGACAAAAACGATGGGTTATAGCCCATGTTTTTTGAAATTTTGAAAAAAATAAGTTAGCCTCGTTTCTCATCATTTTGGACCGTGGTCGTACGGCCCATATCGTACGGCATACTATAGCGCTCCGTTTTTCATCATTTTTGAATATTTGAAAAAAATGACGAAATGACAAAAACGATGGGTTATAGCCCATGTTTTTTGAAATTTTGAAAAAAACAAGTTAGCCTCGTTTCTCATCATTTTGGACCGTGGGCTATAGCCCATATCGTACGGCATACTATAGCGCGCAGTTTTTCATCATTTTTGAAGATTTGAAAAAAATGACGAAATGACAAAAACGATGGGTTATAGCCCATGTTTTTTGAAATTTTGAAAAAAAAAGTTAGCCTCGTTTCTCATCATTTTGGACCGTGGGCTATAGCCCATATCGTACGGCATACTATAGCGTGCAGTTTTTCATCATTTTTGAAGATTTGAAAAAATGACGAAATGATAAAAACGATGGGTTATAGCCCATGTTTTTTGAAATTTTGGAAAAAAAAGTTAGCCTCGTTTCTCATCATTTTGGACCGTGGTCGTACGGCCCATATCGTACGGCATACTATAGCGCGCCGTTTTTCATCATTTTTGAATATTTGAAAAAAATTACGAAATGACAAAAACGATGGGTTATAGCCCATGTTTTTTGAAATTTTGAAAAAAAAAAGTTAGCCTCGTTTCTCATCATTTTGGACCGTGGGCTATAGCCCATATCGTACGGCATACTATAGCGCGCAGTTTTTCATCATTTTTGAAGATTTGAAAAAAATGACGAAATGACAAAAACGATGGGTTATAGCCCATGTTTTTTGAAATTTTGAAAAAAAAAGTTAGCCTCGTTTCTCATCATTTTGGACCGTGGGCTATAGCCCATATCGTACGGCATACTATAGCGTGCAGTTTTTCATCATTTTTGAAGATTTGAAAAAATGACGAAATGACAAAAACGATGGGTTATAGCCCATGTTTTTTGAAATTTTGAAAAAAATAAGTTAGCCTCGTTTCTCATCATTTTGGACCGTGGGCTATAGCCCATATCGTACGGCATACTATAGCGCGCAATTTTTCATCATTTTTGAAGATTTAAAAAAAATGACGAAATGACAAAAACGATGGGTTATAGCCCATGTTTTTTGAAATTTTGGAAAAAAAAGTTAGCCTCGTTTCTCATCATTTTGGACCGTGGTCGTACGGCCCATATCGTACGGCATACTATAGCGCGCCGTTTTTCATCATTTTTGAATATTTGAAAAAAATGACGAAATGACAAAAACGATGGGTTATAGCCCATGTTTTTTGAAATTTTGAAAAAAAAAGTTAGCCTCGTTTCTCATCATTTTGGACCGTGGTCGTACGGCCCATATCGTACGGCATACTATAGCGTGCAGTTTTTCATCATTTTTGAAGATTTGAAAAAATGACGAAATGATAAAAACGATGGGTTATAGCCCATGTTTTTTGAAATTTTGAAAAAAAAAGTTAGCCTCGTTTCTCATCATTTTGGACCGTGGGCTATAGCCCATATCGTACGGCATACTATAGCGTGCAGTTTTTCATCATTTTTGAAGATTTGAAAAAATGACGAAATGACAAAAACGATGGGTTATAGCCCATGTTTTTTGAAATTTTGAAAAAAAAAGTTAGCCTCGTTTCTTATCATTTTGGACCGTGGGCTATAGCCCATATCGTACGGCATACTATAGCGTGCAGTTTTTCATCATTTTTGAAGATTTTAAAAAAATGACGAAATGACAAAAACGATGGGTTATAGCCCATGTTTTTTGAAATTTTGAAAAAAAAAGTTAGCCTCGTTTCTCATCATTTTGGACCGTGGGCTATAGCCCATATCGTACGGCATACTATAGCGCGCAGTTTTTCATCATTTTTGAAGATTTGAAAAAAAGTGACGAAATGACAAAAACGATGGGTTATAGCCCATGTTTTTTGAAATTTTGAAAAAAAAAGTTAGCCTCGTTTCTCATCATTTTGGACCGTGGGCTATAGCCCATATCGTACGGCATACTATAGCGCGCCGTTTTTCATCATTTTTGAAGATTTGAAAAAAATGACGAAATGACAAAAACGATGGGTTATAGCCCATGTTTTTTGAAAATTTGAAAAAAAAAGTTAGCCTCGTTTCTCATCATTTTGGACCGTGGGCTATAGCCCATATCGTACGGCATACTATAGCGCGCAGTTTTTCATCATTTTTGAAGATTTGAAAAAAATGACGAAATGACAAAAACGATGGGTTATAGCCCATGTTTTTTGAAATTTTGAAAAAAAAAGTTAGCCTCATTTCTCATCATTTTGGACCGTGGGCTATAGCCCATATCGTACGGCATACTATAGCGCGCAGTTTTTCATCATTTTTGAAGATTTGAAAAAAATGACGAAATGACAAAAACGATGGGTTATAGCCCATGTTTTTTGAAATTTTGAAAAAAAAAGTTAGCCTCGTTTCTCATCATTTTGGACCGTGGGCTATAGCCCATATCGTACGGCATACTATAGCGTGCAGTTTTTCATCATTTTTGAAGATTTGAAAAAAATGACGAAATGAAAAAAACGATGGGTTATAGCCCATGTTTTTTGAAATTTTGAAAAAAAAAGTTAGCCTCGTTTCTCATCATTTTGGACCGTGGGCTATAGCCCATATCGTACGGCATACTATAGCGCGCAGTTTTTCATCATTTTTGAAGATTTGAAAAAAATGACGAAATGACAAAAAACAATGGGTTATAGCCCATGTTTTTTGAAATTTTGAAAAAAAAAGTTAGCCTCGTTTCTCATCATTTTGGACCGTGGGCTATAGCCCATATCGTACGGCATACTATAGCGTGCAGTTTTTCATCATTTTTGAAGATTTGAAAAAAATGACGAAATGAAAAAAACGATGGGTTATAGCCCATGTTTTTTGAAATTTTGAAAAAATAAGTTAGCCTCGTTTCTCATCATTTTGGACCGTGGGCTATAGCCCATATCGTACGGCATACTATAGCGCGCAGTTTTTCATCATTTTTGAAGATTTGAAAAAAATGACGAAATGACAAAAACGATGGGTTATAGCCCATGTTTTTTGAAATTTTGAAAAAAAAAGTTAGCCTCGTTTCTCATCATTTTGGACCGTGGGCTATAGCCCATATCGTACGGCATACTATAGCGCGCCGTTTTTCATCATTTTTGAGGATTTAAAAAAAATGAAAAAATGAAAAAATAAATCAGCAATTTCCGCAATTTCCACAATTTCCATTTCCGCAAATTCCGCAATTACCATTTCCTCAATTTCCTCAATTTCCTCAATTTCCGCAATTCCGCAATTTGACAAAAACGATGGGTTATAGCCCATGTTTTTTGAAATTCTAAAAAAAAAAGTTAGCCTCATTTCTCATAATTTTGGACCGTGGGCTATAGCCCATATCGTACGGCATACGATAGCGCGCAGTTTTTCATCATTTTTGAAGATTTGAAAAAAATGACGAAATGACAAAAACGATGGGTTATAGCCCATGTTTTTTGAAATTTTGAAAAAAGAAGTTAGCCTCGTTTCTCATCATTTTGGACCGTGGGCTATAGCCCATATCGTACGGCATACTATAGCGCGCAGTTTTTCATCATTTTTGAAGATTTGAAAAAAATGACGAAATGACAAAAATGATGGGTTATAGCCCATGTTTTTTGAAATTTTGAAAAAAAAAGTTAGCCTCGTTTCTCATCATTTTGGACCGTGGGCTATAGCCCATATCGTACGGCATACTATAGCGCGCAGTTTTTCATCATTTTTGAAGATTTGAAAAAAATGACGAAATGACAAAAACGATGGGTTATAGCCCATGTTTTTTGAAATTTTGAAAAAAAAAGTTAGCCTCGTTTCTCATCATTTTGGACCGTGGGCTATAGCCCATATCGTACGGCATACTATAGCGTGCAGTTTTTCATCATTTTTGAAGATTTGAAAAAAATGACGAAATGACAAAAACGATGGGTTATAGCCCATGTTTTTTGAAATTTTGAAAAAAAAAGTTAGCCTCGTTTCTCATCATTTTGGACCGTGGGCTATAGCCCATATCGTACGGCATACTATAGCGTGCAGTTTTTCATCATTTTTGAAGATTTGAAAAAAATGACGAAATGACAAAAACGATGGGTTATAGCCCATGTTTTTTGAAATTTTGAAAAAAAAAGTTAGCCTCGTTTCTCATCATTTTGGACCGTGGGCTATAGCCCATATCGTACGGCATACTATAGCGCGCAGTTTTTCATCATTTTTGAAGATTTGAAAAAAATGACGAAATGACAAAAAACAATGGGTTATAGCCCATGTTTTTTGAAATTTTGAAAAAAAAAGTTAGCCTCGTTTCTCATCATTTTGGACCGTGGGCTATAGCCCATATCGTACGGCATACTATAGCGTGCAGTTTTTCATCATTTTTGAAGATTTGAAAAAAATGACGAAATGAAAAAAACGATGGGTTATAGCCCATGTTTTTTGAAATTTTGAAAAAATAAGTTAGCCTCGTTTCTCATCATTTTGGACCGTGGGCTATAGCCCATATCGTACGGCATACTATAGCGCGCAGTTTTTCATCATTTTTGAAGATTTGAAAAAAATGACGAAATGACAAAAACGATGGGTTATAGCCCATGTTTTTTGAAATTTTGAAAAAAAAAGTTAGCCTCGTTTCTCATCATTTTGGACCGTGGGCTATAGCCCATATCGTACGGCATACTATAGCGCGCCGTTTTTCATCATTTTTGAGGATTTAAAAAAAATGAAAAAATGAAAAAATAAATCAGCAATTTCCGCAATTTCCACAATTTCCATTTCCGCAAATTCCGCAATTACCATTTCCTCAATTTCCTCAATTTCCTCAATTTCCGCAATTCCGCAATTTGACAAAAACGATGGGTTATAGCCCATGTTTTTTGAAATTCTAAAAAAAAAAGTTAGCCTCATTTCTCATAATTTTGGACCGTGGGCTATAGCCCATATCGTACGGCATACGATAGCGCGCAGTTTTTCATCATTTTTGAAGATTTGAAAAAAATGACGAAATGACAAAAACGATGGGTTATAGCCCATGTTTTTTGAAATTTTGAAAAAAGAAGTTAGCCTCGTTTCTCATCATTTTGGACCGTGGGCTATAGCCCATATCGTACGGCATACTATAGCGCGCAGTTTTTCATCATTTTTGAAGATTTGAAAAAAATGACGAAATGACAAAAATGATGGGTTATAGCCCATGTTTTTTGAAATTTTGAAAAAAAAAGTTAGCCTCGTTTCTCATCATTTTGGACCGTGGGCTATAGCCCATATCGTACGGCATACTATAGCGCGCAGTTTTTCATCATTTTTGAAGATTTGAAAAAAATGACGAAATGACAAAAACGATGGGTTATAGCCCATGTTTTTTGAAATTTTGAAAAAAAAAGTTAGCCTCGTTTCTCATCATTTTGGACCGTGGGCTATAGCCCATATCGTACGGCATACTATAGCGTGCAGTTTTTCATCATTTTTGAAGATTTGAAAAAAATGACGAAATGACAAAAACGATGGGTTATAGCCCATGTTTTTTGAAATTTTGAAAAAAAAAGTTAGCCTCGTTTCTCATCATTTTGGACCGTGGGCTATAGCCCATATCGTACGGCATACTATAGCGTGCAGTTTTTCATCATTTTTGAAGATTTGAAAAAAATGACGAAATGACAAAAACGATGGGTTATAGCCCATGTTTTTTGAAATTTTGAAAAAATAAGTTAGCCTCGTTTCTCATCATTTTGGACCGTGGGCTATAGCCCATATCGTACGGCATACTATAGCGCGCAGTTTTTCATCATTTTTGAAGATTTGAAAAAAATGACGAAATGACAAAAACGATGGGTTATAGCCCATGTTTTTTGAAATTTTGAAAAAAAAAGTTAGCCTCGTTTCTCATCATTTTGGACCGTGGGCTATAGCCCATATCGTACGGCATACTATAGCGCGCCGTTTTTCATCATTTTTGAGGATTTAAAAAAAATGAAAAAATGAAAAAATAAATCAGCAATTTCCGCAATTTCCACAATTTCCATTTCCGCAAATTCCGCAATTACCATTTCCTCAATTTCCTCAATTTCCTCAATTTCCGCAATTCCGCAATTTGACAAAAACGATGGGTTATAGCCCATGTTTTTTGAAATTCTAAAAAAAAAGTTAGCCTCATTTCTCATAATTTTGGACCGTGGGCTATAGCCCATATCGTACGGCATACGATAGCGCGCAGTTTTTCATCATTTTTGAAGATTTGAAAAAAATGACGAAATGACAAAAACGATGGGTTATAGCCCATGTTTTTTGAAATTTTGAAAAAAGAAGTTAGCCTCGTTTCTCATCATTTTGGACCGTGGGCTATAGCCCATATCGTACGGCATACTATAGCGCGCAGTTTTTCATCATTTTTGAAGATTTGAAAAAAATGACGAAATGACAAAAATGATGGGTTATAGCCCATGTTTTTTGAAATTTTGAAAAAAAAAGTTAGCCTCGTTTCTCATCATTTTGGACCGTGGGCTATAGCCCATATCGTACGGCATACTATAGCGCGCAGTTTTTCATCATTTTTGAAGATTTGAAAAAAATGACGAAATGACAAAAACGATGGGTTATAGCCCATGTTTTTTGAAATTTTGAAAAAAAAAGTTAGCCTCGTTTCTCATCATTTTGGACCGTGGGCTATAGCCCATATCGTACGGCATACTATAGCGTGCAGTTTTTCATCATTTTTGAAGATTTGAAAAAAATGACGAAATGACAAAAACGATGGGTTATAGCCCATGTTTTTTGAAATTTTGAAAAAAAAAGTTAGCCTCGTTTCTCATCATTTTGGACCGTGGGCTATAGCCCATATCGTACGGCATACTATAGCGTGCAGTTTTTCATCATTTTTGAAGATTTGAAAAAAATGACGAAATGACAAAAACGATGGGTTATAGCCCATGTTTTTTGAAATTTTGAAAAAAAAAGTTAGCCTCGTTTCTCATCATTTTGGACCGTGGGCTATAGCCCATATCGTACGGCATACTATAGCACACAGTTTTTCATCATTTTTGAAGATTTGAAAAAAATGACGAAATGACAAAAACGATGGGTTATAGCCCATGTTTTTTGAAATTTTGAAAAAAAAAGTTAGCCTCGTTTCTCATCATTTTGGACCGTGGGCTATAGCCCATATCATACGGCATACTATAGTGCGCCGTTTTTCATCATTTTTGAAGATTTGAAAAAAATGACGAAATGACAAAAACGATGGGTTATAGCCCATGTTTTTTGAAATTTTGAAAAAAAAAGTTAGCCTCGTTTCTCATCATTTTGGACCGTGGGCTATAGCCCATATCGTACGGCATACTATAGCGTGCAGTTTTTCATCATTTTTGAAGATTTGAAAAAAATGACGAAATGACAAAAACGATGGGTTATTGCCCATGTTTTTTGAAATTTTGAAAAAAAAAGTTTGCCTCGTTTCTCATCATTTTGGACCGTGGGCTATAGCCCATATCGTACGGCATACTATAGCGCGCAGTTTTTCATCATTTTTGAAGATTTGAAAAAAATGACGAAATGACAAAAACGATGGGTTATAGCCCATGTTTTTTGAAATTTTGAAAAAAAAAGTTAGCCTCGTTTCTCATCATTTTGGACCGTGGGCTATAGCCCATATCGTACGGCATACTATAGCGCGCAGTTTTTCATCATTTTTGAAGATTTGAAAAAAATGACGAAATGACAAAAACGATGGGTTATAGCCCATGTTTTTTGAAATTTTGAAAAAAAAAGTTAGCCTCGTTTCTCATCATTTTGGACCGTGGGCTATAGCCCATATCGTACGGCATACTATAGCGCGCCGTTTTTGATCAGTTTTGAGGATTTGAAAAAAATGAAAAAATGAAAACAAAAATCCGCAATTTCCGCAATTTCCACAATTTCCATTTCCGCAAATTCCGCAATTACCATTTCCTCAATTTCCTCAATTTCCGCAATTCCGCAATTTGACAAAAACGATGGGTTATAGCCCATGTTTTTTTAAATTTTGAAAAAAAAAGTTAGCCTCGTTTCTCATCATTTTGGACCGTGGGCTATAGCCCATATCGTACGGCATACTATAGCGTGCAGTTTTTCATCATTTTTGAAGATTTGAAAAAAATGACGAAATGAAAAAAACGATGGGTTATAGCCCATGTTTTTTGAAATTTTGAAAAAAAAAGTTAGCCTCGTTTCTCATCATTTTGGACCGTGGGCTATAGCCCATATCGTACGGCATACTATAGCGCGCAGTTTTTCATCATTTTTGAAGATTTGAAAAAAATGACGAAATGACAAAAACGATGGGTTATAGCCCATGTTTTTTGAAATTTTGAAAAAAAAAGTTAGCCTCGTTTCTCATCATTTTGGACTGTGGGCTATAGCCCATATCGTACGGCATACTATAGCGCGCCGTTTTTCATCATTTTTGAAGATTTGAAAAAAATGACGAAATGACAAAAACGATGGGTTATAGCCCATGTTTTTTGAAATTTTGAAAAAAAAAGTTAGCCTCGTTTCTCATCATTTTGGACCGTGGGCTATAGCCCATATCGTACGGCATACTATAGCGTGCAGTTTTTCATCATTTTTGAAGATTTGAAAAAAATGACGAAATGACAAAAACGATGGGTTATAGCCCATGTTTTTTGAAATTTTGAAAAAAAAAGTTAGCCTCGTTTCTCATCATTTTGGACCGTGGGCTATAGCCCATATCGTACGGCATACTATAGCGCGCAGTTTTTCATCATTTTTGAAGATTTGAAAAAAATGACGAAATGACAAAAACGATGGGTTATAGCCCATGTTTTTTGAAATTTTGAAAAAAAAAGTTAGCCTCGTTTCTCATCATTTTGGACCGTGGGCTATAGCCCATATCGTACGGCATACTATAGCGCGCAGTTTTTCATCATTTTTGAAGATTTGAAAAAAATGACGAAATGACAAAAACAATGGGTTATAGCCCATGTTTTTTGAAATTTTGAAAAAAAAAGTTAGCCTCGTTTCTCATCATTTTGGACTGTGGGCTATAGCCCATATCGTACGGCATACTATAGCGCGCCGTTTTTCATCATTTTTGAAGATTTGAAAAAAATGACGAAATGACAAAAACGATGGGTTATAGCCCATGTTTTTTGAAATTTTGAAAAAAAAAGTTAGCCTCGTTTCTCATCATTTTGGACCGTGGGCTATAGCCCATATCGTACGGCATACTATAGCGTGCAGTTTTTCATCATTTTTGAAGATTTGAAAAAAATGACGAAATGACAAAAACGATGGGTTATAGCCCATGTTTTTTGAAATTTTGAAAAAAAAAGTTAGCCTCGTTTCTCATCATTTTGGACCGTGGGCTATAGCCCATATCGTACGGCATACTATAGCGCGCAGTTTTTCATCATTTTTGAAGATTTGAAAAAAATGACGAAATGACAAAAACGATGGGTTATAGCCCATGTTTTTTGAAATTTTGAAAAAAAAAGTTAGCCTCGTTTCTCATCATTTTGGACCGTGGGCTATAGCCCATATCGTACGGCATACTATAGCGCGCAGTTTTTCATCATTTTTGAAGATTTGAAAAAAATTACGAAATGACAAAAACAATGGGTTATAGCCCATGTTTTTTGAAATTTTGAAAAAAAAAGTTAGCCTCGTTTCTCATCATTTTGGACCGTGGGCTATAGCCCATATCGTACGGCATACTATAGCGCGCCGTTTTTCATCATTTTTGAGGATTTAAAAAAAATGAAAAAATGAAAAAATAAATCCGCAATTTCCGCAATTTCCACAATTTCCATTTCCGCAAATTCCGCAATTACCATTTCCTCAATTTCCTCAATTTCCGCAATTCCGCAATTTGACAAAAACGATGGGTTATAGCCCATGTTTTTTGAAATTTTGAAAAAAAAAGTTAGCCTCGTTTCTCATCATTTTGGACCGTGGGCTATAGCCCATATCGTACGGCCTACTATAGCGTGCAGTTTTTCATCATTTTTGAAGATTTGAAAAAAATGACGAAATGACAAAAACGATGGGTTATAGCCCATGTTTTTTGAAATTTTGAAAAAAAAAAGTTAGCCTCGTTTCTCATCATTTTGGACCGTGGGCTATAGCCCATATCGTACGGCATACTATAGCGCGCAGTTTTTCATCATTTTTGAAGATTTGAAAAAAATGACGAAATGACAAAAACGATGGGTTATAGCCCATGTTTTTTGAAATTTTGAAAAAAAAAGTTAGCCTCGTTTCTCATCATTTTGGACCGTGGGCTATAGCCCATATCGTACGGCATACTATAGCGCGCAGTTTTTCATAATTTTTGAAGATTTGAAAAAAATGACGAAATGACAAAAACGATGGGTTATAGCCCATGTTTTTTGAAATTTTGAAAAAAAAAGTTAGCCTCGTTTCTCATCATTTTGGACCGTGGGGTATAGCCCATATCGTACGGCATACTATAGCGCGCCGTTTTTCATCATTTTTGAGGATTTGAAAAAAATGAAAAAATAAATCCGCAATTTCCACAATTTCCATTTCCGCAAATTCCGCAATTACCATTTCCTCAATTTCCTCAATTTCCGCAATTCCGCAATTTGACAAAAACGATGGGTTATAGCCCATGTTTTTTGAAATTTTGAAAAAAAAAGTTAGCCTCGTTTCTCATCATTTTGGACCGTGGGCTATAGCCCATATCGTACGGCATACTATAGCGTGCAGTTTTTCATCATTTTTGAAGATTTGAAAAAAATGACGAAATGAAAAAAACGATGGGTTATAGCCCATGTTTTTTGAAATTTTGAAAAAAAAAGTTAGCCTCGTTTCTCATTATTTTGGACCGTGGGCTATAGCCCATATCGTACGGCATACTATAGCGCGCAGTTTTTCATCATTTTTGAAGATTTGAAAAAAATGACGAAATGACAAAAACGATGGGTTATAGCCCATGTTTTTTGAAATTTTGAAAAAAAAAGTTAGCCTCGTTTGTCATCATTTTGGACCGTGGGCTATAGCCCATATCGTACGGCATACTATAGCGCGCCGTTTTTCATCATTTTTGAAGATTTGAAAAAAATGACGAAATGACAAAAACGATGGGTTATAGCCCATGTTTTTTGAAATTTTGAAAAAAAAAGTTAGCCTCGTTTCTCATCATTTTGGACCGTGGGCTATAGCCCATATCGTACGGCATACTATAGCGTGCAGTTTTTCATCATTTTTGAAGATTTGAAAAAAATGACGAAATGACAAAAACGATGGGTTATAGCCCATGTTTTTTGAAATTTTGAAAAAAAAAGTTAGCCTCGTTTCTCATCATTTTGGACCGTGGGCTATAGCCCATATCGTACGGCATACTATAGCGCGCAGTTTTTCATCATTTTTGAAGATTTGAAAAAAATGACGAAATGACAAAAACGATGGGTTATAGCCCATGTTTTTTGAAATTTTGAAAAAAAAAGTTAGCCTCGTTTCTCATCATTTTGGACCGTGGGCTATAGCCCATATCGTACGGCATACTATAGCGCGCCGTTTTTCATCATTTTTGAAGATTTGAAAAAAATGACGAAATGACAAAAACGATGGGTTATAGCCCATGTTTTTTGAAATTTTGAAAAAAAAAGTTAGCCTCGTTTCTCATCATTTTGGACCGTGGGCTATAGCCCATATCGTACGGCATACTATAGCGCGCCGTTTTTCATCATTTTTGAAGATTTGAAAAAAATGACGAAATGACAAAAACGATGGGTTATAGCCCATGTTTTTTGAAATTTTGAAAAAAAAAGTTAGCCTCGTTTCTCATCATTTTGGACCGTGGGCTATAGCCCATATCGTACGGCATACTATAGCGCGCAGTTTTTCATCATTTTTGAAGATTTGAAAAAAATGACGAAATGACAAAAACGATGGGTTATAGCCCATGTTTTTTGAAATTTTGAAAAAAAAAGTTAGCCTCGTTTCTCATCATTTTGGACCGTGGGCTATAGCCCATATCGTACGGCATACTATAGCGCGCAGTTTTTCATCATTTTTGAAGATTTGAAAAAATGACGAAATGACAAAAACGATGGGTTATAGCCCATGTTTTTTGAAATTTTGAAAAAAAAAGTTAGCCTCGTTTCTCATCATTTTGGACCGTGGGCTATAGCCCATATCGTACGGCATACTATAGCGCGCCGTTTTTCATCATTTTTGAAGATTTGAAAAAAATGACGAAATGACAAAAACGATGGGTTATAGCCCATGTTTTTTGAAATTTTGAAAAAAAAAGTTAGCCTCGTTTCTCATCATTTTGGACCGTGGGCTATAGCCCATATCGTACGGCATACTATAGCGCGCAGTTTTTCATCATTTTTGAAGATTTGAAAAAAATGACGAAATGACAAAAACGATGGGTTATAGCCCATGTTTTTTGAAATTTTGAAAAAAAAAGTTAGCCTCGTTTCTCATCATTTTGGACCGTGGGCTATAGCCCATATCGTACGGCATACTATAGCGCGCAGTTTTTCATCATTTTTGAAGATTTGAAAAAAATGACGAAATGACAAAAACGATGGGTTATAGCCCATGTTTTTTGAAATTTTGAAAAAAAAAGTTAGCCTCGTTTCTCATCATTTTGGACCGTGGGCTATAGCCCATATCGTACGGCATACTATAGCGTGCAGTTTTTCATCATTTTTGAAGATTTGAAAAAAATGACGAAATGAAAAAAACGATGGGTTATAGCCCATGTTTTTTGAAATTTTGAAAAAAAAAGTTAGCCTCGTTTCTCATTATTTTGGACCGTGGGCTATAGCCCATATCGTACGGCATACTATAGCGCGCAGTTTTTCATCATTTTTGAAGATTTGAAAAAAATGACGAAATGACAAAAACGATGGGTTATAGCCCATGTTTTTTGAAATTTTGAAAAAAAAAGTTAGCCTCGTTTGTCATCATTTTGGACCGTGGGCTATAGCCCATATCGTACGGCATACTATAGCGCGCAGTTTTTCATCATTTTTGAAGATTTGAAAAAAATGACGAAATGACAAAAACGATGGGTTATAGCCCATGTTTTTTGAAATTTTGAAAAAAAAAGTTAGCCTCGTTTCTCATCATTTTGGACCGTGGGCTATAGCCCATATCGTACGGCATACTATAGCGCGCCGTTTTTCATCATTTTTGAAGATTTGAAAAAAATGACGAAATGACAAAAACGATGGGTTATAGCCCATGTTTTTTGAAATTTTGAAAAAAAAAGTTAGCCTCGTTTCTCATCATTTTGGACCGTGGGCTATAGCCCATATCGTACGGCATACTATAGCGCGCCGTTTTTCATCATTTTTGAAGATTTGAAAAAAATGACGAAATGACAAAAACGATGGGTTATAGCCCATGTTTTTTGAAATTTTGAAAAAAAAAGTTAGCCTCGTTTCTCATCATTTTGGACCGTGGGCTATAGCCCATATCGTACGGCATACTATAGCGCGCAGTTTTTCATCATTTTTGAAGATTTGAAAAAAATGACGAAATGACAAAAACGATGGGTTATAGCCCATGTTTTTTGAAATTTTGAAAAAAAAAGTTAGCCTCGTTTCTCATCATTTTGGACCGTGGGCTATAGCCCATATCGTACGGCATACTATAGCGTGCAGTTTTTCATCATTTTTGAAGATTTGAAAAAAATGACGAAATGACAAAAACGATGGGTTATAGCCCATGTTTTTTGAAATTTTGAAAAAAAAAGTTAGCCTCGTTTCTCATCATTTTGGACCGTGGGCTATAGCCCATATCGTACGGCATACTATAGCGCGCAGTTTTTCATCATTTTTGAAGATTTGAAAAAAATGACGAAATGACAAAAACGATGGGTTATAGCCCATGTTTTTTGAAATTTTGAAAAAAAAAGTTAGCCTCGTTTCTCATCATTTTGGACCGTGGGCTATAGCCCATATCGTACGGCATACTATAGCGCGCAGTTTTTCATCATTTTTGAAGATTTGAAAAAAATGACGAAATGACAAAAACGATGGGTTATAGCCCATGTTTTTTGAAATTTTGAAAAAAAAAGTTAGCCTCGTTTCTCATCATTTTGGACCGTGGGCTATAGCCCATATCGTACGGCATACTATAGCGTGCAGTTTTTCATCATTTTTGAAGATTTGAAAAAAATGACGAAATGACAAAAACGATGGGTTATAGCCCATGTTTTTTGAAATTTTGAAAAAAAAAGTTAGCCTCGTTTCTCATCATTTTGGACCGTGGGCTATAGCCCATATCGTACGGCATACTATAGCGCGCAGTTTTTCATCATTTTTGAAGATTTGAAAAAAATGACGAAATGACAAAAACGATGGGTTATAGCCCATGTTTTTTGAAATTTTGAAAAAAAAAGTTAGCCTCGTTTCTCATCATTTTGGACCGTGGGCTATAGCCCATATCGTACGGCATACTATAGCGCGCAGTTTTTCATCATTTTTGAAGATTTGAAAAAAATGACGAAATGACAAAAACGATGGGTTATAGCCCATGTTTTTTGAAATTTTGAAAAAAAAAGTTAGCCTCGTTTCTCATCATTTTGGACCGTGGGCTATAGCCCATATCGTACGGCATACTATAGCGCGCCGTTTTTCATCATTTTTGAAGATTTGAAAAAAATGACGAAATGACAAAAACGATGGGTTATAGCCCATGTTTTTTGAAATTTTGAAAAAAAAAGTTAGCCTCGTTTCTCATCATTTTGGACCGTGGGCTATAGCCCATATCGTACGGCATACTATAGCGCGCCGTTTTTCATCATTTTTGAAGATTTGAAAAAAATGACGAAATGACAAAAACGATGGGTTATAGCCCATGTTTTTTGAAATTTTGAAAAAAAAAGTTAGCCTCGTTTCTCATCATTTTGGACCGTGGGCTATAGCCCATATCGTACGGCATACTATAGCGCGCAGTTTTTCATCATTTTTGAAGATTTGAAAAAAATGACGAAATGACAAAAACGATAGGTTATAGCCCATGTTTTTTGAAATTTTGAAAAAAAAAGTTAGCCTCGTTTCTCATCATTTTGGACCGTGGGCTATAGCCCATATCGTACAGCATACTATAGCGCGCAGTTTTTCATCATTTTTGAAGATTTGAAAAAAATGACGAAATGACAAAAACGATGGGTTATAGCCCATGTTTTTTGAAATTTTGAGGCAGGCAGGCAAAGAGCTACTCATGTTATGTTATTATAACAGCTACTCATGTTATGTGCAATAATTTGTGCAGTTATGGAAACAGCTCTTTGTGTTTATGCAAGAAAATGTAACACATTTATTTATTTACATATTGTGTGCATGCACATTGTACTTTGATACATTTTGCGAAAATAAAGCAATTGAAAGAGAGAAGTTATCAAGTATCATTAATGTCGTAATTTTATCTACTGGCCCCTGGCCCCTTGCCATTTTTGTAATGTGGCCCACAGGTAAATCTATTTGAGTATCCCTATTATACTGTACCTGTACTTTCCTTCAAAATAAATGTACGTATTATGATAGACCAGTGGTTTTCCACCAGTGGTCCTTGAGAGGGTTCCAGGTGGTCCCCAGCTAAATGGAGAGTTTCTAATCAAATGAACCTGTACAGGTCCATTTGAGGTGCAAACATAACCTAACATGCAAACTCCACACAGAAAGGCCCTTTCTCCAACCCCACATCGGGTATGGGCACTGATGAGAGAACACGCCCCCAGCAGGAATCTAGCTGTGAGGCGACAGCACTACCGACTGTGCCACCGTGCCCCTAAGAATTGATATTTTTACCTGTTATCTCTCCTAATGGTACCAACATCAATACAGCATGGAAATGTGGATAGAATCTCATCCAATCAAATGACAAACAAAATATTTAGTTTTAGTTCTGTGGCTCAAATATGGCCTCGATACAAAAAGGGTTAAACTCCTGTGATAGACCAAACTACTCCAGAAAATGATGATAGTAAGTGAGAGCATACAAGATTGTTTCATTTGTGGGAAGGGCAGTAAAGTACCAGAACATCTGAACAGCCATGACTTGTACAGGTGAGGTAAGTCTCATACCTGTTTGTGTATGACAAATATCATAAATGCTGTTTTAAGCTCAAGCTCAGCTATTTTTCAATACCTAAAGTATAACAATGCTAAAAACACCAAAAGGGGTTCCTGCCCAGAATGGGTTAAGCACACTTAAGTAATTGACAAAAAAAAAAAAAAAATGAAAGTGAGGACACTAAAATGTCACTCAAATAATAGTGATTAATGATTGAATTGTGTGTTTGGCTTTGAGCATTGGAACATATGAATCAAAAGAATGTCTGTTTGCCTTTTAGGCTTCCTAATAAAATAAATCCCAGCCGATATGACAACTTAAATATACAGTGAAATTATTGACATGTAATATTTTTAGCCAATCCTATCTACCTACCTACCTAGCTACAATGTACATTCTGTCTCAACACAAACTAAATGCCATTGACAATGAATAGAGAATTTACGTCATGTGTCTGAGCATGTATGTCGGTGGCCACCCTTGGCCAATAAGGGACCACCATTCTTGATGATGTACGATGATTAGAGCGCCCCTCACTTGACATGGGTGTGATTTTATGATCTACATATCAGCCTCTGTCTCAATCAGCATGTCTCAATTCATCACTGTTGAGCCCAGGCCTTCACCAGAGGTCCATATTGATAGTTGCTGAGTAAGCAGGCCACAGTCCACAGAGAGTTAATGCTTCCCATCAAGGAAACAGGGATGTCAGACTGGAAGAGCTTGCACAGTTTAATTCTTCAGATTATTCTCTCAACATGGACTCGAAGGTGTGCAATCTCCTGGGTTTTATTAACATCTCCTGCTGGCATCTGGCTCTGTTTTGAGAGGAAGGGTGGGCGATACAGTTGACCTGGGATACAGTCAACAATCAAAAATCCCTTGTCTGCCATCACAGCCATATCCTTTGTCAGCAGGTCTTGGAGGCCTGACTGCTTAAACAGCTCTTTGTCACTGATGGAGCCAGCATACAGGTCTGAGATGAAGGTGACTGCTCCATGAGGTGCCATGCCAATCAGGCCCTTCAGGGTGGAATGTGACTTGTAGGATGAGAACATCTCACTCTGAAGAGACAAGCTTTCTGGCTGTTGGCATCTCAGCTCTGTGCAGTCGATAATCACCTACAAAATGAAGTAACATCATAAATGATTTTTCTAGGTCAAAGTGATGCAGAGAAAACAGTTCTCAGGTTTTAACAATGTCTGGAGAGATACATTGATCTGCCCATGCTCACACAACATTAAGACTACGCTGCCCTTCCCAATGTATGAATGAATTAATCATTGTAAGCGCTTTGAGTAGGCACGTAGTGCATAGAAAAGCGCTATAAAAATGCAATTCATTATTATTATTATTACTGACAGCTACTGACCACCCTATGTGCGCTGTGGACCCCCTTTCCATCTAGTCTAGACTAATGCAAGTGATTGCGTTTACCTGTGTATCAGCGTATTTGCTCTCCCTGAACTCCCTCGGCAACACAGCCTGAACTTCCTCTTGGGACATCCACATTTTCAGTGAGCCCAGCAGAAAGTACAGGTAATATGTCCACGTTGTTATGATCCGGCTGACCGTTGATGGGTGGATCCCGAAACGATCTGCCAGGTCAACTTCTGTGGACCCCAACGCCAGGTACATGAGGAAAAGGAAGAATTCATCCCACGGAAGCAGAGCATGTCTCTGAAAGAGAATGTACAAAACATAGACAATTATGTCTAGTGTGTTTTACACACTACACATACAACACACTACGTCTGGTTGGTACTCCACAGTCCCCTCTGGTAGTTGCGCTTGTTGCTCTGTCACCACTGTCCCTTCGACCTATGAACTGTTTCAGTGGTGCAAGTCCATTTATGATCTTAAAAATGAGACAAGCATCTGCAAAATGTTTAAATCTGTCAAAATTAAGTAACTTTTGAACTATAGCAATGGTGGTAACGTTTGGGCAAGTGTTCTTGATGTCTGTTTGTACAGTGATTTTAAAGTTGTCTGATTTGTCTGCGACCAGGCTGTGAAACAGTAGGTTATGTGTGAGACAATCATAGCATGCATGAAGAGTTTATCTGCATCTGTTGTTAGATACGGACTTATGTGTCTGAAATTAGATACATTGAATTTGATTTTATTGGCTAAATGTTTAACATGTTTTTTAAATGTAAAGTTTGAGTCTAGTGTAATTCCTAGATATTTAAATTCTGATACAACCTGAATACTACTACCCTCGATGACAATGTCAGGGTCAATGCTTCCTGATAGTCAGTGTGGCATTCATATCTTCATTTTAATTATGACATCACATCAATTAATATTTCCAACATATTTTGGTTGTCAATATATTTTCTTTCACATCAGGATGCAAGGATCATTAGATTCAGACCAATAACCCACCTACTGTATCTCTCAGACTCCCTCCCCATTCAGAGTTCTGAGTTTGAATGAATGTAGAATTATGTGCAGAATGTCATTTGCATACATATGTGAGAGTACTAAAAATTATTTTATTTTTAAAAGATCCTCTCTCCCTCTCACACACTTATGCCAGTGTTCCCCTCCCCTGTGCCAATGTTGGCCCCAGTGCTAGGTTGGCTACCCCTCTGGTATAGCGATTATACAGTAACGATTAGCACAGTACAAAATATTAAAACAGCCTGAGTAAACTTACCGAGTAAGTACATGGAATAAATATTTCTTCATTCCTCTGCTGGGCTCTCCGTGCCCGGGTGACTCGGATCATGTTGGCTGTGGATGGTTCAATCAGTTCCCAAAACACCACCAGGTGCTCATAGGTAGCAAATCTTGGACAAATTAGGATTGTCATTGTTTATAACCATGAGCAAGGTTACTTTCATGTAATGACATTTACATAAATAAATTTACACAATAAATAAATGAAATTGGTATGCTTTATGCAAGTTATTCTCACCTTGTGAAGTGTCTAGTCTGTGAGTCTGAGCCTTCAAATCGATGTAGTCCAAACCTACATTTCAGTGACAAGTCCTCCACTTGCTTCTTCAGTTGAGTGATTACATCCTTCATGTCATCCCTCTCACTCAATGCGAGGTCAACGGCGGCAGGTTCAGGGGGTGTGCAGTAGTCGTGGTCACAAGTCGTGGTCACTTCCATGACAGTTCCAGCAGCAGCTGCTGCACCATCCATCGCCATCTGATCTGGGCAGTTAGTAGGTCTTTCTCTCCTCTGCCAAACACTAACGCGTTGATGGACTTCATATTTATTCCACTCAAACAACACAGGCAAGGCCCCCTTTCTAATGCGATGAAGTCCACCTGGAGTCTCTATCACGTCTTCTTTCATGAAGTGCCTACTGCACACGTAGCACAGAGGAGTGACGGTGAAATTGTCTCTTCTAATGTTAACAATCCATTTAGCCCTTACTTCAGCATCTTCTGGGAAACGGTGAAAACTCAATGTTGTAAACCGAGCTGATGCAGTGCAAAGAGGCACTGAGCAATGCTCGGTAGAGCCCACTGCCCTCCTCATCAACTTCACCGTGGTTTTCTTCATGTTAAAACTTAACTACCGGTAACTAACTAACTGACAAAACAAACGATGAAAACGAACGGTACGTACATTAACAACATAAACACAGACTTGGACAAAAAAAAGTACAACAAAAACGAACAATTTAGCTTAGTTAACAGTATCGGAATAAAGCTATGATTATACTGAAGGAATTCTCCATCTGTTTTGCATAGACGCGGAAGTAAAGCGGAAGCCCCGGCCTGTGTACTTGGCTAGACTCCGCCCCTTACTAGACTTTGTGCAATATTGTTTATTGTTTATTTCGAACCTTTCACATGTATAACAATACATAATATATTATACAGACACTTATACAGGCCCGAAAAGGTGTAGGCTGAAGCTAAAAGCTTATAATTGCCTACTAAAAAAGAAATAATAATAATAGAGCTGACAAAACTGTCAAACAGTAAACTAAGAAAATAACATAATAATAATAATGATAATAATAGAAAACTCAAACCTCATACATTATTATTAGTTATCAATATGGTCCGTTGCTGTGACATATGGAAGTATTGCCATCAAACTGCACCACACTAGCTACACCACTAGGTGGAGAACCGATAAATGGTCATACAGTTTGCACATTAAGTTTGTGTATGAAATGACTCAGACCCTCTATATACCGCTTCTTTGTAATATTTATACATTACTTACTAATAATTGCATTTGTATATATTTAAATATATTTATTTATTTTGTTTTAATATTTACTAGTACTTATTTCTACTAGGATACTCTAATGTTTTATATCTATTTATTACCTTGGATTTAAACATTTGTTTGAATTTGGTGACTGATGAGCACATTTTTAGATCCTTATCCAACCCCTCTTACGGATAAGCATTTATCTTTGGTGTTGGTTCTTGCATTATTTCTCTTAAATACACCAGTTCCCCTGAGTTGCTGAGTGCTTTGAACAGTTCCTGCATGCAGGGAGGAAGAATATTGTGATGGGCCTTGTACATTATTAAGGCAGTGTTTATATATACTTCTTGTGCGACTAATAGCAGAAATAGCCAATACAATCTTACAACGTTGTGTTGTGAGCTTAGCTAAAGTAAATAACCTTATTTTTTTGTTTTGCACCAGAACATGAGTTGCTTTTCACAGCCATGTCATACGAGCCTGCTGTGTTTTTGTTGGATCTATACAGCATAACTTAATAAAGTCTGTTAATTATTTATTTTCATTTCATTGTTTACACGTAATCTCTCTCCCTGGTAATTTGCTGCCCTCTTGTGGTTAGACACAGACAGAACAAGAGGAGTGCATGTTACTTTCTTAGCTTACACATGTTTCATGATAAATGTTTTTATGTGATGTATTCCCCATGCTTTTTGTTCTTGCTTAATGTAAGTCGCTCTGGATTAAGAGCGTCTGCTAAATGCCTAAATTGTAAATTGTAAATTGTAATGTATGGTATTCAGACAGACAGGCAGTAAATTGAGAGGGCAAAGGACATACTGCCTGTTCCTGGCAGATCTGGGTGAGGCGGTCAAGCTGCTCATCTCTCACTGCCTTGGCCTTCTCATACTGCTGGATCTCCAGTTCCATCTCCACCTTCACTTGCAGCACATAGGCTGGAATGACAGGACACAATGTGACATTGCTAGATCCATCATCCGCAACACACTGTACTTGGTGGCATTTCCTGAAGAAAATAACTTATTTACATGTTTTGAGCTTGTAAATGAGTTCCAGACAGATTTGAATCAGTGGAGAGAGACACTTAGATGTAATGGTGTCATCCCTATGTTATCCAGGTTCCCAGGGTTCTATGTTCCCCACTTAGGTTTAGGCTTATTGTTGTAAGCGGGGAACACAGAACCTTTTTTGCAGGGTGGGGAACATAGAACCTGGGGAACATAGGTACATAGGTCCCTTTTTAATCAACACCATGCACTTCAGCTGAAATTCAACACATCGTTTATTCTCATTCCGTAGGCTACATGTCCATTCAAACGCCACAAGGTGGAGCAATGCAGCTGAAACGATTTGAGGGCTGAAGCTCACATGCTTCTCAGCAGCAAGCACAGAAAATGCCCCATAGGCATGTGTATGTAAAATAACATCGACGTGGATGGATGGCTGTATGGTAGAGTGCACTGGATACAGTGGATAGGTAGTTTTACTCACAGAATCGCTCTCGGGGGACACCCACATAAACATTGTGAAACTATCGGGGTGAATTAATGAAACGGAGGAGGGGAGCCGACTACTGCAGCAGCCGTGCTGCAGTATCTGTCTTTGTGACCTTACAGTAAAGGACGGGATGCAGAGGATATTACTCCCACATCCACCCACCACCCCTCCCCTTCCACCCACCCTCCTCAGCCAGCCTCACCGTCGATGATCCTCTTGACCCTCCAGATGCGCAGGGTGATGATGAGGCCGATGGCGTCCCAGGGACTGCTGGGTCCGTTGGCCACCGTGGAGGCCACCATGGGGGCCAGTGAGAGAACAATGATGGCACCATCAAACACCTGAACAAAGAAAGGAAATCTTGCAAATGCATACAGCGCATGTACGCATACGCACATGTAAATGAGACACACACCAGGCGTATGGACCAGGGGGGCAGTCAGACAGATATTTTGTGAAGCCACTAAGGAAATGAAAGTTCATATAATGGCCTGTTGTGGCGCTGTCATTGGGCTCAAAAAAACCCATAGCCCCATAGAAGTCCATGTATTTGGGCCCAACTTCACCTAGACTGTATTACCTTAATAAACATGGTCATGAATACTTTTTACTTCCAGTCACTAGTTTAAAGTCTCATTTCTAATGTCATAATATTCTTTTTGGAAAATTATGGTCCCATTTATAAAAAATAATGACCATAAAGTCGCGCATGTTCTGAGGGGCGTGGCTACCGTTACAGTCTATGAACGGGATCCCCCACCCACTCGAGTCAAAATAAAAACCAACGAATAAGAAGGGGGGAAGTCCCGCCTCGTTGTCTGGGCCAGCCAATGGGCCAGCTGGGCCCAAACGGATCTAGAAAGATGGCGACTTCCATTGCAAGGACTGACAGGCTTCATTTTACGTCCATGTTAGACCCGCGGAACGCTTTATCCATATTTTTTACAGTGTATGGTATGGACGCAAAGTTGCGTGTGCATGCATGTGTGGGCAGGCAGACAGACAGAGACACACACACACATGAGCGTGCGCGCGCACACTCACACACACACACACACACACACACACACATTCACACACAGGCAATTTATTCGTGTACCCCACAATCCCCAAGTTGCTCCACTGAGGGAATGTCACTGCATTGGAAGACTGGAGACTAATGGGACCCCGGGGAGCTTACCTCTACTTTGTTCTCTATGTAATCCCATATCCCCAGCACCACGATCCTGAACACCGTCTGAGACACAGAGAGAGATGGAGGGAAGCGAGAGGAGGTTCAAGGAGGAGGATTTATTCTTTGTTGCACATCGTTCTTGCACCGGAAATAGCTGATCTACAAGTTCACAACGTGTCGTGCAATGCAATGCGTTGTGAGCTTGTAGATCGGCCATTATCTACACCAGTGAGAGCTATCAGGAGATGATGGCACCATAATGGTGGTGGACAAAGTACTTAACCCCCATACTTGAGTCTACTCCTGGTGAAATGTTACTGAAATACACAAGTGATAGTTGCTGTGTCAACTTTGTACTGGAGTACTTGCTCTTAACCCATTTTGTCCTGAGATCAGATTAAAAAAATGTCTTCCTGACAGTTTTCTGAAAAAGCTGTTTCTATGTCAGTCGTTCTTCGATTTTGTCATGGTTTGACTCTTCCCATTTCCACGTCAACCACTCCCACTCTCCATTCCTACTGAGTCCTTGTCACAAACCTGTTCCCACTCCCTCTTCAGCCCAACAGTGACATGTCCTTTCCACACCTGTGAACACTTCAGCAATTACCCTGCTCCCCATAAGACTGGACTCTTTCCCTTTATATATACTCTAAGCTCTTTCCACTCTCCCACTGTCAGAACATACTTCCTTGTCACCTGTGTTGTACCTGAGTTCCTGGTTCTTTGTTTTTTGCTATTCTGAAAGGCTGCATTTTTGGACTACTGCTTTTTGCATTTCGAAAGGTTTGCATGTTTTGAACTTTCGGTTTTACTGCTTGTGCTTTTGAGAACTTTTGCATTTTATGCAGCTACTACTCATTCGTTTTGTTTGTAGCTTGACTGCATTTTGCTTTAATAAATCATTTAATTTGAACATTCCTGCTCTTGTCCTGCATTTGGGTCCTACCCTTTGACTCACCGTGACAGATTTGTCAAAAATAGCAGATCTACAAGCTCATAGCGCGCCACTCGGTGGCGCGCTATGAGCTTGTAGATCTGGTATTTTTCAATAGCTAAATTATAACATAATGCTAACACCAAAATGGGTTAAAATACGTATTCAGGCCTGGGCTGCAGCTGAGCAGTCCAGGCACCTAGGCCGGTAATCCAGCCTGACGGCGTGCCACGGGTTCGAGTCCCGAGCCCCTTTGCTGCATGTCTTCTCCCCATCTCTCTCCGCAAAAAAGCCATAAAAAATATCTTCAAAAAAAAACTCTGTATTCAAAAGGACAAATTACCTAAAACTAAATAGGCCTACATCTTCTTTTTAATTGCATTGCCGTATTGAAATTAAGACATTGTCCCTAAAATGTAAAAGCTTTTCCATAACTATTCAAAGAATATTAACAAAAATAGCCAATCTACAAGCTCACAACACGTTGCATCACGATGCATTGTTGTGAGCTTGTAGATTTGGCTATTTTCACTAGGTCTATATTTTAAATATATTTGAAGTGATTTATTCATAATGTGCTCTCTCTCTCTTTTAAATTGGAGTGGAGTCAAACATACAATATTTGACTTTGAAATGTAGTGGAGTGAAATTCCTAAGTATCCAAAAATACAAATACTCATGTAAAGTACAAATACTCAAAAGATTTACATAAGGAAGGTACTCAAGTAAATGTAGCTATACTTTGTTACAGTCCACCTCTGGATTCATCCTTCCTTCCTAATTCCCCTTTCATGCGCAAGCCGTGCATGAAATGGAAAATCTGAACATCTCAGCAAAAGTGACAAATTTGCATTTTTGTGATTCAGTTTCCTGTCACTTCTATGCCGGTAATTCATCAATTACATCATATTCGTGCACTCATCACAGACGGCACGGCAGTACTTTCATCCAGACAATTAAGAGGCACTGCATTCCATTCCTTCTGCTGATGCAATGGAGACTGCGGAGGGCAAACACTCTTGTTCTATGCTATCTCTGCTGCCCCCACCCTCTCCCCCCCACCCCCCTCCCGCTTACACTCCCCCATCTTCCCTTCAGATATTCAAGGCTGCAACGGAGCAAAAACTACAGTAGGCCTACAGCCTCCACTGTTTCCCACCATCGCTGTAAAACAGTGTATAAATGTATACCAGTGGGTCGGTTTACTGTGAAGTGTTAAAAATGAATCACTAAGCGGTTCAGTTAATGATAAGTAAAACGCCAACTAGACTAGAGTTGACACACTAGCATTCAGCAAAGAACTAAGATAGTAGTTGTCATCCTTTTCTGGGTCAGGGCTCACTTGAAAACGTGTTTGCAGCCCACCCACCTGCTGGAAAAGATGCTGGTCGGGCCTGGTGAATTTTCTGAGAATTTTGTATTTTAATGATCAATCAAGTGTTTCACCTTGGCTCAATGGAACTAACGTGGTATACAGTACGTTTTTATTTATTTGTATCACTTTTTACTATAAATGTATACTAGTATCATTAAAATCTATAGTGTTTTTCCAATTATTTGTGGGCCCACTTGCAATACCCTTGCGGCCCGGGCCCACATGTTGAGAACCACTGAACTAAGACAAATGTGTTCAGCGCCAGGGAAACTGTAATCAATATGGCTCACCTGAGGCACTGACACCATTTAATAGAACTAGTGGCAGAGAAAAGCCCCATCTGCATTTTAAACTGGCATTGTTGAGGATCAATACATCAACAAAGGCAGCGACTGTTTCAGCCTTTAACGATAGCCAATGTTTTGCTGTTTAATAGGCCCAGCAGCAAGATACTTGTGGAATGATAGGCAGCTCGCCTTGAATCCAACGTCTTCAGTTTTAGGAGGGTGGTTTCAGAGTCTTGTTATCATTTTATGAAAATCATGATACAATATTCATATATACAGGACAGGTGAACCGGCCCCCCACCACAAAAAACAGGACCAGTTCTCTCAAGTGCCCAATTCTTTCAAAATAAGCGTTAAAATTCCAAGCACCATGTGCAGTATGGATCAATACGCCGTTGCATCAGCTTTAAGTAAGCCTGCCTACTTGTGTCGATCTAAAAGCTCTCAGCTCTGTGCAGCACGCCGTAAGCTTGTAGATTGGGTATTTTCGGTGCACGACACCAACACATAACTAAATATAAAACCAGCAAGCAGAGAGAGAGATAGAGAGAGACTCACCTCAGTGAAGAACACAGAGAGAATCACCAGACTGATCCAGTGGATGATACTGGCGAACTGGAATGCGTTGTTAACTGAGGGACAGGACAAGAGACGAGCTTTTCAGAAATCAAGAGATGACAAGTGTGAATGGATACACTCTCAAGCATTCGCTCCACATTGTGTGGATTTATATGCCTTCCTAATATTCATGGACAGCTCCCTCCCAGTGGATCAGCTGAGGCATATTCCTCCCCAAGCATCCTTGACCATCTCCCCCAGCTCTCATCTGTCTTTGTTTGCTGTGTTCAGTGATCTGTCTATGTTCTTTCTGCACTCACCAAACTGACCAGCTCTCAATTGCTCTTTTTTTTTTTACTGAAACCCTCCTCACACATTTGTCTTAGTCTCTCTCTGTCCGTCTCTCCAGTACATCTCTGGGGACTCGTAAGGACGAGGACCTGGACATGTTCACACAGGGCAACAGATCTTCACTCAGACATGGTAATGTGGTCCTGGTATAATACTAATGGTCATGACCTCCTGACTTAATGATAGATGTCCCCCTCACGCCAAATGGTGAATGAATGCAGATGAGGGTGATTTCCTTTAAGCAGCACACTTTCAACTAGAGATTATCTACTTTGTAACCAAAAACATATTAGGCCTACAGTACATCACTAAGAAATCAAATCAGATACACATGGGAATGTGTCATCATCTCTATGTACAGGTAATGATATGACATTTTCTTGGTACAATCGTAGGTTATATAAATGAGTAAGATGTTGATTTAGCCGCAATATTACTGCCTGGTACTTTTAGGACTCTACCCTCTGCAGGAGTCTAGCAATAAACATTCTACATCTACACAATGTCCTCCAATGTCGAAACCACTTTAATACATTAAAATACAAAATGAAAGAAAATGCCATGCTATACTATTTCATCAAGAGTCAAGCTGTACAAAATGTAATCGAAAAAAGGCTCACGCACATACAGTATATTGTGTAATTGTGTAAAGATCTGCATGTTCCCAGAGTTATTTAACAATTTTCTGGACTGATGGACAGAAAGTCAGTTTTCTCTATTTTATAGGATATATTAGTGGGATTGTTAAGCAATCTTCCCAACCTAACTTTAATGCCGTGGCTACTGCTTTTAGATTAGAATCACAGACAAAGTCACTGCGCACAGAATACCAGCTTATCCATATCATGTTCTCAAAACCATATATGTGTCGATATTGCCATATAGATAGTGGCATTCTGCACTTATATCACATTGATTGCAATGATTTGTTGCCCCCGCACCACTCCCTGAGTAGACACTCACACTGCAGCAGCTTGGTGTCGATCAGTAGCTCCAGTGTCAGCAGCACCACCACCAGAATGACGCAGGCCACCAGGAAACTGTTGAAGGCCGCTGACAGCAGGCACACCTGCCAGAGGGATGCCCTCCGCCCGCAGCACGGCTTCAGCCAGTTGGATCTGCAGCGGGAGGGAGGACCGAGGAGCAGAGAGGAGACAGGGAGAGGAGCCCCTGCTCAATGTGTTGTATTTACCGGAAAAATTCAGTGTTGCGGAGGATGAGAAACATTAGCAAATTGCGGAATGTTGCGGAGGATGAGAAACATTAGCAAATTGCGGAAATTGCGGAATTGCGAAATTGCGGAAATTGCGGAAATTGTGGAAATTGCGGAAATGGTACTTTGATACATTTTGCGAAAATAAAGCAATTGAAAGAGAGAAGTTATCAAGTATCATTAATGTCGTAATTTTATCTACTGGCCCCTGGCCCCTTGCCATTTTTGTAATGTGGCCCACAGGTAAATCTATTTGAGTATCCCTGGCGTACGGTATGAGCTATAGCCCATGGTCAAAAATGATGAAAAAAGTTTTTTTTTAAATCAAAAAACGATGGGCTATAACCCATCGTTTTTTTCATTTTTTTTAAATCCTCAAAAATGACGAAGAACGGCGTGCTATGCCGTACGATATGGGCTATAGGCCATGGTCCAAAATGATGAGAAACGAGGATAACTTTTTTTTTCAAAATTTCAAAAAACATGGGCTATAACCCATCGTTTTTTTCATTTTTTCATTTTTTTCAAATCCTCAAAAATGATGAAAAACGGCGTGCTATAGTATGCTGTACGATATGGGCTATAGCCCATGGTCCAAAATGATGAGAAACGTGGATAACTTTTTTTTCCAAAATGTCAAACAACATGGGCTATAACCCATCGTTTTTCTTCATTTTTTCATTTTTTTCAAATCCTCAAAAATGATGAAAAACGGCATTTTATAGTATGCCGTACGATATGGGCTGTAGCCCATGGTCAAAAATGATGAAAAACAAGGATTTTTTCCCCCAAAAAACTAGTCCTACATAATTACACCTAGAAACCCCATTCAAACCTATTTAGGTTCCTTTTACGGTGGACATGTTTGCCTGAAAAGGAATCTTTGAAATGTTTCATAGTTTTAGAAATATAGTGCTTTTAAATTTGAGAAATTTACAATGGACCCAATGGCAGATTTTGGCAAGCAAAGATTTCAGTGGGGTTTGAACCCACAACCTCCAGATCATGCAGCCAGTGTGCTAAGTCACTGATCTACTTGCTACCTGCCACAATGCAGTCTGCTGTAAGCACACCTAAGATTCCATGCGCGTACAAAATAAGTTGTCTTCCCCTGTGGCATTCTGCCGCGTGGGTAGAGCTTCATTTCCATTCACCAGCTGTCTAAAAACCCGGAAGAGACCCCGGCAGACAGCTTCTTTTGGCCATGCATGAAAGTTCAGGTGTGCCCAGGCTGACAACATCACTGACTGTTGACCTCGATGTGCTGTCATGCACAAGATACTTGTAGACACACCTACAAACCCAATGACAGTGTGTGAGTGCTATCTACTGGAATGGCTGCGTTCCAATATTTAATGGTTTATAAATCAGTTTAGTTTAAGAACAGAACATGACACAGCACAGCCACACTAAACGTGAGGAGGGAGGAGTGCAGTTCAGGAAGTGACCTCACCAAATCGGGTGGGTATTTTCTTTGTTGCCCTAACACCCCAATTGTACTGTGTATATAACGAGACACACTGTACTTATATACATTGATGAGTATTGGCTTCGGTGCCTCCCTAGGCAGGACTTGAACCTGTGGTCTTGCTTACAGAGATGAATACTATCAGTGCCTGCATACTGCTCGCCGTGTGGCACCATGATAAAGACCACAGAGGTGTCCTCCAACTATCCGCTGCCCTACGGCACCTCCACACATTTACACACGTTTCTTTAGTGCTTTTAAGTGTGGTTTCTGGATGTCAGTGTTCAAAACATGCCTCACAGCAGAGGGATTTGCCCGCAACCTTAAGACCATAGACAGTGTCAGTGAGCCACCATATCATGCCTGATTCATCCCAGATTTATTTCTCATTTAACTAACAACGAACAACGATACAAAATACACATCAAAATATGCTGTGTTCACTGTGTTAAGATGCCCTCTGCAATGTCTGCATGGTCCAAAGGTCCTGGCTCTGAATTGTGAACACTGTGAAATTCTGAATACCCCCCTATATAATAATATCTATATCTATAATATCTGTAATATTATAGATATTATGGATATTTTCAGATGAGGGTCTGCAACCAAATACGTATTAATTTGGAGGTCGTTGACATGCACTGTTTAAACAGGCTTCCCTAATGGGACTGATCGAGGGTAGTTACTGGGACGTAAGTCGGGACTTGATCACCGCGGCTGGGTCACCTGAGTGAGGGGTCTGATGTTCCAAGACCTGAAACTCTGATGACCTTGGGATACATCACTGAGAATACGTCCCAGGTGCATCCATGAGATGCAAGTGTTCTTCTTTGTCACCTCCTCTGGGATAATTATGCCTTTCCATTAATCTAACTAATAATTTTAGATGCTGCATCCTCAAAATTTGAAGACGGAATTTGAGGACAAAATTTGAGGACAGAACGCGTCCGCAGATATTTGATGGATATTTGAGGACAGAACGCGTCTGCAGATATGGCGCGCTGTGATTGGCTGGAAGGTGTGTCCTTCTGCACTGTGATTGGCTGAGCGGTAGGGATTGGATTGTATGTCATATATCCCCGAACGGGTATGACTAGGGTGTATGACCATCGAGTGCAGGTGTCATTTAGGCATTATAATGAGAAAGAACATCAGAAACACAAACAGCCGAGGACACATGTGTGGGTCCATCAAGAACAGAAAAATGTGTGAAGTGAGGGGCGCTCTTATCATCATACATCAGTCAATCACATCATCACATTCTGTGCTACAAACATTCCTACACACAAAGCTGGGCATAGGAGGGGCTAGCGCCCCTCAAAAAAAAGGCAGACCCACGTTGTGCATGTGAAAAGTTATATTCCGATTAAAGCTTTTAACGCTATCAGAGTTATTTCATTCTGAATGAAAAGATTGTCCATGAATTGTGAGGAGAAACTCACCTTAGAATTTGCTGTAGGCCTATAGGGTGTAAATATGACATGCATCACAACAAGGTCAAACAAATGTAAAAAAAAACACAAGAAGAGTCAATGTACGCAATTTACGCAAATGACAAGAGAGTCATTTATCAATCAGTGTTCTATCAATGAATTAATACTCTTACAACACTTTTTCAGCAGAGGGCGCCTTTCTGCAATCTACATACAAACATTGTGCATGCAGGTCAAAATAGATGTAAAAGTATACATGCTAGAGGGCTTGTACTGTAAGTGTAAAACCATGGTTGTGTAACCATAAATGTACTGTTCCTCAGCTTCCTCTGGCATAGATATTATGTTGAATACAATATTAAATGTATGTATTGCCCTGAAATTGAAGCATCAAACCTTTCTCTATTCTAAAGCGTGATATATCCTTTGTCGTATGACTGACCGAAATAGCCGATCTACAATCTCACATGCAACGTGTTGTGAGCTTGCAGATCGGCTTCAGTATGCGACACCGTTGGGTGTGCGCTGGCTCATAAATTATACATTATAATCAGGCAGTTCTCTTCCCTTTTTGAAAGCTCTCCTTTTGTTCCGACATGTAGGCTAGCCTACCAGCCAGCAGCACCAGCCTAGCAGATGTACCAGAATAGCCATGAGATAGCTGGAGTCTATTTTTGGAGCGCATCATGTGAAATCCTTTTTCATCTACAACCATGAGCAACAACAATGCTTGTTTGTCCTGTCCAGTGTGATTATAGTATGTACAGTAGCATTAGCATGGCTGAAACAGCAGAATATCGATACAAAGCGTTTTGTCTTATAAGTGTGATCTTATAAGTCTGTGATCTTTATGTAGGCTACAGTATGTAGTTGTACACGGAAAGATACATTCTACTACACCCACAGCAAGCCTCAGTGAAATTAGGTCCTCCAGAGCTTCCTGGGATTATTCTCACCTCATGTTGACTTGTCTGATGGCTGGCGAACCCACTGTCTGTGGGTCTGTCTGTCTGTCTGTCTGTCTGTCTGTCTGTCTGTCTGTCTGTCTGTCTGTCTGTACAGACTGAGTGGCTGGCTGGCTGGCTGGCTGGCTGGCTGGCTGACTGACTGACTGGCTTGCTGGCTGGCTGGCTGGCTGGTTAACTGACTGACTGGCTGGCTGGCTGGTTAACTGACTGACTGGCTGACTGACTGGCTGGCTGGCTGGCTGGCTGGTTAACTGACTGACTGGCTGGCTGGCTGGTTAACTGACTGAATGGCTGGCTGGCTAGTTAACTGACTGAATGGCTGGCCGGGTGTTTGGATTGCTGGCCGACCACATGGTGTGCCTCACCTAGTGGCCCAAAAGATGATCGCCTAACAGCGTGATAAATACGATGATGCCCTCATTTGATTACCCCGACAATGTCCACACTTTGTAGGCTACAGAGAGCAGATGAGTGTCGGGCGGAGAAGACCATCCTCCCTGCCTCAACCCTGGTGTCAGTCTGTTGTGCACACTGTCAAACCACCCACCACCCCCCTGCCATTTAATCACTAACCCTCAGTCTACACTCTACAGTCTACACCACCGTTCCAAAACACTGGGTCTGGACCCATTTGTTGGTTTATTTTTTTATGGGTCCCTTCTTTTTTGTATCCCACATTTTGTTTTTAATTATTATTTCAAAAGAAAAACATTCCCCCCCTCCCCCAAAAAAAGCAACTTTTTCCATAAATTAGAAAAAAAATGTGGAAAATAACCGATAAGCTTACAACCCGGTGAGAAGTGACGCGTTGTGAGCTTGTAGATCTGCTGTTTTTACTAGTTTGTGTCCCGGAGAGACATAACATTTCTCTTTTGGGTCACAGGCTAAAACGTTTGGGAACCACTGCTCTACACATCTACCTCCTCATCGCCATATATTTCCATTAGAGTGGCGAGTGGAATTGACCCCAGTGTGCTCGCTCTATGTCTAGGTGGGTATACACTACACAGTGCCTAGAGTTGCGAGTGTCAAGCCAGCCTTAAATCCAGCTCCTATACGCTCCCCTCCCTGTAGCCTCCCATCAGGGACTGTGACTGGCCAAGTCTCCCCCGGGGATTTATGGTCAATGAATAATGACAAATCTCCTGGAGGCGCACAGGGCTTTCCCTTCCTGTCACAACAGTGAATTCCACAACAAAAAACCCATTCATACGTATGCACAGAGAAAGCTGCACACACAACAGAGAGGCAGATACAGTAGAGATGGATTGGAAAGGGACAAGGGAGGTAGTAGTGCTGGTTGGCAGTGTGAGTGGGATGGGTTTACGCCGGTAAGAGTGTGGGTGGCTACAGTAGGAAGGCTATACTATACACTTATACAACTGTGTTGATTTTCATTGAAACATTATGGTTCAAATCCAGTTATTTAAGTATAAATGACACAAAAGGCTAAGGAGTCTGTCTGTACCATTGTGTGGCACATCTATGCACAAAATATCTATGTTCACAGGCTTCTGTGTGCGGCCTAGAGGGCATCTGAGCATGTGCAGCACTACAAGTCTTACACCATATGCGTTTGGGAAACCCAGCCATTCTGTCTGAGGAGAAGAGACAATGATATTATTAATACCTCTCGCTTCAGCACAGAAGCTTAGAGAAAAACTAGATAAAGTCAGGTCAGGTTGTGGCCTCCTGGTGGCGCTATAATAGGCCCACGGGTGGCATTTCTTCTCACGCCTTGGATGGCAATTGGATGATTTGAGGCATTTTGTTCAAAAAATGTGTTTTGAAAAAATCCACCTGTTGGTGGCGCTATAACAGGCCAATGTGAAAAGGGTGGGATATAGTCCTCAGCCTAGTAGGAAAGTCTGTGAAAGATTTCACGTAAATTGTACGCTGCGTTCATGATTTGAGGCTTTTAGTTCAAAACAGGCCAATCCTGCAAACTTTGAAAGCCAATGTTAGCCAATTAGGATGGAATATGAAATATCGGACAGATTCGTCTTGAACACATGACTATAGAGATAGTGTGTAACAATTTGCGGGATTTTTGGACAGAATCTGGAGGAGTGTGATTTTCAAAAGTCGGACAAAAATTTAGCACCGTCCGGGTTAACGGTGCCGGAGATTAGCTGGTAAGTGGTAACAGACGGACGGACGGACGGACGGACGGACGGACGGACGCACGCACGCACGCACGCACGCACGCACGCACGCACGCACGCACGCACGCACGCACGCACGCACGCACGCACGCACGCACGCACGCACGCACGCACGCACGCACACACACACACACACACACACACACACACACACACACACACACACACACACACACACACACACACACACACACACACACACACACACACACACACACACACACACACACACACACACACACACACACACACACACACACACACACACACACACACACACACACACACACACACATTCTGCATGCAGGGCTGAATTAGGCCAATATCATTTACTTCTAAATATACAGAAAAGATCTATTAAATTCTGGAGCCATATTAAAAAGAGTGACCCTAGCTGTTACCATTATAAAGCCCTTGCCTGCCAAGAGTTGAACATTCAAAGGAGTCAACTGGTTCTGAAGCTAGCTGACCTCTAAACTTCTGACATCACAAACCCCAGCCAGCCCCAGTGCAGCTACACTATCACTCAGAATATTAGACCTAACCAAATTATAACTAAAGAAAAAGATAAATACATCATAATTGGAATGAACTCACACAATCACAACACAAACTAGAAACCACAGTAACTGATAAAAAACTGAGGAAGACTTTGACAATAGAGAAGGGCAGACACAGACCGACCTGGCTGCCCAGAGGCTGAGTTGTCACTGTGATGACAGAGCTATAGAGTTACATTTCTTAACACAATGTAAAAACTACACAAATATAAGAGAGTTCTTCCCAAAATTTGAAACAAAATTTCCAGAATTCCAAAGTATAACAGAAAGGGAGAAATAATCACTCCTGGGGGAACAGAAAGAATATAGTTTTGGCTGCAACATATGTCAAATCCTGTCACAAGAAAAGGGACAACCAATAGGACACAAATACAGTTCCATGTTTTATTCTGCACCACCTGCTTTATTTTATTTTTACATTTCATTGATATTATGTTATGTTGTTGTTTGTCATATTTGTGATTGTGCTTTGGCAACACTCGTAAAATGTCATACCAATAAAGCCTGTTGAATTGAATTGAGAGAGGGGGGGGGGCATCTGGGTGTGAGAAGTTATTTTATTTTTTATATTTTTTATCCCACGATTTTGTAACCCATTTTTCACCCCTATGTCAATCATCTAATGTGATCCTGGGCTCTACACACTCTCCACCAACCTAGTCCCCATATATGGGGGACAAGGGGAGAGCAACAGACTTGAACTCATGCTTCCTTCATGCCTGAGTGTCCAAGTTGCTCCTTTACACCTGACAGGGGGGAGTTTCCCTGGTTGGACGTAGCGCGTGGAAGGAACAGGTTATTCCAACCAGTTCCTTTCCCCTCCATCAGGCGCCCCAGCTGGCCAGGGGGAGGCAGTTTAGTGACCAGGATTACTGCATGTTTTTTGTGAGGGTACCTACCCTAGGGGACACGGGGAGAACATACAAACTCCACACAGAAAGGCCCTTTCGCCTATGGGCACTGATGACGCGGAGGAGGAAACACGCCGCCTGCACCCACAGCGTCTCGAGCGGGAATCGAACCCAGGACCTTCTAGCTGTGAGGCGACAGCACTACCAACTGTGCCACCGTGCCACTTAGTTATGTTGAAGTTATGTTGCGGCTCCAGCAGAACCTCCGGTGGAAGACAGCTACATGTCTTTTCCTTAGCCAAGGTCAGGAGAGGTGTCTGCAGCGAGGCCATGCTGTGTCAATGAGCTTTCTCAGGGGCTAACTGCAACACCCCGCCCTCTGCAGCACCACCAGTAACTCGAGTGCCACCAGATTAGCTCAACACCAATCTGCGAAAAACAGGAGAAAAACAGCGCCCACTTTTGACGCGGGTCAACAGTCTGTATCGAGATACTAGCTCAACACCTGAAGTGAGAGACAGACAGACAGACAGTGGAGACTCTGATGCTATATCATTAGAAGAGCTGGATATGTTCCCTAGTACAACTTTGTTCCTGTGTAGCAACTGTCCACCATTTTGCTCTAACCTCATAGTCGAGGGTTATGAGCCAAATTCCAATAACCAAAATCTCTGCCACTCACTCACTCACACTCACTCACTCCAGCATGGTGGTGTTACGGTGAAATTGGTGACCTGCTGAAATATGTGACAATCGTGTCACATAATGTCTACATAATGTCAGTGTCTGAATGCAAATCGTTGCAGTTTGTTCATTACCAGAGTTCAACCTAGCGGTATTTAGGTCATGTATTTAAAAACCTCCATGTAAGTTGTGTGAAATCCACAAGATGGTCACATATTTAGGCATGTCACCAATTTCACCATAATTTGCCATGCTGGAGTGACCGAGTGTGAGTGAACAAGTGGCTGAGATTTTGGGTATTAGAATTTGTCTTATGAGTATGAAGCCCAAAATGGCCACCGTGTGAATATGGTCAATGTCAGTCTGCACCAGTGGATTAAAGCCAAAATAAAGGGCTTGATATACTTTGTTGGCCACGGCGTGTCGCACACTGAAAATAGAAGATCTACAAGATTGGCACACAATTAAGTATACATTTTACTTGAAATAACATTTCCCTAATCACATACAGTATGAGACACCTTACTTGCCATCGGTATTGAAAAGCATAATGTAACACGTACCATTATGGGATCATAATTCATTCAGACTACTTCCTGAAGCCAGGCAGAAAATATATTAATTTAATAAACCTGTAAAGAAAACCCCTGTCTGAAAGCAGAGTAAATGGCAATGATGGATTACTCCACAAGACCAGAAACTTAATTTTGGGGGAAATCACTTTAAAACTTGAGCACCGGGGACCTGAAGTATTTATGAGGAAGTGAGGCTCTTTCTCTGGAGGAGCCTTTGCAAGTGCGGACGGAAATTCACCATCCTCTATGCCAGACCTGGGCATTGTACGGCCCGCGGGCCAAATACGGCCCGCCGGCTGACTCTGACCGGCCCGTGAAAGATTACTTGATAATCCGAAAATAAAACGTACTTTCTAATTACCTTATGGGTGGACTAAAACCGCATTGCTTTTATTTTGAAGCCCATGTATTCTCACAGTGCACGCAATCTGCACGTCAACTGTGCACGTGAATTGCGTGTGATTGAGAACCTGTCTATCTTCCTTCACCCCTCTCATATGCAAAAATGTGGGCTTTTTGGATTTATTACTACGTCGGTGAATGCAAATAGCCATGAAGCGTGCAGCTCCACAACACGGTAGGCGCAGGCGCATGCTTTGATTACCAAACTTCCTTGCAGGAGGACAAGTTAAATCCCTTTATGCTTCATTGCTTTATTTAACCCGCCTCGCCAATAAAGTTAAGATGTGTTAAGATGCTGCCGTATGGCGTTGTTGCGCCCAGAATGTGGCATGCTTCTGAAGTTCAGAAAGCTTGGGCGATGCGCCGTGAGCTTGTGGATCGTCTGTTTTTCGGCACACGAGTCGATCGACGTACCGTTGAACCACAAAGTAAATCTGGCAGAACGAACGTGTACACGTCAACATACAGCGCCTGCCAGACTGCCAAGTCTCAACAATACCATTACTGGTTGGCTTATTATTGTTTTCAGAACGTGGTTGTTTAATCTCTCCATAGTAAGCAGTGCACCATGGGTTGTGAAAGTGGCACCTCCAGTGTCCTCCGAATGGAACTATTAAGAGAGCTACCTCTAATGTTCTCATTGTTAAAAGAAAATGCTAGTATTTACAGGACTTGTAACTTAAACAAAAACATAGTTTTCAACTGGGAAAGGAAACGTCTCAAGCCTGCAAGTACAAAGTAAAAAAATCACACCCATGTGAAGTGAGGGGTGCTCTTATTGTACATCATCATGATGTAAAATAGTCACTCTGCCTATAATTTGAGTCAAATGTTTCCCATTTAGTTTACCATTGCTTTGCAAAACAATGCCATTTACTGCTATTTATATAGAAATAAAATGTATATCATGCATAATTAAGTTCAGCCTTTTGGCCCGGCCCTCCAAAATATTTTCTGTTTCTCATTTGGCCCCTCGGGAAAAATAATTGCCCACCCCTGGTCCTACCCCCCCCATGAGACTTACAAATCCCAAATGTTTATAAACAAATCCCAAATGTTTGTAAACAAATCCCAAATGTTTATAAACAAATCCCAAAATGTTTATAAACAAATCACAAATGTTTATAAACAAATCACAAATGTTTATAAACAAATACCAAAATGTTTATAAACAAATCCCAAATCCCATGAGACTTGGTCCTACCCCCCCGACCATGAGACTTACTACAGGTCAACTGGAAGTGGTCCTACCCCCCCCATGAGACTTACAAATCCCAAATGTTTATAAACAAATCCCAAATGTTTGTAAACAAATCCCAAATGTTTATAAACAAATCCCAAAATGTTTATAAACAAATCACAAATGTTTATAAACAAATCACAAATGTTTATAAACAAATCACAAATGTTTATAAACAAATACCAAAATGTTTATAAACAAATCCAAAATCCCATGAGACTTGGTCCTACCCCCCCGACCATGAGACTTACTACAGGTCAACTGGTAGTGGTCCTACCCTCTATGGTCAGGGTCGGCACAGATCGAACGAGCAACACGGAAAGGTCATGTGTGCACAAGCGTATACAAGCACAAGCACATACATGCACAGGTACATGCGGCGTGGACAGGCATGTGCGCAGTCACGCATACACGAACACATTGAAGGCCACTGTGTGTGGAGTAAATGAGGGATGTGGGCTGGTGTTTACAGTGGACAGGTTAATATAGACATCAAGGCGGTTGGCAGCTGGAGCAGTAAAGCAACAAGGAGGAGATCGAAGTGTGTGTGTGTGTGTGTGTGTGTGTGTGTGTGTGTGTGTGTGGGGGGCATGACAGAGATCAATAGCATACTGAGACGGAGGTCTATGTGTGATATGTATGGAGGACAGAGTGAACAGACACGTTGGGGCAGAGTGACCAGTGGTGGACAAAGTACTCAACCCCAATACTTGAGTCAAAGTATAGATATATTCCTGTACTGGTCAAACAGAGTACAATGAATACAATGGAAAAATCCCCCTGTCTGAGATAGAGGGTAACACCGGTCCGCCTGGAACCCAAGACCCTGAGGCTGTTCTGTCTGAGATAGAGGGTATCCACCTGGAACCCAAGACCCTGAGGCTGTTCTGTCTGAGATAGAGGGTACCGGTCCACCTGGAACCCAAGACCCTGAGGCTGTTCTGTCTGAGATAGAGGGTATCCACCTGGAACCCAAGACCCTGAGGCTGTTCTGTCTGAGATAGAGGGTACCGGTCCACCTGGAACCCAAGACCCTGAGACTGTTCTGTCTGAGCCATTATATTTCCGTACTGACTCCAGAGGGCCACATTGCATATTACTGTTAATAGCCAACAGTAGATCCGCTATTTGGTAGATCAGCTATTTTTGCTATATTTTAATTTAAATCCTGAATATTTTGTTTTTGAATTGGAGTCCTGAATTGGACCAAAAAAGACAACATTACCTATACATTTAATACTACACATTAAGCTACATGTAGCTTAGATTAGTTTATCTTAGGCTAAACGAATTAAAACGGGCCATGTTTGCACGTTTGGCATCAGTATTGTGATGATGGGTCACATTAAGTGAAGGTGGGGGCTGCATGTGGCGCCTGGGCCACCAGTTGATATTAACCTGAGGGCCACATTAAGTGAAGGTGGGGGCTGCATGTGGCCCCCGGGCCACCAGTTGATATTAACCTGAGGGCCACATTAAGTGAAGGTGGGGGCTGCATGTGGCCCCCGGGCCACCAGTTGATATTAACCTGAGGGCCACATTAAGTGAAGGTGGGGGCTGCATGTGGCCCCCGGGCCACCAGTTGATATTAACCTGAGGGCCACATTAAGTGAAGGTGGGGGCTGCATGTGGCCCCCGGGCCACCAGTTGATATTAACCTGAGGGCCACATTAAGTGAAGGTGAGGGCCACATGTGGCCACATGTATGGTTTAGACTCAGAGACTGTCCTGTCTGAGACACTGGTTTAGGGATGTCTTTGGATAATTTAATTTGTGTAGAAAACGATGATGCAAAATATACAAAATTATATGTTGAAGTAAAAGTAGGCGGAGCACCGCGTTCACTGGATCAGTGCATTTTGCAGGCTGTAATGATAACGTATTTCAGATGTTCAGATATTTCCTGTTGCCTTATATGGCATGGAATGGGCGTGGATGTTCCATTAAACCTGGCGACATGCAGGCGAATCGCTTGGGAAAGAGGCGGAAAAGGTACACCGGGCATTCCGCACAAAAGAAGTGATTACACCACCTTCGCTGAATAACACGGGAGCTAATCACAGCTTGATCGGACGGATAAATACGATATCATTACGCATCTCATTTACACTGTGTATTTCTCCATTGTGAATGAGGACCTTGGTCTCTCAGAACAGAAATAGCTCAGAGGCTCCTTAAGACAATAGAATGGTAATGTAGTCCCAACACCTCACCGAGCCTCAAAGGGACTTTGAGACAACTAACTTCTCGCATAACTTCTGTGCATGATGATGATGTCAGTCATGTCACGCACTACTGTAGCCTCTATACATAATCATTATACTGTACTTAGCAACCACACTTTCAATTTCCCAGCATTGTGAATGTTCTAGTTGTCTTTGAAATGTACTGTAGTGAAAGTCACAAGTATCCAAAAATACAAATACTCAAGTAAAGTACAGATACTCAAAAACAAATGTACGTACAGTACTATAGTAAATGTACTTCATTACTGTCCACCACTGAGAGTGACTGGCACAGAGCAAGGTGTCTGCTGATCACCCTGCAGGGCCTCCACTCACACACGCTTTGGCACTGGTCCGAACCACAGTCCAAGCTATTGAAGAGGGGAGCCTGTATCTCTGTGAGCATCTCTTTCATTATACTGTCTTCTCTAATTGAGACACAATGTAAAGTCATTAGTTACGATTCACACAGGAACTAAAGAAGAGAGGCAGCAGGGTGAGTGCGTGGCTGCATGCGTGCGTGCGTGAAGGAGAGGCAAGCTACAAAAAAACTATATTCACTGGCTAATGGACAAAATCTAATAATAACACTATATTTCTGACCAAACACCTTCTTGATGTCAATATAATAATAATATTGTGGTGATGATTATTCAGGCTTTCATAAAATATTTATTTACACAATGGTAAATAACTGGTAAATGCTGCATATAGTGTCTTTATCCACGACAATAACAGTGTTGATGAATAATTACCAGTAATACTTATGTAACCAGTAAGACACCCTGAGGGCGAGAAGGCGAGGTCGTGTGCACAAATTCGCCTAGGTGACGGCAGACTGCTGGCCCAGCACTGGCGCTTTGGCATGGGGGGGTCAGATCAACATATGGAATGAATTCTGTACTGGCCATATATGGAGCATGTGTTCAGGGTTTGATGATGTCAGATCAACATAATGGAATGTCAGAACAGAAAGGATGGGTGCAGGGAAGGATCAACATATCAGAACAGGTCAGCTCCATATACGGAGATCTAAGGGTCTGAGGTTTGAGGTTAGATGTAGAGTTGCTGGCCGGCTCCATATACTGTATGCAGATCTAGGTGATGATCCAGTCTTCTCCATGTATGTGTCAGGAGGCGTGATGTCACAAGGCGTGACCATATATGGAGGCGTGAGGTCACGAGGCGTGACCATATATGGAGATGTGATGTCACGTGGCGTGACCATATATGGAGGTGTGATGTCACGAGGCATGACCATACATGGTGTGGGTGATTAACTAACGGACGGGTGATGCAGGTTTTCATAGTAAATGCGACCTGTGGTCGCAATAACAGGCTAAAGGCAGTTAAAAAAATGGTCTGGTAAGAAGATTACCGAACACACTACATGTAAGGTCAGGAGAATCACACTGCCCTGAATGTGGTTAGTATAGTGGGTAGGGAACAAGCAGGGGCGGTTCCAGCTCATTTTCAGTGGGGGGGCACAGGGGGTACGAACACTTACTGTGGGGGGGCAGACCTTGCATCCGAGCGCAGCAAAAATAATTAGATTTTTTTGCATTTTCTGACCATTTCTGGGCATTTTCAGGGCACCAAAACCATCTGGGCACTAGGGACATGTGGGCACCAGCCACCAGGACAACTGGGCACTAGGGACATGTGGGCACCAGGACAACTGGGCACTAGGGACATGTTGGCACCTGGACAACTGGGCAGTTGTCCATGTACCCACATGACCCTAGTGCCCAGGTTTCCTAGTGCCCAGGTTTCCAGTTTGGGAAACACTGACTGTTCTACCTGCAAAAGTTTTTCAGAGGCAGATCTCACCGGGTCTAATGTCAACTAAATTAGAGGTCCCCGATATGAAAAAGGTTAATAATAATCACTGCTATTGATACTAATTACAGAATGAATAACAGTGTAGAAGAATAACTTTGTTTTGATGGTTTGACAGTTTTACTGTTACCTGCAATACAGACTTGGAATTCCCATACCAATTTATTTAACCTGTTCAAAAAGTATGGCAATGACTTGAATTTGTATTATAATCATTGATGTTAAAGAAATGTAATCAAACAAAAGTCAAATAACTTTATAAATGGATATTTATTGCTTAAGTGTGCTCTTAACAGTTGCTTCTCAGTGTAAACATTTCTTCTCAGTTTCAAACTGTAAATACTGAATTTGAATGTAATCAAACAAAAATAAATAACTTAAACATATTCATCTCTTTACAATAATTAAGCAAAAATCTCCCCACATCAGTTTCAAACAGTACTGTAAATACTGACAGCCACAATGAATGTAATCAAATAAAAAAATAAAAAACATCTCCACAATAAAACAAAAAACCTCTCCATCAGTTATGAACTGTAAACTAAACACTGACAGCCAGACAGGTTAATCAAACAAACACAGAACAAGCAGCAATAAAATCCACCCTCTAATGCTCACCCTCACTTTTGCTGTCAGTTTCAACTTGGCTTTCAGCAGTCTTATATGCAGCTGCCACTGTGACTGTCAAGCACTGCCACTGTCACTGTGACTGTCAAGCAGTGTCTGCTTCTTCTTAAAGAAGTCTTTAATGTCTCCTTGTTTTCTTTTCATTGTTTTTGTGCATCATTGAGACCTGGCCAAAAAAAAAAAGAGTTAGTTAGTTAGTTAGCAAAGTCTACCTTGAGAACATACAAAGCATGAAAGCCATCATCTATTATGCCAAATTTCAATTTATGTGGATACAATTATACTTCCCTCTACGTTTAATGTTTAATCAACTAAGAACAAGACCCCCCCCAAAAAAAACACCAATGCCAGGAAACAGAGACGCTACACATACATTAACGGTAGTTTGGTTGGTTTGATCCAAGCCTTAGCCCACTGCCCACACGCACAAGCCAACACTTGCAAACCGAACTAAATTAACGTTAAACAGTAACTCTGGCTCCGTTGGTTTTGTTTTCACTGAGTCAGGCTGAATTGGGCTATGCTAATGCTACTAGTAAACACAGAGTTTGAGCCATACTATGCTATGCTGCTAACCATGGCAACATTATAGAACCACATGAACAGTAACGTTAGTTTGCTAAACATTGTTATGACTCAATACATACTTGCAATGTAATCAATCCATAATAATGTATACATATTATATATAGTGTTCAATCTTACCTCTCGTAAACAGTAGCTGGTTCCGACGCTGCGGGGATAGAAACTTTGAAATAGCCGGTCTCGTCTGAAATCTGAAATGAATGTGTTGCCAGATTTCGAGAGAGAAACCAGCAACCAGGTATGGAAAAACAAGCCCAAGCGACGTTACAGACAACACAAGCCCAGAATGACGAAGTCGCTTACAAAAAGCAAATTGGGCAACGAAGTGTAGCAGACGATGATTGACGACAATCAGAGCCAATGGAAATGGGGGGGCACACGGGGTGGCCAATCAGATTACAAGGGGGGCCAGTGCCCCCCTGTGCCACCCCCTAGGCCCCGCCCCTGGGAACAAGCTGCTATGATTGGATGCATGGTGATGTTGGATTCTGCTCTGGTAGCATTTATAAATGCAAGGCCATTCTGTCTCCTCTCCATTTTCTCTTGTGTTCTCTCTGTACTGATAACTACACAGCCCCCCCCCCCCCCCCCCCCTTCTCCCACCACCACCTCCCCCAGTATAAACTCCAACCAATTCACACCAATCTGCTGAACTCAGCAGGCGCAAGCACAGGAAAATGGACCACAGCCGCGATCAGCCTTGAGGCTACAGGCTACTGAGCAGCAGAGGTTGGAACACTTCATTCCGTTCAAGGCGTACAAGCCCTCCTTTGCAGCCGTTCCTTAATGTGCTTTGATGCACTCAAAGTGACATTTTGTACAATTTCCCACACGTTCCATGCATTTTTGCATTTAAGCAATACTGCCCAGGGAAAAGCAAAGGCATTTGCCCTATATTGCTATAAAATCAAGACAAATGGCAACATAAGAACTCACTAAATCTCTTTCCCTGTGTGAACGCTGAGTCATCTGCGTTAACTCCAATAGAAGCGAATGATGCCCTGAGAGGCGAAAAACCAACTAAGCACTAAATATGCTGAATACTGAGCTCTGACTGATATCATCATAGGTAATCAATTTGACATTTTCGCGCTTCCATATCTCCTCACCATAAATCACTCACAGTTTCATGCCCGGGGAATTAGCTAACATTTTGGCTGCAACTAATCCAATCAAATGAAAAGCGCTAATCAATTTCAGATGTCAAAACTGAATGTCTGATGCTTTCAGCTGGGGCCTAAACCTGGCGTTTGCATTCATCTTTGTCATTTCTATGCTCTGGTGAAAACAAAAAATAGAAATTTCACTTCACTTTTCAACCTCCCTCTCTCCTCACATCCCTACACCATGTATGGAACCTATCTATCCAGCATCCGAGATACGAAGCTGGCCCAGGGAAATGGGCTTCAGATACCAGGTAAATGGAGATGGATGGGCCTCCACGTGTGGAGCAGCAGCCAAGCTGTTCCTGATAAATGGCTTTTCACTGGAACACTTGATCTCTCTCGCTCTCTGGCTAGAAACCAATCTCACACTTTGCACGTCTGTGAATATTAACAAACCCTCAAACCCCACACTCTAATGTCATCTTTTGTGTCGCACATGGTGCACCAGAGTCAATTTGATGGAGAGAGGACTGTTCTTCTGTGTGTCAGAAATAGATAGAGTCGCGATGGAGGGGGGTCCCTACTCTTTTCAGACAACCATATCTACATGGAGCAGGTATAGCATGGCTATGGATTCAAGGGCTCGCAGAGCACGACCGATGGCAGATTAATGGGTCCGATGCTAATCTCAATTTTGTAGAGTGAGTCCTATAGACCTATTCTTCTGCCTAGTACACATACGTTTGATTGATTGAAATTTGATTGAATACAAATACAATACAAAAACTGTTACTGTGGACGACACCATGATAAACAGATCATGGTACAGATATACACTTCTATAAAGAAAAATACAGGAAATCACCATATAAAGGAAGTAAAAAGGGAAAAACATATACAGTAAGGGGAGAAGGGGGACTCTGTCGTCAACCCTAAGCCATTCCAGCCTCTCAAAATGGGCAAGGGTGAGGTGGGTTCGGGAGTGAGGCCAAGAGTTTGTTTTGGGAAGTCTGGAGCCTTCTTTAAGGCTTAAAGGGCCTTTGAGGTAGTACTGTGGTACCAAGAGGTGCATGCATACTAGTCGAAGAAACCTTGAAGGGCTCCTGTTAGGTGGTGTTTTTGTTGACCAGTGAGGAGATCCTGTACAGGAATCTTGCCCTGTCATGTCCTGAATCTTGTCCTGTCATGTCCTGAATCTTGTCCTGTGAGCGAATAGGGGAAGCTAGGGGATCAACGTCCCTTGTTTGACCCGGCAAAAACCCGGAAGTGTGTCTTAAAGAATAAAGTTTTTGGCAGAATCGTGGAATGTTTTGAATATTTATCGGTCCTGTTTTAATTTTTCACAAGATTGGTGGTTGATCCAATTACCTGCACTACAATACTTCACCATATGTTGCACTATGACGGAAAAACCTGGCCAAAAGTACAAAATCAATTTGAAACATTTAGATTTTATGGAACTTTTTCAAAATTAGAATATTAAAATATAGCCGATCTAAAGCTCACGTGTCACGATATGAGTGCAAATTTGTAGATCTACCTTTTTCCCCGATTTCTTTTTTCTTTTCTTCTTTGGAAAACTATTTTATAATGACATACCCAACAATAGGGAGACCAAATTGAAGGTGGTTCAAATTCGGGACAGAAGCTGCATAATTGCTGCTTATAATACAGACGTCGTCCAAAAAGTCAAATGATGGCCAATATATCGACCACACCAATATATCGGTCTGGCTCTACCGCTGACATATTGCTGCTGCCAAGATTCCCCCGCTAAATGCTGCCAGGCACTGTCGGCACTACATTCAACAGATTTTCATAATTATCACATCTGCCGTCGACTTTAATTCCGCGGTCGGATAATAAGCAAGTGAGCGTATAATACCCACGATGCATTGTGGCATGGGCATAGGCTATGTGGCAAGATAAGTAGCCAAAGGACTTTATTCCATTGGGTTCTCAGTGGAACACTTTCTATGTAGAGTAATGCAATAAATCAGCCACACATGAGCTTATCTAATCCCCTACTTCTCACTATAACACTCTAACAGCGAGCCCCTGTGCCTCTCGCTGGATCGCTCTGCTCACGGTTAATCCCATACTGCCCAGTACGGACATACACTGCACACGCACGCACGCACACACACGCACACGCACACGCACACACACACACACACACACACACACACACACACACACACACACACACACATCAAATGAAGCCATTTCCTTCTAATCTGCGGGTGTCAGCTTTGTGAATGGAAGTGTGGAGGAGGGTCATTATCTTCCCCCATCCCTCTCTCCCTCTCCCTCCTTCTCTTGTGAGTGGACCTGCCTCTCCTGTCTCCTCCAGCCATGGCGGCAGGTTGACCCATATGAACCATCTGTCATTGCTGCAGCGACCTCACTCACACTTCTCACTCGCCCCGAGATCAGTAGCATACGCTGCCGAGGCTATACGTCTGCGAGTGGCAGTCCGATCTGGTGGTGATAAGCCATGGGCTTAGGGTGGGATGTGGTCCCTGAGACTGGGGGGCAGGAGGTCATGGATCGTTCTGGCTCCACTGAGTCTGGCAAGGTAAAAATTATGGGAGATGCCAATCTTGACACACCACTTTACCAATCCATCTCCCATAAAATGACGATAATTGAATTATCTCCACCTGTACATTAGGCACTCAAGAATGGGCGCATAAGAAACGATTAATAGACAGGATACCATTGATATGGTGACTGTACGCCATTTTCTTTTCAGATGTTTTCCATGAGCTTTCTATCATCTTATTATATAGTATGCAGTGTCACTAAGCAGTATGGGTGGGAGGGTTAAGGGATTTCTTTATCTTTATTGTCTTTGTTTCATAAAAAAAGTATTTCATATCATAATGTTTGTAATAATTTATAATCTGTTCAATAAAACATATTTGACAAAAAAAAAGAATGGGCGCATAGATTAGCTTTTCTCTATTTTATCTCTGTGTGGTTTTCAATGGTGGGTCTGTGGCCGAGGGGCCATTGAGGGAGTTCCAGCTGTCCCCAGCTAAATGAGTGGTAGTTTAATTTCACTAATACCGGTAAAGAAATTAAATATTTAATTAATTTGAAATTATTAACAAAAAAAGTGAGTAACAATAATGACCACTATCTACCATAACATAGAGACACATTTTAAGACACAATTTAATTTAAATTAAGACATATTATGTTCACTAATGGAAGTTAATGTGGGAGTCTGTAATGTGGGAGTTAAAACTAAATCCCACCACCCTCCTGTGAACAGAAAATTCCTGAGCCTTAATTTAACAATGACGGGTCAGTTTATAGTATACACTCTCAGAGCTAAATGCAGTGGTGTGGTCTCTCCATCCAAGGCCTGGAGAACAGGTTATTTATAACTCCATCCAGCCAATGCACTGATCTGCGGGTACTGCCTGTGCCCTTGTAGTCCATCAGCACATCGCCCTCCTACAGTACATGCTCGGCATTGCTTGCCCACGTCTCCCCACCAAGAGCCATGTGATGCTGCCATGGCTGATAAAAGTCTCCTTTTCATGACCACACTGGGAAAAACACAACCATGGCCTCATCAATACTTTAGCCTTTAGTTCACTGACAGACAATTCAGACAAAGTGAGAAAGAGTTCTAAGTCTATGTACAGCCTTATTATAATGTGATAATTAATCTACATAATTCCTCTGTGTGGGCTTAATCCTACCCCAACTCTGACTTCACTGAACCTCTTCTGGGGTGAACTTTCAGCAAAAATAGCCTACAAATCTACAAACTCACACCGCAAAAGAAGCGGGGCCTAGTATAGAGGAGGGGTTTTCTACCTTTTTGGCTGGGGACCCCCGGAAATGCCTCATCCGTCACACCTCCATATAGTTGCGTGATTGTGTCCATCCGTCACACCTCCATATATGGTTGCCAATCCATCATGCCTCCTGACATCATGGAGACCCTTACAGTACGTTTTAACAGCGGGAGACCTTAGAGACCAACGTTGCTTGAATTTCATTGGCTATCGCCCAATCGCCCACTATCGCCCAAAAGATGAATTATTTTTATCTTTTCGGCCGACGTTCCTCCGCCCACTTTTCGACCACCGCCTGTTCTCCTGCTATCGCCTCTATCGCCAGTAGTTGCCGGGTTCCATTGACAAATAATGCACTTCAGGAAAATTCGTCTCGCTGTCGCCCGCTGTTAAAACGTACTGTAAGATCTCCATATATGGATCTGACCTCGTGACATCTTGTGACATCATGGAGACCCTTAGATCTCTATATATGGATCTGACCTCGTGACATCATGTGACATCATGGAGACCCTTAACGCCTCCATCTCCATACTGTATATGAATATCACGACACTGAACTCATAAAACCCTGGATAACCATACATGGAGAAGACTGGATCATCACCTAGATCTGCATATACTGTATGGAGCTGGCCAGCAACTCTTGTTGATCTGACCTCATCAAACCCTGTACACTCAAGACACACTCCATATATGACCAGTGCAGAATTCATTCCATTATGTTGATCTAACCCCCCATACCAAAGCTCGCCCAGCAGTCTCCCGTCGCCGTCACCCAGGCGGATCATGGGATGTGTGCACGCGACCTCACCCTAGGTTAGGGCGTGCGTCTTACTGGTTATCAGAAATACAGGTAATTTATAATAAAGGTGTAGGAATGTCAAATGACATCACAGAGAATGATCATTAGGTGTGACGCTAAGTAAATATAAAACGCCTATGATGATATTAGTCTCTGCATGCTGAAATGACCTTTAAGATATGCTCCTACAGGAGGTAAATAGTCCATGACGTTACAGGCAATTAGTCTGCACCTTGCCCTGTTGTTATTTGTCCATCTGACTATGTTAATTGACCTAATAGCTGAAGGTGTGAAACCGCATCCTCCCTTTGGGCCATTCCTCTGATGCTATACGCATGAGTCACAGAGCCACCAAAACCTGCAACGTGTTTGTTTAGTTCCTGTTTCCAGGTACACTGCCAAGAGATGTATACGCGTGCTTGAGGCTGCAGTGAAACTGTGACGGCAGGCATGTCTTGGAATGCCCGTGGTTTTAAAATCACAAATTCCTATCTAGATAATACTCGCTGAACATGCTGACTGTAACTCAGATTGAGTCAGTGTCACTGCTGTCAATTTGTAGTGGGTCTCTGTATTATATACAATGCAAACCACAATCCTACCTTGTGAAGAGTGTAGCATTTCTCATCATGATCAATACCCCCTTTCTATTCACGCTGTAGCATCTGACTTCACAAATCCCTTAGATGCCCATCTTGGCACTGTCACCACTATGCCCTGCTGTCACCTCCCAGGTGAGCAGGGTATCATATGGCCCCATTCCAATGTAAGTGCCCACAGTGAGGATGAGAGCGAACGCCTGCCAGTTCCTGAACTCAGCTGCGGCCCTGGCCCCTGGGGTGTGTTGTACGCAATGTGTGTGTGTGTGTGTGTGTGTGTGTGTGTGTGTGTGTGTGTGTGTGTGTGTGTGTGCGTGTGTGTGTGTGTGTGTGTGTGTGTGTGTGTGTGTGTGTGTGCGTGTGTGTGCGCATGTGTGTGTTTGAAACAGGACCCATCTGCCCATGCTATGCATCCCACAGGGCCTGACCGCAGCCAGGCCAGGCAAGGTCCGTCCATGTGTGGTCAGCTGACACTTAGAATGGCTAAATGCCGGATGCTCCAATTAAGCACTTTTGTCTGCTTTGACTGCATCCATGCCAGTGTCACAACGTGCCGAAAGGGCTGTGAGTCACGCTTTCTGATTGGAGAGTAAAGGACCTGACGTGGCTTGGCTACTGGGTGGAGCGCGTCGCATCCTGCCCATGGCAATGAAAAAACAACACACCACCAGGACGAGCGGGACACAGCTATACAAAGCTCAGGTGTTTTCCTGAAATGATGGCAGTAGCAATGCCATCATCCTGAGCAAAGTCCTGTCTTTGGCAGAGAGAGATAGCTCTGCGTCACCCAGCCATCACCAAGCATTGTCCATGTACCAGGGTGACACTAATGAATTCATTGGTGGTGGATATCCTCAGACTTGCAGCTTTCCATAAACAATGGGAGGTGATTTGATACGTCGGCCGTCGGGTATAATTATCATGTGAAATAACTAGCAATAGAGAGAGTGAAGACAGAGCTTCTCTCTGCCAGGCCAGATAAGAGATCGTAGAAATAGCAAATTCTGTCTCAATTATGCATAACATGGTCAGTCCTTGTTGTACCGAGGACTGGCAATGTTCCAGACATCTAACATCAAGCATTGAAAACACTAATCACTGGATTATAGTTTATATTAAACTGATTATCCCTGGTAATCATTCTATTAATGTATTTTCAGCTACTTTGAATGAAATTATCTTCTACATATATCAGCCGTTGAAACTTGCAGTTTCACCACCAGCACCAAGATGCTGGATTTATGAGCAACACCACATTCGTTGAATACCAGGCCAAATTCTACACCTTCCGGCTTCTACATGAGTATCCTGCACTCAAGTTGCATGTCAGACGAGTTCATGATCTGCAGTGCCATGTTAATTGTTACACAGTAAATTCCATAATGCTAATTTAACACTGAAAGTGTAAACCTTCTTATAAATTAAATTAATACTGTAGAAATAAATGTGCGTAGTGTGCGTGGTGTATGTGTGTGTGTGTGTGTGATATTTGGTTTTAACTGACCTGTGGCGTTGACTTGTTACTTGTCCAGTGTGGCTTATGGTAAATGATGACCGTTCATACAAGTACATAAGTACATTCTATCTGGATTGACTGAAATGAGGTTTCAGCGGGCAGCGATGGTGGGTGATGCCATGCGATATGGTCGTTTACATACCCCTCTCTGTTGTCCTCTTCATCCAGATTGGAGATGAGCTGGGACCCAGCCAGGGATATGTCCACGGCTGCCAGAGGCAGGTCTCTGTAGGCGTAGCTGACGAGCTGGGCTGGCGGGGCCGCGTTGTCCTCTTCCACCTGCTGGGAGATCACCTCCAGCTCAGACGTCCCAGCCTGGGCAGCAGCCCTGTGAGAAACATGGCACATCATGCAACAGCATTAAAGCATAATCAGGGGGGCAGTGAAGCCAATAGTGTCCGAAGCCAGTAGGAAATCCTGACTTCCTGAAAGTTCATATAATGGCCTGTTGTGGCGCTGTCATTGGGCCCAAAAAACCCCATAGCTCCATAGAGGTCCATGTATTTGGGCCCAACTTCACCTAGACTGTATTACCGTAATAAACATGGTCATGAATACATTCTGCTTCCAGACACTAGTTTAAAGTCTCATTTCTCATGTCATAATATTCTTTTTGTAAAATGATGGTCCCATTTATTAAAAAGATTACCATAAAGTCGAGTATGTTTTGCGGGGCGTGGCTACCTTTACAGTCTATGATCGGGATCCACCCCCAGCTCGAGTCAAAATAAAAACCAACAAAGAAGAATTGGGGAAGTCCCGCCTCGTTGTCTGGGACAGCCAATGGCCAGCTGGGCCCAAACGGATCTAGAAAGATGGCGATTTACAATTCAAGGACTGACAGGCTTCATCTTACGTCCATATCAGACCCGGAGAACACTTTGTCCATATTTTTTATGGCATTGTTACAGTGGTGTTGCTCAACCATTTTTTTAATTATAGTAAATCTTGTCTTGTTTTTGTTTCAAAACTTGATTCAGGTTATGTGGTTTGTATTAGTGTCGCTTCCATGTTAGCATAGGACTATGCAACCTTTTATTTAATTTTCATATTTTTATTTTATGCTACCACAATATTGTGTATGGACTCACAACATTTTGTTATCTTTTAAATGTTTCATATGGGTGTGTCACATATACTGTCATTTGATTTACTGTATACCCTGAATCTTGAATAAACAAAACAGTGAAATTTTTTTTTAAATAGTAAATCAGGGGGGTCCGGTGGCTTATCGGTCCAGGCGCATAACACGTGTAGGCTTTAATGCAGCAGGACAGCTGTTGCAGCTTCCAATCCTGATTTCGAATTACCGTTGCTCCGTGTCATTCCCCGTCTCTCGTCCTCTTTTCTGTCTCGCTCTATTATACTGTCAATAAAGCCCAAAAGATATCTAAAAAAAAAAAGATGATATAAATCAGTGGTTTTCAAACATTTTAATTTCAAGGACCCCCATATATAACTCTTACAGACATTTACAGTCCATTTGGAACCCATTCAAGAAACCCTGGACCCTACTTTGACATAAATTAATCTCAGTTCAATGTTTGTATACAGGTGTTGAATGTTAGTCCTTGATTGACCCCCGTCGATCACAGAAAAAAAGAAATGTAAAGATGATCATCATTACATTTCTTGGTACACATGGGGAAATACTTCAACCATAAGGCACAAGAAAAACTAAATATGAAATTATAGAAAATATACATTATTGGTTTACTTGTGCCTTTCTGATGTACATTTTGTCCCATAAATAATTGAAGTTTGCTTATATGTTTGATGTTGCACATGTGTTTCTTTTTCACACATTATTAAATACTGCATGTCTAAGGGAGTAACTATCCAGTGTGTGAATTATTGGAGACCCACGCACAGTCGCACACAGTTTATTGTCGCATTACAGTTTTGTAGGGAAAAAAAGGTTTCATTGAAGCAGTTTTTTTGGTTTTCGGATTCTAATTTATCAGTTCCAAAGTGTGCATTTTCTTTATCTCTCTACATTTTCTTGGCTGGGTATATATAACAAAGCCCAGCTGAAATATAATTATTTTATTCTGAAGGGCCTATAAAACAGGGCTATGCAGGCGGAGGGGGGGCTGTGCTTCCCCCAAGCTCGGCCAATAGCCGTCAAGGAGAAGGCAACCTGGAACAGGAGTATTTGCACGGTTTGGCACCCATCCCGGTACAGCCGATATAGAGACATCAATAACTCCGACACTTAACAGTCAAGGAAGGCATTGATTACAGGGCAGAGGGAACAAAAGGCATTGGGATGGTGGACCGGAGGCCTCCGTTCTGGTGATGTGTAGAGGTCAAATGGAAAGATGGTCAGTAGAGGCCGCCAAGTAGCCCTTACCTCCCAAATTAAATATGAATGTTGTCAGGCTCGGAGAGGAAAACAGGCGTTCTTCATCCCTGAGCTACTGAATGACTAATCCCTGCTTAACTTACTCACTTCAAAGGTTGTTTTCTTATTATCACAGGCAACCGAGAATCACTCCAAATACACTTTCTGATATGAAGTAATAGCATTGTGCAAATCCAAATTGCTGCCATCGTTCCCGGCATCACAGAAAGGACAGCAAATCCTCCCGTTAGATATATGAAACCTTGAAACCAAATGGGTCCTGCTTATAGTCTCTCGGCACAGACTTGTTGGCTCAGACCATTTTCATATGCTTAACCCTAGAACACTATGATGCTATACTATGAATGATGATGCTATATACAATACCAAGACTATATGCACATGTACATTTGATTTGATGATGCTCTTGAATCCGTTATATACAGATATAATTTGTGAAAAATGTGGGTATTGTTTTAAAAATATTCAGAAAAAAAGATATAATGGAGCTGGGAACTTCTGCTGCCATCTCCATATGACAAAACACTGCGTCGTGATTGGTCGCTTCCAGTTTGATCAGATGTTAACTCAAGGCAGCTTTCTGTTTTCAACTTTTATGGGGTGGATTTAAATGTAGCATTTGAAGATTGTGAAAGAAATAGTCTGGCTTGATAGCCTACAGTAGGTATAGGTTACAGTAGGTTGATAGCCTTCTGTAAGTCCGGCTAGATATTCAGTTTAACCCAGGGTTCCCATGCCTCCATACTCAGTATGTGTCTGTTGTCTGCACTGCACACTTGCCACCTTTGACTGACAGTAACAAGAACACTAATCATTCATGACAGACATGAACTGTTCAGCATATCAAAACATTTCCAGACAATCACAGAGCTACAGTATAGCCAGGAATCAGGAGCCATTATGTGCAGAGCCAGTTGAGTGGCTAGTTGCCATACTGGGGAGGGGGTGGAGCACTGCATATCAGATCACGTCTGCCATTGCCAATGCAGGCAAGGACAGCCACGTCAAACACTGGCAGTCTTTTTTAGAGACATGCAATATAGAGACATGCCACAAGGAAGCAGAAATCTAAACCACCTTAAGCCATTTATACTTCTTTGTATGACAAATAATTGTAGGCTCAAGTAGCGAGTCCATCACTGATGAATTAATGGCATTTGTTTTATTTATATTATAAGTTTAATTGATCATCCATAGAAAATATGATCAACTAGAACTGCACTCTGTCGAGTGCATACTTGCTTGTTGCACACTAGTAGGCCATAAATGGCCAACTAGTGCGCAAGCAGAGCGTGCAAGTACTTTCGACCGCTGTAAACTGTGGAATCTCAGTATCTCTGTGAAGGAACGTTTGAAATGTCTAATTATTAGGTGTAACTATTTGCTACCTACCTACTTTATGCATGTAAACACCTAGTATTATTAAGTATGGTTCAAGTTTCTATCTATATAAGAAATACACTTTTATCGATTTAGAAATATTCTGGATCCCTTTTTAGTTTTTCAAAGAAAAATAAATCATTGATATGTGATGAAAAAAGGTATATAAACTGAATTTAAATATGTTATACAGTATAATTATTTTATTATTTATTGTCAATTGTTTTAAATGTATTTCATCTTGGACTATAGTGATATTAATACTAAATCATGATCAGAGTAATATGTGTCTAACTTCAATTTCTGTAATAATACTTTCACATTTGTTAAAATATACATGATCTAAAATACTTCCGTAATCTGTAGTTGGATTTGTATTTAATTGTTTAAAGCCTAATCTTGACATGAAGGTCTTTATACTTCTACATTTCTCACTATATTGGTCTTCATTGAAATCTCCTATTATCATAATTGCAGAAGTCGGAGATGATAGATATACTTTACCATGTTTTCGAGAAATGTGTTTAATTTCGAAAGGTCTGTTTTAGGTGATCTGTACATAAGAATGATATATAGATCTTTATCTTTTACATGTATGCATACGTGTTCTATTTTTTCTAATATCTTGATTTCATTTTGAATTATTTTAATGGAAATATCTTCTTTTATAACAAACATAACTCCCCCACCTATATCATATTCTCTGTAAGTAACCACAGTATACCGCTAATCAACTTACAAATTACATATATATGTATATCTATGACTAGCTCTTAATGATGATGTAAGACATATGGTCATGTATGTAATCTGGTCCCAGCAAATCAGGCACAATTTGCTATTTTATTTTACAAATTACACATATGTATGAATTCCATATACATATGGTCATGTATGTAATCTGGTCCCAGCAAATCAGGCACAGATATATTACATACATTACCATATGTCTTACGTCATCATTGAGAGCTAGTCATACATATGTATAAGTAATTTGTAAGTTGATTAGCGGTATACTGTGGTTACTTTGCGCCAAAAACCGTCCCAGCCAACCCGCCACTTTTGATGCGTATGCAAATAAAACAGCAAAATTGTGCCTGATTTGCTGGGACCAGATTACATAAATGACCATATGTCTTACGTCATCATTGAGAGCTAGTCATACATATACACACACCATGTACTCTGGTCCCAGCAAATCAGGCACAATTTGCTATTGTATTTTACAAATTACATATGTATACATATGTATGACTAGCTCTCAATGATGACGTAAGACATATGGTCATTTACCCGCCACTTTTGATGCGTATGCAAATAAAACAGCAAATTGTGCCTGATTTGCTGCATGGGACCAGATTACATACATGACCATATTTCTTACGTCATCATTGAGAGCTAGTCCTACATATGTATATATAATTTGTAAGTTGATTAGCGGTATACTGTGGTTACTTTGCGCCAAAAACCGTTCCAGCCAACCCGCCACTTGATGCGTATGCAAATAAAACAGCAAATTTGTGCCTAGTTTGCTGGGACCAGATTACATAAATGACCATATTTCTTACGTCATCATTGAGAGCTAGTCATACATATACACACCATGTACTCTGGTCCCAGCAAATCAGGCACAATTTGCTTTTATTTTACTGATTATATATAGTATATGTATGACTAGCTCTAAATGATGACGTAAGAAATATGGTCATTTATGTAATCTGGTCCCAGCAAACCAGGCACAAATTTGCTGTTTTATTTGCATACACGTCAAGTGGCGGGTTGGCTGGGACGGTGCATACGGACCGGGCGAAATTATTACTTGCGCGCTCTGCTTGCGCAAGTCGGCCTCCTGGTGGTGCTCTAAAAGGCAGATGTGAAATATTCATGTCAAAGGTTTGTCCTTGGCCTCTAGGGAGTGTGCATGCAAAGTTTGGCATCGACCGGGTTAACGGTGCCGGAGATTAACTGTTAACGGACGGACACACACACACACACACACACACACACACACACACAAACACACACACGGACGGAGGGCAAAACATACTCTCCCCACAGTTTAATTGTCTCCTTCAGGCCGATAGTGTCTCTTACTAGGCGAATATATCAGATAACCTCAGGCCATTGTGTTGTATTGGATCATGTCCAGACATGGAAAACATTCCAATTGGACTCTAGCTTGTTAAATTGTCTCCACCAGGCCGAACGAATGGGGAGAGAGTATGTTTCGCACCACGTCCATCCGTCCGTGTCTGTCCATATTCCATCCCAATTGGCTAAGATTGCCTTCCAAAATTAGCAGGATTGGTCCGTTATGAACAAAATGCCTCAAATCATGAACACAGTGCAACACGAACACTTCCTCTGCCCACTAGGCAGAGGAAATGCCACTTAAAAATGTTCAAATCAGGCTCATTGTGGCCGATCAGGCCGATTCGTGTTTTTATATAATTGCACCGATCTGTGTACAACTTTGTATGTACACTCCCTAGAGAGGCCAAGGAAAAGCTTTTGTCCTGCATTTTTCACATCTGCCTTTTATAGTGCCATAAGGAGGCTGACTTATGTAAAACAATTTTTTTTTTCATTACTCATGAGCAGTGTTGTGACTAACGCCCTTACATGCGTTACGTTACATAACGTAACTACTATTTGCAGTAACTTGTAACCTAACGCTTTACATTTCCCCATTCCATAACGGCGCTATAGTTATTGTGCGAGCGCTACCCGCGTTATGGCGTTATGTCAACTTATGTGATCAGAAAAAAAAGTCTGGCCATGCAGGTCCGTGAGTCTATCATCATACAGGCGTCTCTGTGCTGCTGAAGTGAAGGGGGCAAATAAAGTTGTGAATCGATATAATTCAACTAAACTGCGGGAGAAACACAGATGTACAAGCCCAACGTGCTGTGCATTGCGACGGGTAAGATACCTTGTAGATCTGCTACTTCCAGCGCAGGAAGGGCGCATGCTTATGATGACGCTCTTTACTATGCATTCAGCCAGTCAACACAGAAGTTGACAGAACACACACGCACTGCAGCAGACGGAATGCACAGGCAGATCCGACAAAACTTTGCACACATCTGTGCTTTGCCTTTCATCCACGCTTCCATAGCCTTTTAAATCTTATTTCCCATCCACGGGCACAAGCAACGTGATATCAGCAGCTTCCACCCGATCTGTGGTGGTGTTCTGTTGACGAGGGAAGCCATTAGCTAGCATGGGAGCTAACGTTAGTTTCACTATATACAACCCCGTTCCCCAACCCCTCACACTCGCTGCTGCGAGCACACGGGCAGACACAAAGACGAATGGGAGCTTTAACAATGAATGATAATATTATCACTATAATTATTACTACTTGTTTTATTGCCTATGCTTATGTAGAAAAAAAGCTCACTGCTCAGGTCAAATATGCCTATTGATATGCGATTAAAATGTGATTAATTGAGATGAATTCATCACAAAGCCTCCAATTAATTAGATGTTTTTTAATGAAGTCCCAAGTCTCCCAACCCTATTCTTTATATATCTAGCTTCAAAAAAAAAGTTCCTATATTCGGTATTCGGTTTCGGCCGTTTTTTATATTATTATTTTCTAAAGTAAAGTAAAGTAAAGTAGTTACTTTCATAATTTCATGTAAAGTAAAGTAACAAATTACTTTTTTAGATAAGTAACGATAACTATAACGCCTTACTTTTTAAAAGTAACTTCCCCAACACTGCTCATGAGCATTTGTGCCTGTCGTAGACATGCGCAGAGCAAGTTCAGTCAGGGAACCTCAGTGCAGTTGCTGCTGGCCGTTAATTGGGCCGCCTCAGCATCACGCTCTCATTCACATGATTCACTCAGCCAATCACACACTCACTCCATCCATCTTAACCGGAGGTTTGCATTCCTCCTCTGCTTCCCTGCTTGCTTGCTGCTGCTGTATCAACGTGCTGCTCACCCACCTCCACCCCAGCTACCACCTGTCGTTTTGGATCTACTGTTTAGGTACGGGGGATTGGACGGGACTGATGCGCTTGATCTGAGTACCTAAAAAGCAGATCCAATACATCGCCAAACCATAATAAATATATTGCTAATCTTATATTCAATAAATATAATTATATTACATCCATTCTTGAGTTGTCCTGACTGAACTTCAGATATAATCCCAATTTCATGCAAATCGGTGCACTGCATGATCTAAAATCTAAATGGTCATGTGATCAACATGGATCTGTTTTTTTGTCTAGAATCGGTACTGAAGCCAAATGGGCCAAAGAAAATAAATATGGCAGTAATGGCACAAAGAGGCAAATGTATAGGGAGGAATTAGAATACGGTGTTGTAATGCTTAGTTCTGGAAGCAGTGGGTAGTGACGTCTGATCATTTGAGGTGTAATGTACGAAAACAGCAATGGAAAGAGGGGACACTGGTAAGGACCCCAGGAAAGACAAGCACCCCAGGAAAGGGCGTGCCGTGCCGTGTACCATTTGCAATTTGTAAGATAAGACAGGATGTGGTTAACACATGCAGGGCACAACAACCAAGTCCAGAAAGACAAATAATCAAACATCCTACATTTGATTTGCATTAAATTGTCCTGGCACCTGTTCCATGAAGTTGTGGTGGTTACACAATATGTCCTACATTATAGTAGCCTATAGCAATGAGTTCAATGGGATTAGTTATAGCACTTATTCATAATACAACAAAGACCTTATTATATATATATATAGTATGTTAAAGGTATATGAGCCAAAAGCTAACAATGAGATGACCGTGACTGTCTAGTCATATTTCGATGCACCCATTCAAAAAAAGGAAAGGGTTCCAAAATGCTTCCTCAGCATAAACTGCTGTGCAGAGGGCATTGGTGTCATTGTCATTCTGAGTACTCACTGCCACAGCCTCTCAGGCCAGCTGTCTACAACCCTGCGGTTGCGTCTCGCCCAATAAGACTGTATTTCGGATTCTTGGCTGTTCCTTTACAGTTTACACACAGCAATTCACTGCCCTGATATTATCAGGAAAGCAAGATGCAGTGAGCCAAGTCTCTTCCATGGGAACCAGCCAGTTTCTTCCCCCATACCAGCAGCATCCCTGACTCAGGCCACTGGCACAATGGGATGTTTGTAAACGTGGTGCTTTTGTATTAATGGTCGCTCTCTCAAGGTTCCTGCTAGTAAATTACTGCAGTTGGGAGTTTTTCCTTTGGAGGAAGCTTTGCTGCTGTGAATACGCCCATTCGTATCCAAGCCACGGACACAGCAGGAAGAGAGGATGATGCCTTGCACACTGACAGAGATCTGCTCTGCAACTGGTAGACCTCTACAACCAGCTGTCTCAGTTGCAGCAAAGCATCAAAAGCACTTGAGTGGGCACAATGGTAAACAATAATAACACAGTAATGTACAGTAGTATTCTTGCATTAGTAAGAAAGATGCAATAGCCTATGGTGAGACAAACACTTCAATAGTCAATAGTTGAAAGGTGTTACAGCAACAACTAAAATCTATTCATGATTTCGATAATCTGCCACACCTACAGTTATGTATGCTACAAACTACAAGATTGTGATTGTGGCTACTTCATTATTACTTGCGCAAGCAGAGCGCGCAAGTACTAGTTTCGCCCAGGGCCCGCATGCACCGTCCCAGCACTTTTGATGCGTATGCACCGTCCCAGCACTTTTGATGCGTATGCACCGTCCCAGCACTTTTGATGCGTATGCACCGTCCCAGCACTTTTGATGTGTATGCACCGTCCCAGCACTTTTGATGCGTATGCACCGTCCCAGCACTTTTGATGCGTATGCACCGTCCCAGCAAATGACGTAATGATTACTTGTGCCTGACACGGCAGTGGTGCCAGATTACATACACGTATACATAGGAGCATTACCTTTAATCCTCCCGACACTAAAACATATCGTCATTACGTCACCACCATCTAAAACCATTGGTTTTATCAGGCACAACTAGTCATTACGTCATTTGCTGGGACGGTGCATATGCATCGAAAATGCTGGGACGGTGCATACGCATCGAAAATGCTGGGACGGTGCATACGGCGCAAAGTAAGCACAGTATACTGCTAATCAACTTACAAATTACATATACATAGAGGCAGTTCTTTTAATCCACCCGGCACTGGTATAACTAGCTGGTATAACTAGCTCTCAATGATGACGTAATAAAGATGTGGATTAAAGGACCCAATGCCAGAATTTCGATGGTGACGTAATGGCGATATGTTTTAGTGTTGGGAGGATTAAAGGTAATGCTCCTATGTATACATGTATGTAATCTGGCACCAGACCAGATTTGACAGTTTGTAGCGGTCAAAAGTACTTGCGCGCTCTGCTTGCGCACAAGTGCAACAAGCAAGTATGCACTAGACAGAGTGCAGTTCTAGTTTTATCTGCCATCAAATATGCACAAATGCATGAATGATTATGATTGAATGATGATTGAATGATGATGAAACATGATCAGTGAGATGAACAAGAGCAAATAGCATAAGCAGTGACCTGGCAATCAGTGCATCATACTCTATAATGAGAGAAAAGAGATGCATTGCTTACACCAGGCAAATAACCGCAGCGTGGCTCTGGACCACGTGACACAGAGGTTAGTTACAGTAAATGTTAGCTGACCTGTTTCAAAGCCACTTGGCTCCTCGGGATGTGTGGTGTGCTGTCTTTGTGCACTGAATGGAGCAAAATGTACAAATAGCTCAGTATAAAGCCTGAAGAAAGAGCACTGCCTCAAACACGTATAAAGGCAATCACCAACCACTAAAATGCTATGAAATCTGTCGTATATCCTGGTATATGCCAACTATATACAGTACACACAGAACAGAAAGAGCTCATTCAATATAATTTCAGTTTGGAAATTATATAATTTGTGGACTATTATGTGATTTCGTGGATTGCACAGTACACTACACATTCTGAATGCATACAAAAAAAAGGTTCTATTCTAAAGTGATAAATACAGTAAGTGCTGTATTGTGCTAATACTTTTCCAGTTCGGTTTCCCACTGTCTCCTGTGTGCAAGGTAGAGATCCTCTACACATCACTACAGATAGAGAGAAACATTAAAGAATGAGAGGCAGGGAAAACAACCAGAGACAAGGCAGAGAGAGAGAGAGAGAGAGAGAGAGAGAGAGAGAGAGAGAGAGAGAGAGAGAGAGAGAGGGGGATAGGGAGGGAGGGAGGGAGGGAGGGAGAAAGAGACCAACAGAGACAGAGAAAGGATTTACAGTAGCATCCAGTTGAGAGAAAGGGTGAAAATAGCTCCACAGACCTCTTGCTGCACGAGCGTTTCTGTCATTTCACCAGGCAGTCACCCACGACCAACAGCATTAATACATACATCTTTATGCTGTCAAAACCCTGCGACAAGTTTAGCAACAACACTTTTTTTCCTTTTGCAAATAGATCAATCAATCAATCAATCACACGCACAAACCTCTGTTCTTAGATACACACCTCTGGCTGGTGGTACATCGAGCTGCGTCTTTAACACCAGACCACATATGATTGCACAAATTCAAGTCCCCTTGCGCGCCACACACACACACACACACACACACACACACACACACACACACACACACACACACACACACACACACACACACACACACACACACACACACACACACACACACACACACACACACACACACACACACACACACACACACACACACACACCATTCTGCACCCCCCCCCTCTACCCTACCCACCCTTCTCTTAGCCCTGACCGGGGCTGTCATCAGGATGCAGGGTCTGTCTGGGGGGCCACACACAGAGTAATTATTAATAAGGGAAGATGACAAGTGAACAACCCTCCTGAATGCTAAGAGAGGCCAGCAGAGACATGGAGATGGCAGGCTGTCCTCCTCCTCCTCTGAAGAGAGGCATGCTGAGGACACACCTCCCTACACCCCCTACCTTCATTCAAAGTCATTCACAGGAGAGTCACAGGGGAGTTACTAAACATGCAGGTGCTGTTTTCATAATCACATCCTATATCACACGATGTAGCCCCTCGCTAAAGCATGTGTGAGTGGTAATAAATGGAGATTATACGATTTCACTTTCTCTTAGATATGGCATCTGACTTGCGTCTGTTGGTGTGATACTTACTGGTGGTTGCTCATGTTGGATGCCCTGATGCTGGGAAGAAAACGTCCACACTAAACGACCCCTATCGTGAGTTATTTCACCACAGCAGAGACTTGGCTCCTATGGGGGGAATAAATAAAAAAATACAAAGTCACGTCTGTGAAGAAAAGACAGCAATTACGGCAGCCAGTTGTATTTCAATATTAGTCCATTATATTTTCTGAGGGACCTTTGAGGTTCTGCTCAAATGAATGAATGCATTTCCGTTCTGTCACTTTTTTGGCAGTGAAAGCTAAATTGCTAAGGGTTTAATTAAAAATGTTCTGTGAATCAGAGGCTGAGAAACATCACACCTCTTGCATAACAAGTACACCAGGAAGCTGGCTTTTTGTGTCATAGGATAGAGAGCCATTGATGTCCAAGTCCATTCAGTGAAAGCACACTCCAGCTGCTTTGCGGAGAACAGAAATGAGACCTCCAAACAGGAGAACCACAAACACATAACCGCCACCTTTAAGGGAGCGGTGTATCATTACACAAACAGTCCCATCGTCATTAGTATATCGCAAACGAAGCCTTAGTGTGCAAGCACCACTTAGAAGGCAGTGCAAGTTGTCAGCAGCATTTGAATCGCAAGCCGCTATGCACAAGCAGCGCTGTAATTGTCATTTACACTAAGCATCATTTATACACTCCAATCCTCAATCAACATCTTAGCAGAGCACAGCAAGTTTGAAGTACACAGTATTGCAGGGACATATATTGGCTAATGTGTTAACACATAAAAGTACAGGGAAACCTCTCATACAGTGAGTTGAGGAATCAGCATTCACAGCAATAACAGACCATAACCGAATAATGTAGTATAGCACAGCAGATTAAATGCCACTTGAGATGAATCAATTCAGGTCATTCAAGGGCTGCAAAGTGATAGTGCATGACCACAGCCTCCACTAACATAGCTTTTAGCACAATGCCATAAATAAGAGATAAATAAGTAACTTAACCACTTAAACTCTCTTTACTTAGTAAAGCGGACCTGAGTTATTGTACTGTACCTGTTCTCTACACCAAATTTCTTCGTATATCTGCTATGTTTGTCTAATGTCACCAGAATATGCATGCTGGGGTTCAAGTGGTTATACAATAGATCAGTTACTGTATGTGTGAGGTGAACGACTGTGAAATTGAGTGCACTGCGAAATCCTTGAGTGTTAATTTAACTCTGAGTGTAGAAATGGCCCCTTATGGGTCCATTCATGAGTCCTTATAGGTTGAGGCCTATACAGACTCATCTCTACACTGCAAAATCTAACTCTCAAAGTGTAAAAATGTACCTATGTGCAAATTGTGAAGTTTGCATAATATAGGCCTACCATTTGCTTGCATTGGCTTGGGTTAAACACACTTAAGATGGAAATAATCAGATCTCAACATTATATATAGCATTCCAATAGCCACTTTTATACTGAGCAAGAGTGTAGCAATCTCCTCCACCTACAAAATATGAAGCAAGCTATATTGCTGTAGCCAACCTATTGACACAAGTATGTATAGCCTATTAGTCCAGTCCTCCCGAACCAGATCAAGATGCATCAAGTTACATGCACCAAGCCAAATACAGTTCATATTGTCTAATACAATGCCCAGCTTTGGTTTCTCGTTCTAGTTAATGTGCACAAAATACAAATACAAGATGGGATGTAGACGGCAACATGATATTTATTGCTAACAACTAATGGAGGAGCTCGAATGGGAATTCAAGGCTAAATGCCCAGAGCAACTGAACACCGTCGAGCTTCACGAAGCACACCTACCTTCTACATTGTGTAAAGTGTGGTCGTGACTCCTTTGCCCTCGTAGTGATGATGGCAACATATCCCTCGTCGATGATGATCAGTGCATGGAAGCGATGCTCGGATGGTGCTGTGTGCAGGCTGCGATTCTCCTCATTTGCATTGGCCAAGCAGCAGCCGAATTGCCTCTTAACAGTGCAACACGAAAAAGCCCACCGCCGACTGAAAGCACCATCCTTCAACAAGATTATCTATCATTGCATTATAACGACATCTTTGAAACTAAGGATTGATGATGGCATAATACCCAACTCGCGCCTGTCCTGCTCGCGGGGCTTTCCCCACAATCACGCTAGGGACTCCATGTGCCCAGACCCAGTAATAATAATGCACTGACTGTATTGGAGGTTCACAAGCAGGCGCTGTCCAGGTTCTGAAACGGGGATTCCATTACCTACGGATGTGTGACGAGCACAACTCTCAAGGACAGCGGCATAGCCGAGATAAATCGAGGCGATCGGCTATACTAATCTTATATTGCTGTTGCTGCGAACCACGAAGAGCCTGCAGAGTGCAGACGTCCTCTTTTCACGCCACCCTAGAAACGTCGACGTAAAAAAAAAGGAAAGGAGGGGAAAAAACACACTCGCGAGTCGCGCTTCTCTTCACCTCTTGAGCTACAGTTCCTCGCGATAACAGCATATAGGCCGGCCTATACGTCGACGAAATAGTTTACATTCACTAGAGTATCCTTTGAAATGATTTTGAACGAGTATTTATGAAAGAATATAATACAACAAGATTGCCGAATAATCCTAGCCTATATTGCTTCAATATGTACTATGTAGCCAAACTGGATGCAATCTTACCTGGAGGGGAGAGAACAGATGGTGGAGGTGAACGGAACACTGCAAACAAATGCAAACTGTTTATTAAACAGAGACTGGAACATAACACTTAGCCTACTATGACAATTCAACAAAGATCTCACGAGGAACTGAAAACAGGGGAGTATACACACAGGGATAACAGGGTACAGGTGAACATAACTTAAAATCAAGACAGGGATTGGCTAAGAGACTAACAGAACACAGGTGGAGCAAACTAATAATCACAGGTGGTGAGACAAGGCAGGAAAACAGTAACAAGGCATACAGGAAACAATACTACAAAATAAAAGCACACAAGAACAGAAAACATTAACCAAAACTAGGAACAAGGACCACTAGGGACCACGGATTGTGACACTAACAGGAGCCCACGTACAAGCCGGCTTCTTCGACTATGCATGCACCTCTTGGTACCACACAGCACCTCTAAGGCCCTTAAAACAAGGCTCCAGACTTCCCAAAACAAACTGGTCAGGCTACTATTTGGCCTCACTCGCCGAACCCACCTCACCCCTGCCCACTTTGACAGGCTGGAATGGCTTAGGATTGACGACAGAGTACAGCATCTTGCAATGGGTCTGGTCCACAAGATTTGATACACATGCACCAAGATACCCATGCATGTACCTGTCTAAATACTTCCTTAATCTCAACGAAGTCCACTGCACCCACAACACCAGAGGGAGTTCAACAAACCATATGCAACCCAGATTCGGCACAAACAAGGGACTAAATAAATTTTGCTCCTGCCACCAAAATGTGGAACGCTCATTGTCATTGGCCCGGTTTCCCAAAGGACACCTCTTACACCATGGTGTAAGAGGCATGCTCAGTTGCCCTCTAGGCCGCACATGAAGCCTGTGTGCGGCCAGCCAATCAAACACTATGTCCTTTTTTGGGAAACGCTGTCAAACAAAACAACATAGACAACCTAGACTAGAGCACAGCCATACCTGTCATCATTGCGCACGTAAGGCCTCCTGCATGAATACACAAACCTGTTTCCCTAAAGCCTCTTTAGCCTACACACACCTGTCGACATATGGCAGTATTAAAACCATTCGCAGAGAAATGTGTGGTGCGAGTGTTGACCTTCTTCGTCTCATTTGAATATAAAAACTTTTATAATAAACAAGGCCTACTTCAGCATCAAATAAATTAAATTGAATTACATTTTTTTAAGAGTGAAGAGAGCCTACTGTCAGCTGTCCAGCAGTCCAATTATTAAATTAAAAAGAATGGTAGACCTGAGGCCTGAGGCCTACCATACCAGGCCTCAGGCGTGGTATGGCCTAGAGGGCAACTGAGCATGTGCAACACCATACCTCTTACACCATGGTGTAAGAGGTGTCCATTGGAAAACCGGGCCATTGTCATTAAGACATGCGAATCCCTTGACTCCTTCAAAACCGCTCTCAAAGGGCACCTACCGGCTGCTTTTTCCCCTCACTGTATTTTATTTCCCTTTTTACCTCCTTCATGATGATTTCCTGTTTTTGTCTATATAGAAGTGTATATGTCTCTAAATGTTATGATGAATTGAAAATGGTGGACCCTATTGTAAACAAATGTAACACAAATGGTGTCCACAGTTAACAGTTTTTGTTTTGAGTTGTGCTTGAAATATACTGTAATTCTGCAAATAAATACTTCAATCAATCAATCAATCAATCAATCAAGCAAGCAAATGTCATTAACAAAATACATCTGTTGGCCAAATCCTAATTACATGGGTTAAAGTAGTTTATTTGCGGGTACTCGAACGTCCATCCCATTTGAAGAGATATGCCATGCAGGGACCCCCATAAGAGAAGATTTGTACGGCTCTAGCAGTAATTATCAACCCGTTACATTTCAAGGACCCCCAGTTTGACATGCATTAGTCTACGGACCCCCATTTAATGGCATTTCTATAACTACATTCACTCTGAGACCCCAATATATAATCATAAAATCTATGTTAATTTAACTCTGAGAGTATACAAATGGAACCAAATGGACCCATAAGGGCCCATTTTGTTCCAAACTATCATTTAGCTGGGGACCCCTGGGGGTCCCCGGATCCCACTTTGAGATCCACTGGCCTATAGGCATAACGGATACACATTAAAGTGGTAAATGTTTTACAATCATATTACTTGATCAGAGGCGTTTACGTTATGATCTCATAATAACTAACTTGTGAGTTGCCCAAATTGCATGGCTATTACATGGCTTAAGGCCATTATCGTCTAATGGCTGCTAAGAATACAAATGAGTCAACTAACGGTTCTTGACCAAAAATAGTAATTACATGTCTGAATACCATTAGACTGTAAAAGTTCCCACGATTCCATTCATGCCTGAGCATTTAGGCACTGTGGTGCCTCATGCCATAGCTCATACCTGTCTGTCAGCAAAAACAGAGAAAAATCTGAGTTTGTCTGCTTCCAAAAAATGTGGAAGTCTGACAAACAGGTGAGGTCATCACCAATATGGACCTCATTAAATTAAAGCATTTCAGCATGCACAAATCTACTTTGAGGCCAATGCTATTTCTCCCACAAAGGGCCATATTATAGCCTATACAGCAAAACAAATATATTATTATAGGGCCACATGCACTCTCAGTTTTAAATGAACATTCAGGATGTTACTGTGCAGATTATTATAATGCACATTCCTGCAAATGACAAATGATTTTTAGCAACATAGTCACATATTGTATAATAGGCCTACTAATTCTCCAAATTACACTTTCTTCCCAGATTAGTTCACAACACCGGGTAGTATCCTGCATTTAGCATGTCATAAATTACAATGTGGACAAACAACATATTTCAGTTCTGTGGAACCCGCCCACATGACAGTGGCTATAGGCCTATAACAAAAAGCAGTTCTCAGTTATTTAGAGCATTCACTCTGACTCACCTTGGGAACTTGTACTAAACCGAAGCTATAGGGTTTCTTGAGCAGGTAAGGGGTTTACATTTTATTTAATTCAAAACATCTTCCTCATGTGAGACCTGAGACCTCATGGGGTGCAAAGAAATGGATCTAACACATTTATAACTGATAGTTTATGTTCAGTTGTTACCCTTGGAGGGTAACAACTGGAGATTGATCATTCTGACATTTTTGCCTCACATGTTCTCAGGTATTTATCAACACCGATTTTGGAATTTTAGCAGACGACAAGAACGAAGGGCATCCCAAATGATGGCAGGTATAGAGCAATTATGATTAGGAATTAAATCACAACCTCCTGGTTTTGTACTAAGAAAAAAACTATGTTATGTAATCTGATTTGTAATGGGAATTCTCCTACACCACAAGGAAATACAAGAACCTGTTCAGCTTGTGAAAAGCAGGGGGATATGAATGCCTTGCATAGCTTCTTTCCTGTAAATGTTGCCATTTAAATATGTCAAGTGGTGTAAAGTAACTACATACATTTACTCAAGTATTGTACTTTAGTACTGCACTTTGAGGTATTTCTTTAAATTTACTGGAGTAGGCAATTTAAAAATTTCAGTACTTTCACTTTCTACTCCGCTACATCTCAGAGGCAAATATGATACTTTTACTCCACTACAGTTACTTGAAAACTTTAGTTACTAGTTACTTTGAAGATTTTGATTATTATTACAAAACATACATTAAACACTTCAGCCCTATACATTTCGGCCAATAGACGAACTACAAGCTGGTATATCGGCTATTTTCAAAATGTCTTATACATTTTAGACATTAGAAAACTACTTTTGTACGTTTACTCAAATACATTTTGAATTCTAGACTTGTATTTTTACATTGCAGTATTGATACTTTTACTTAAGTAAAAGAATGTGAGTACTTTTTCCACCACTGTTTGTGTCCATGTCCTGTAGATCACGGTGACCTTTGCAGTGAGCCCGAGTCCACCTACTGCATGAATGGAGGAACATGCTATAAAATACCTTCCATGCAGGACACACTCTCCTGTGTGTAAGTTTTCATACAAATTGCATTTTTACAGTATGGTCTGGAAGTAACTTTGGTGCATACCGTGCATTATATACTGTAAAGTTTTCATAACATTCCATAAATCACAATTCCATATACCATTCAAAGGTTTATGTGAGTGGTAATGTTTCTATTCTATTATTTTCTATACTGTGTTGAGTTGACAATGGATTGGATATGTTTGATCTTCTGCTATAGGTGCGGTGACAACTATAAAGGCAGTAGGTGTGAGCAGTTCCAGCTCTTCAGCATTTCGAGTGATGCAGGGCAGACAGGACTAATTGCAGCCGTGGTCATTGTTGCTCTTCTCCTCTTAGTCGTGCTTGCAGTTGTTATCTACTACGTATGCAAGTAAGTAATCAATGCGTGTCGCATCACTCCTTTTGTCACTCACTAAAAATTGAATTTTTTCTCATCTGAAATTGGTTCAGGACGTTGATGATTACTATATTATTGTTATATTACTATTCTTATTGCACTCTGAAAGTCTGCCCATGATCTTGTTCTGTCCAAGCCAATAGACATTGTTTGTCTCTTGACAGGATGCGGAAATCCAAGTCAGAGAGCCAACAAAGCAGTAAGCAAGAGTACTGGAGGGTAAAGCCAAGAGTATAACCACACGTCGATCTCATATTTATTGTTACGTTTTGGTCATGCACTGGATGGATGATGAAATCGCTCAGAATCTTCGGACTGAGCCACTCTATGGGACCTGATGCTGCTTAAAATGAAGCTATGAAGGACCAAATGGACTTAGGACATCTGTGTTTAACCATGCTGCAACCTGACCTTCTCCTGGCAAAAGCCAAAGTTGATGGACATCAGATTTATAGCTGAGAATTGATGGCACCTACAGTATAGACTTGTTTTTAATTTGACTATTAATGTTTCATTGTAGTTACACAGGAAATAAAGTCACATTTCAATGTGCTTTGTATAGCTTGCAATACATTTACAGAGCACAACTGGCCCATGTAAATGCTATTTTCTACTGTTTTTAATATTTGTAAATCACTTTAGTCAATGTTGAATGTATTATATTGAGATCACTAAATTATATTCATTAATACATACAATGTCATTATTTAAGCTATAAATAATTGAATTTTTGTTAAGTAATGTAATTTGTGTAAATACATGCAATAAATTTTATTTTCACATCCACACAAGTTATGCAAAACTTAATGTTCAAGGTGTGCTCTTGTGGCTCATACTCTAACTGCAAGTCCTGGATTGGAATTTGGCAAAAATACAGGAGTTAAAAGGATATTTCACTTTCAAATATGTTTGGGGTCATTTTGACTTTACTCAGGCTTATGTGTTTCAACTCAGTTTTTAAGTTGCTTGATTCAGTATTTTATCAGACATTCCTATACAAACCCATTATTAGTTCAAAATCCATTTTACCCAATGTATCATTGAAACGCATTAGTAGGCCAATGTCAATCACCAGAACCATGGACACGTGTTTTTGATGAAACCATCAGGTTAAAATAGATTTTGAAGTTACAATGAATTTATAAAGGGGGCATGTCTGATAAAATGAATAATGAAAAATGAATCGGTGCTCCATAGAGAGCATATTGACATACTGCATATGTGTGTGGTACACCAGCTGTACAGTGGCGCAGAGGAAAAAGCTCCAGGGGGTCATAAATACAGCACAGAAGATCGTTGGCTGCCCTCTCCACACACTGGAAGAACTACATAGAGACCGCTGTCATAAAAAAACTCTGAACATTATGAAAGACACTTCCCACCACGGTCACTCACTGTTTGAACTGTTGCCATCAGGCAGACGGCACAGAGTGATCAAGTCCAAGACCAACAGATTCAGTAAGAGCTTCTATCCCACAGCGGTAGTCACACTCAATGCTGCTAAAAAATAGAAAAACACATTTTAGTTTTCTCTGCTATCTCTGCTCTGCATAAGTACAATAAGGGTTTGTTGTGCGATAACAGCTGAAATTACATGTTTGTGCATTAGTGCTGCTGGGGTTGTGCAATAACAAGAAGTCATGGGTGTTTTGTTTTAGCTTGTACAGTATGTTGTTTTTGTGATATAATGCACTGATTGGTTGGCACTTTTAATTTCGTTGTACACGTTGCAATGACAAATAAAGATCTATCTATATCTAAATACTGAATCAAGCAACTTAAAAACTGTCTGGGGTGCAAACATGTTTGAAAGTGAAATATCCTTTTTATTGCCCATGTATAAAATAGTATGCATAAGTATTTAAGTCATTGTACTTGATCCTTGAGTCTCTAGTGCAACTTCACCAATAACAAAGTGCCAAACTAACAAAACATAGTAACAAGTATAAAATGCTTTAGTCCAATTCAAAAACGTGTCTGTAATGGAAAGTGAACTTGCCTCAACTGCTACATTGTAATTAGCAAACAAATTGTCATCTTATAATGTCAGTGGGCTTCCTTTGTTTGTAGAAATATGGTACACTGCTACCACCTAGTGGTAAAATAAGCTTCCAAGGCAGGGCTCAGTTCAGACTGCAACACATTCAAAGGTACCCTGCTTGCGAACAACAATAAAATAAATGTAAATGTACATAACATAACAGATCAAATTTATTAAATTTACCCACAGAAACATAAACAATTATAATTAAAATAGACATGCAAGTGTGTCTTATTTGAAAATAAGTGTCTTATTTGAAAGTAATGTAATGTAAACATATTTGTATGGCAAACAACATCCTCTTACTGGCTTCTGGCTTTCTCAAATTCCTGTGCAATCTTCAGTGCCGTACTGTTGAGTCCAACAGACTGCATGTTCGTCATGATGGTCACTACTACTCCCTGTGGGATGGCTGGACACTGCCCGTGAGGCTGAATGGTCTCTTCACTGGGTAATACCAGGAGGACACTGCTAGCCCCGACAGCACCTCCTGTATGCGACACGTAGTGTCTACGACGTCTGCACTGGCCGTACTTCTGCAGGCTCTCCACCACAAGCCAGCCCTGGGCGTACAGCCCTTCCTTATCCCAGCTGCCCTCCGTCCTGTCAACCGGGCTCCACAGATCCTGGACCGTCTGTGGTTTGAGGAAGCCAGGCAGGAAGCCTTTAGGGTCCTTGAGTTGGGCCAGTTGGTAGCTGTAGAGCAGAGCGTTACCAAACAGCAGCAGGTCCCCTGCTGTGGACAGAAAGCCACCTCCGGCCCATTTGTAGGAATTGTCCACGTATGGGCAGTTCACCACCCGCCCTTTCTTGTTGAGGTGATAAAACCTGAGAAAGAGCACAATCAGTAAAAAATATCCTCATAGAAACTCCGAAAATGGATTTAACTGTAGGTTACTGATTACCTTGAGCGGTGGTAAATAATTGGGTCATTCTCATCAAGCACAGTGTTGAGCATGCCTAATTCACGGAACATGTTCATCATATGATCCCGGAAGCGCTGGCCAGCAGCCCGCTCCACCACCGCGCTGAGTAGAGTGAAGGCATGCGTGGAATACAGAAATGTGGTACCTGCATGTACAGTGATAAAAAGATAAAACCACTTTTAACAAAATGCTGGAGGGAAAGAAATTAAACGTTTAGCTTTTTGCTACAGCTGGTACTGCCATTACCAGGTTTGAAAATGAGTGGGTCGTCCTTGAACAAGTCCATGGCCTGAATGACACTGTCATAGCTGTCTTTTAGGTAGTACTCCTCCATCTCAAACTCCTTCTTCCTCTGAGATGGCTTGGCATCCTTGCTCTTGTCTTCTTGTTTGGGTTTATCTACGTTTTCCGCTGAGCACTTTTTCTCCGACGCCGGGGGTTTCAAAGGTCGCTTCGCCTTCTCCCTATCCTCCCGTATTTTCTTGGCATCTTTCTCATAGTGCCGTATGCCACTCAGGTGGGAGAGAATCATCCGTGAGGTTATCGTGACCTGAAAGACGGGAACAGAGGGAACGGAACTCAATATGGAGAGGAGTATGTTGAAGATGATTTAACTATGGCTCCTCGTGTTCATGCTGACTAACTTACATCTTCACCATCAAACTGTTTTTGGGGAAACTCGGGGACATAATGTTGGACTGGGACATCAAGATCTAGCTTGCCCTCCTCACACAGACGTGCTGCAGCTGTAGTTGTGAGGGGCTTACTGATGCTGGCTATTCGCATCACTGTATCTGGTCCACATGGAAGACGATTCTCCAAATCAGCATAACCAAGCCCTGTAAAATAGCACAGATTGAAAGGCATGACACACTGGGAGTGTAAAATAGACCTTCAATTTCTCTCATTGTTCATTTTCTTCACCCGCTTTGGATGTTATCACCCGATAATCAACAGAATGTTTGTAATCAGTACCTTAGAAATACCCCCAGTATGTGATAATCAACATACTGGGAAATCCGGAACTGAAACTATGGGAGACACTTTTTGTGTCAATGAATGACAGAGGCACGCCGTGTCTGGTGGCCTTAAGCCACATGAGGCACCGCAGAGCGAGGCGCTAGCCGAGCGAATCATCGTGCAGAGCGTTGCGACGGCCACCAGACCCGACTCAGCACCGTCCGAGTTAAGTCCCGATAGGCAGAGAATAGTAAATATTAGTAGCCCCTAGTTTCCATGCCCCGACAATAAGAGTTGGAAACCAGTAAGACGCGCAAACGTGGGAAGCGAACGCAGCTGAGACCCTGCAGATCATGTCTGTCTGTCTGTCTGTCTGTGTGTCTGTCCCGCTGTTACTGTATATGTGGACCTGGCCCCTTTTGTGCCCATATATGGAGGTGAGTGATTGCTGATGCAACACACTCCATATTTGGATAGCGGGACAGACACACGGACAGACAGACACACGGACAGACAGACATGATCTGCTAGGTCTCATAGTAAGTGCTCACTGCGTTCGCAATCACTGCGTTCGCAATTACACGTTCAGCAGGGGGAGTCCTTGACCAGGCTATGTCTGCACCACCCTGCATGCGTGCAGTCTGGGTGAAGCCAAACACCACAATGTCTAGTATGCCTTATTAGCCATATTCCAACGTCCGGATAACGGTTGATTTCGTACAATTAATACAGTGATAACGGACGAATCTGCTGTTTTCTCACAGGGTTAAATTTGTTCAATTCACACTGAGGATTTTAATGTGTAAATCGTATTAATTTATAATAGCATGCTGTATGCCACCAACCTTCACACCAGACTTTATTGCCATCAACTGACACTCCAACCACCAACCCTGGTGCCGCCACCTCATCCTGAAAACAGCAAGAGATCTGTGAAAACAGCTGGGCATGGGCAGGGGACAGTAGGGGAAATGAAACAAAGACATGTAGCCCCGTTTGGAACCATGGCTGCCAACACTCCTGGATGTGGTATCAAAGTCACAAAATTCACCAGAACACAGGAACTCACATCTACCATATTAAAATGTTTCTGGGGGAGGACCCACGGACCCCTCGGTCTCATAGAGAGATGTTCCCATAATGAATGGTTAATATTATTAAAGATGGGTCTTACATTGCTTCAGTCATCAAATCAATTTCTGTAGGCCATTTTGCGTATTAATGGCTGAATCCCATAATTGTCCAATGCTAATACCCTGTATAACATGTACACTGTACAGTATATAACAACGCAATGACAGCCGTTTACAAAATGCTGTACGCCTGTACATCCCCTCCAACTGTATATTTTTTTTGACACTTTGGCAATGTAAACTTTCTCATGCCAATAAAGCTAATTTTAATTGAAATTGCTAGTAAAGAAAGCCTGATAAAAGTATCAAACTCCCAAAATTCAGCAGAACACAGGAAATTACTCCTGCATGATTATTTATTTGGGGGTCCCAGATGACAGTAAAGTAACAAGAAAAAAAGGGGGGAATAAAAAAAGACCATTTAATACTGCATCAAAAGTAATCAACAAACTATGGGCTACTATAGGCCTACTGGTGGGGACATTTCAAAATATGATTATTTTTGGGGGTCGTGGCCACGGTGGCCTGAAAAGGTTGAGAACCACTGATAGATGACATTTAGGCCAGGGGTCAGCAAAATGTGTTAGGAACCAAATGGACCCTCATGGGTCTCTAACTCTGAGAGTGTACGAATGGTTACACTCTCAGAGTTAAATTAACATTGATTTTACCGTATAAACGAGGGTCCCAGACTCTCATAGAGATAGAAATGCCTAATAGCCTAATGCATGTCAAACCGATTGATTGATTGATTGATTTGTTAACAGTTTGCAGAATTACAGTACATTTCAAGTACAACTGGCATATCTTAATTTCAAATGGGGGTCCGCGGGTGTCAATGTAGAGGTCCTTGAGATGAAAACGTTTGAGAACTAGGCCTACTGATTTACTGGATGACACCCACCTTTATGCGTCCCAGAAGGTCTCTGCTGACTGCAATTGCAGCAAGGTATCGCTCGTTGCGATTGTCACGTACCTCCGCGTCGCACGAGCCGTTAGTTGCATCAGTGTGATATTTCAGTCCTAACGCTAAAGCAACCCCCGCACCAATGCCATACACCCAAAACCTGCATCTACTTCTGAAGGACCATGATGTACTACTACTTCTACTTGACCTTATTCTCCTGACGAACTGCTGCTGCTGGAGGAAGAAAATGCATGTCTGTTTATCTGACGATCGCGGTGTAAACAAAGTGAAACGACGCGCTGCGGTGAGCGGCGGGCAGTTACATCTGGTATAAAAACGATTTGGCAGAAACAATCTTGACATTGTAACAAATACTAAAAAGTAACAAATACTAAAAACTTTCACTGGCTGCTGGTGTTTACGTTTAGCACAAATGAACATTTACTTCCTGTTTTTTTTTTGTTACCCTTCTGTTCCAAATCCAGACAGAACTAATCGATTCACGATCCATAGGCTACTCTCTCTCTCTCTCTCTCTCTCTCTCTCTCTCTCTCTCTCTCTGTGTGTGTGTGTGTGTGTGTGTGTGTGTGTGTGTGTGTGTGTTGATTGATATCATTGATTTATTAACAGTTTGCAGAATTACAGTACATTTCAAGTACAACTGAACTCAATACAAAAACTGTTAACTGTGAGTGGACGACACCATAAACTCATAAAGCATTACACTTGTTTCAAGAGGGTCCACCGTTTTCAATTCACCATAACATTTAGAGACAAAATATACACTTCTATATAGCCAAAAACAGGAAAACATCATAAAGGAGGTAAAAAAGGGGGGGAAACATATAGGCCTACAGTGAGGGGAAAAGGGGGTGGTTGGGGATTCAGATTTTACAGGGGCCAGTTTCGAGAGAGGTTTTAAAGGAGTCAAGGGGTCTTAATGACAGTTGGTAGGGCGTTCCACATTTTGGTGGCATAGGAGCGAAATGCATTTAGTCCCTTGTTTGTGCCGAATCTGGGTTGCACATGGTTTGTTGAACCTCTGGTGTTGTGGTTGTGGACTTCATTGACAGGTACATGCAGGGTATCTTGGTGGTGTAGCGAATCTTGTGGACCAGACCCATTGCAAGATGCTGTACTCTGTTGTCAACCCTAAGCCATTCCAGCCTGTCAAAGTGGGCAGGGGTGAAGTGGGTTCGGGGAGTGAGGCCAAGACCAAGTACTGTAGTAGCCTGACCAGTTTGTTTTGGGAAGTCTGGAGCCTTGTTTTAAGGGCCTTAGAGGTGCTGTGGTACCAGGAGGAGCATGCCTAGTCGAAGAAACCTTGTACGAGGTCTCCTGTTAGGGTCTTCAAGGTGTTTTTGTTGACCAGTGAGGAGATCCTGTATAGGAATCTCTTTGGTTGACTTTTTCGATTACGTTGGTGTTGGTGGCCATTTTGTCACCGGAAAGATTTGCCTCCAGGATGGAACCTAGGTAGGTAATTTCATATTTTTGTGTGATAATACTGTCACCCACTCTAACCAAGAAGCGATCTGCCTTTCTGAGATTACAATTTGATCCAAATAGAATCAGTTTTTCCCAGGTGTTAAAGATAGTTTGTTATCAGTGAGCTACGTATAGATGCAGATTTCAGAGCTGAGGGCCTTTTCAACCTGCAGCTTGTTCCTGTCCGAGACCAGCAGTGCTGAGTCATCTGCGAACAGGAACAATTTGCAGTCACAAGATGATGACGTGTGTGTGTGGGTTTATTTTGCAATTGGTAAATAATCTCCACAATTGTTTGCGTTTGAGTATAGGCATATTGCAAGTTGTTCATACAAGAATGGATTTTTGCCCTCTTACCTTTCTTGCCCTTCTCTTTATATGCCTACACACATACACGTGCAACACACACGACGGGTCAACAGTCCACTTCACTGTACACTTTATCGCCTTGCTGAGGTGACAAAAATGACTCTCACAGAGGTCATAGCCACTTAACTCCCTTTTAGCACCACCACCAGACAAGGGCCTGTCAACACACACTGGCTTGTTTTAATCCAATGTTTTGATTCAAAAAATAGTTGTAAATATCTCATAGCAATATGTTCAGTAATAAGTGCCTGAATGGCCTGCAGTCTGCAGAAATATGAACTCAAAGTGCGTAGACCACTGGTTCCACTTAAGTCTTAATTATACCTTTAGTTTTAGCTTGAGACCCAAAAGAGAAATGTTAGGTCTCCCCAGGATCCAACCCAAGCTAGTTAAAATAGCAACGCATCAAATAAGCGTTGTGAGCTTGAAGATCATCTATTTTCACTCACTTGTGTTTGGAAACAGTGGTGTAACAACAGTAAATAATAAAGCTGTAAAATGAACAGGTAACCAGACAGTGGGCTTGTGGTTAGAGACAGTGTCCGCCCTGAAACTGGGAGGTCGGGGTTCGATCCCCGGCCGGGTCGTACCAAAGACTGTAAAAATGGGACCCAATGCCTCCCTGCTTGCCCCCCAGCATCAAAGGGTTGGATTGGGGGGTCAAATCAACTAATCAAATGATTCCCGAGCACGGCACGGCTGCAGCTCACCGCTCCAAGAGATGGGTCAAATGCAGAGAACGTGTGACAAATCGCATGACACTACCCAAATTCATGCTTTGTCACATGCCAGAAATAACATTGGCAAAAATATTTTTTGGCTTAAACTCTTATAACTCACCTGAAAAAGCAATTATAGGGCATAGGCTATTGGCCATTATATATATAGCATATAATTTCAGCACAATTTACAGCACAAAACAAATTAGAAAATCTCAAACGTGTACTTTTATTTATATTCACTATTTGTACATTTCAGTTATCATATACATTTGAAACATGATGTACATCAACGAAACATTGGTAAAACGATGCACAACCAGATAACCAAAGATCATTCTATTAGACAAGATGAACAAATTTTGAACTGTGGTTTAAAGAAAGACAAATGTACTGAAAAGTATGTTTATGTTCCCATAAACAAAATGCTTTACACTGCAATTAATTTCACACAGAAACATAAATAAACTTTGGGAGTGAAGACAGATACCTGTACAACCACTGTTGAACGTAAATAAAATTGATTTTTGGCCTTCATAAAAAGGTAGTCAAAAAATAATTACATTTCCCCAAACTGTTTGATATTATAATACAGTAGCACCAGTATACATACGATACAGTACAACCAGGCATATTCAATGTCTACTTGCATGACATTGAGGTTTAATTAAGTGCAAAATTTCTCCACTTTGTCCTTTGATAGAAATGTATAGTACATGCATTACCAAATGCGGGTTAGGTTGTACAAGACTAACAACATTGTAGATTTATAACACCCTTTTAACCAATGCACATGTATTTTTACCACATGACTTGTCAAGCAAAACACAATTATTTCAGAATGCATACATTGTTACAAGAATAAAAATCAGCTCGCAAAGAACGGTTTCTCAATTTGGGTCTCATTAAGGAAATGTTATACCATCCCTTTTACACAGTAGAATCCTCACTGTTAATTTACCCATTTGGTAACTTACATTTGTTCACTTTTATAGTTAGGTAGAGTAAGTGATTTCACTCAAAAAAACCTTAGGTTTCGTTTTTGGCTGTGGGACCTAAGCCTTCGGTTAATCAGGATAGAGAGTCAAAAACGAAACCTACGGTTTTTTGACCCCCAGGGGTTAACTGGGGACAGGGAGGAACTCCTTATATGTTCAGCACACTCTATAGTAGAGAGGATTATCACAACAAAACAAAAAAATAAGTGATATTTGAATTAAGTGAAATCACTTACTCTACCTTTAAAAGAACACTGAGGATTTTACTGTGTTCCGTTGTTCTTCGGTTGAGTTCCACTTAAAGCAGTACGGTGCAATAACAATAGCATCTGGCCGTTTGTACTCCATGGAGATGGAATGGAAGGAGGGTGGTTTATGGCAAGCAAGGTGCAGGTACAAAAAGCCAAAACCTGTGTGTGTGTGTGTGTGTGTGTGTGTGTGTGTGTGTGTGTGTGAGTGTGTGAGAGAGAGAGAGAATGTTTTCACATATTATTCAGTTCCATTAGAGTCTGGTCCAGCATCTGGTGCATATCGAGGTTCTCTTCTTTAGCATGTGACAGTTTCTCTGCGAGAACATCAAATGAACAACATTAATTATCACACGAACACGCATGCACTCTTCAGATGTTTAGCTTGCATTATTACTAAAGCTGGCCACAGTGTATCAACTCAGGTCAGTCACAAATCTAACCAATCATGCAACAGTGGTTCCCAAACAATTTTGGGGTCGCAGACTCATTTTTAAAGGGCACGTGTCATGCTTGAGCTTGTAGATTGGCTATTATCACCGTTTTGATAGGCTCGGAATATATTTTTTATTAAGTTTGGGTGCCAGGTAGACACCAAATTAGGGTGGCACCGATATATTGGGCACATATCTGTAGGACGATTTGTCGTTATCGGTCAACATCGTTATCGGCCAATACAACTGACATTAACCGATGGCAGTAGCCAATATTTATCTTTTGTTGATAAGCATACATTTTGTGTAGATTCTGAACATTTATTTCTTCTTGTATTGAAGATGTATTAGTTTCCCCTGGCACAAAAGGGGGAAACAAAAACGAAATAACATATCGGTATCAGTATTGGCTATGGGCCAAATTGTTACTTTAAATCGGTATTGGCCAAGAACTTCTATATCGGTACATCCCTACACCAAATATCTTTTGGATCTCAAGCTAAAACATTTGCGAACCACTGATCAAACCAGACATAAGGGTGATTGCAGGCAAGCAAACCATGCACAACGATTACAGCTTACGATAAAACGTTGTCTATATATAGAATGCATTGATACAATACAATATACACTACATCCATATAAATCCACCAATATAATGCAGCGTTATTGTTAATAATCCCTGATTTTGAGTGCACAATACTGTGTGTGCACACAAGCAGCAACACAATATCTCGAGCAGAGCAGGCATCATACAATGCAAACATAATTTTCCTGAATACTCAGATTGTACAGTATACACATTTAAAGTACATGGTTAAAATGTAACAGTCACTGTTTAGTCCTCATTCAAGACCAATCTTAGTTCATTAGTGAGAAGGCGTTTTTTCTCAAGTTGCTGGTAGAGAGGATCTTTGCAGTCAGAAAGCAAGTAGAAAGGAGGAAAGAAAAGAGGATTTAGTGGAAAACTGGAAAAGAGCAGAGAATGTACCATGCCAGTTGTACTACTGTACCTACCTCCTCTGGAACAGGTCAGTGTCGTCGTCCCCCCCCCCCCCCCATGAGAACTTGTATTACTGAAGCTAAAGCATAAGACCTTATACTTAGTTGTGTGCTCAGTCGGTGGCTGAGCAGATCAGCCATTTTCAATGCACGACACCAAGAATAGAGTAAATCAGGCATAATTTACATTTAGTCTTATGCTTCCCAAAACGATTTAACAACTGAAATGACCGGTAAGTGACAATGAGGTACGGCAAAGTATAAATTAGGCTTGAGCAACCGGGATGTAAGAAAATCGAAAGGGATGTTTATAAAGTAATAAAACGTTAGGTAAAAACCACGGTCCTCTCACGTTCACGCATTATTAGGACAATATCAGTCACTAGAACCAAGGACAGGCGTTTTAATGAATCCATCATGGTTAAAGTAGAGTTTGAAGTTACACACATTTGAAAGTGAAATATCCCTTTAATACTTCTACATGAGGATGTTTAGGTAAATAAACGAAGAGTATGATATTGTACCATATACCATTCTATAGTCATATCAGCAGTCAAACTTGGTCAATTCTCATGGATAATCAACATCTGATAACAGTCATTAGCACAGGCACTGTATCAGATAAACGTGAAGACAAATTTGAGACCATAAGGAAGTTGGCTTAACGGTTTTATACTCCCACTTCTTTGATCTCAATGAATACGTTCAATAAAGAAGCATTAATCATTCATGACCAATACCTTTAGACGGGCAACTGCAAATGTTTTCCAAATTCTCTGGAATATATGAGTTTTAATCAAAGAAGAACCAGCAAGTGTAAATCTATAATTTATTTAGAATAGTGACAGGATACTGCACAAAGATCATGAGTCATCTCTAGCATCCCAATGGATTCAAACAATCCGTCATCCTAAAGTACTTCGTCCACCACCACGATGAGGCTAAACAGATCCTGCAAAAGCCCAATTGATTCTCGCTTCTCGTGACGATAATTAACCAGTTGAAAATACATCCCTCGTCCAACAGCATGTCTCACAGCACTTCTTCCACTGAAGCACAAATTAGGCTATACTGCACTATATCCTCTCAATTTCCAACGATTACTCCACCTGGCCACATTCTCTGTAACAATCCAACGCCAATTCATGCTTTTCAAAACATTTCCAATGTCTTCTACTCCTGCCACAATACTAAAGGTGTTGAAAAGTGCTAGCATGCATCAGTTTTAAAATCATGAGAGCAGTCGCAACTCAGTTCAGCTACTATGGTTGCAATGCTGCTGCGAAATTGAGAGACTATACTTGGAACTAGTAAAACGGTCTTCAGTTTCACAAACAAACAATGAAATACATAAAATCAAGGCTTACTGGTTTTATTTGAGCCATGAGAATAGAAAAAAAAGGAACGTTGAAAAAAGAAAAAGGACAGATTAAAGAGATACAGCTTACATAGAAGGAAAGGACGTTTATTTTTACACAACGCAGAGAGATTCTAAGATTCTGTACAAGAGATGGGATCCAACTAACGTTGACATGAGGTGAAAACATGAGGAGAGGAAAGCAAAAAAGACAGAGAGGGGCTGGGAAAATGGAGAGCAGGCTGGAGAGAGCGGACAGATGCCGCTCAGCCGGCAGGAGGCGTCTTTGATGTGTTGTGAACAATTTATCTGTGTGGAAGAGAAGAAGTAGAGTGAGCCAGGGGGGCTTGCTGGACGAGAAGGGGCAGTGAAATATTGGGATGCGCACCACAAATCCACCCAGAATGTCGACATGGCGGAACCACGATGCACCTCCTAACCACTTAAGATTTTTGAAAATGTTCAACTTTAATGTCAAGCCCCAAAAATGGACGCCAGTTTAAAAGTGGAGATACATTCAGATTCAACGCACAAAGTCAAGGTTGGAATAACCAGCCCTTGATTGTTGTTGAATTGTGTGGAGAAGCACACCAAGTCATTCTTAAAACAGTGTACCATGTGAATCTCACATGGTGAGACCAGCCAGGATGATGGTAGACCATTTCAACCGATAAAATGGTGCAACAAGAAAGGCCTTTCTTCCAGACAGAAGTAGACCATGTTAGTAGTCAAAACAAGTGACAGGGAGTGAGTTATGCTTGATAGAGAGGGATTAACCCTGGACTACAAGCATAATCAACAAGACTCATTAAAAGTTGAATACAATCTAGTGCATTTCAACAGAATTCTCACATGCAGGAGATCTTTACAAAACTAAAGTCAATACTTAATTAAGAATAATAAAGACAAAAAAAAGAAGGGGAAATGCACAAACTCACACAGAACACTGATTACCTTCAACTTAAAAGTAATGCAGCTGAAACAACACTGATTACTTAAAATTTAAAGAGTAATGCAGTCGAAAGAGAATAAACCCCTAAATAAAGAACACCTCCATACTGTCTTCTGTTCAAACAAGGACTGACACTGCTGACGCAATACAGCATTTCTTCATAGCCACACTCGTCAAGGAGGAAGTATATGAGACTTACGGTTATTGTGGTTTCACTTTTGACTATACAGCAGTGGCTTTTAATACCACCTAAGTATTATACTTGCCCTATACAATTACAAATAATTTTGTATTTTTAGCTGGATGAATAGTCTAAACATTTTAGGAACAGAGACAGATGGAGGAAGGGCTTGCTATAATGAATACATGTATTCATGATACATGAATACATGAGCACAGGCAGGACATGAGAGGGTGACAAGCAGAGTGCTTGAATGTAGAGGGAAAGTGGGGGTTGGGTGTGTGGACTGTGGAGGGGGTGACAAAGGGCACACGCAGGCAGGAGTAGGTGGTGGTGAATTACATGGAGGTCATGTCGTTGAGGGCGTGGTCCAGCTCCTCGCTGATGGCCTTGTACTTGAGTTTCTGGGCGTACAACTCGTCTATTGGGGTGGCAGGGGGTACAGGTGAGGTGAGGTGGTGGGAGGGGATGGCAGCATACATGGAAAGGAAGGAGGTGAAGAGTGGAGCAACCAGGCCACAGAGAGAGAAGGTACACAAGCCATGACAGGCAGACAAACAAAACGGGAAAAGAGAAGGAAGTTATAGCAGAGGACGACAGAATAGAATTGTAACAGAGGCCATGGCAAATTCCTACACGCGTTCCAAGGAATGTAACACCCATTTCCATACCAAAACAGAAACCGCCTCGGCCTTCATAATTACTCTGACAGCCATGTGAAACATTCTTCTACCCACACATGATTTACCTTCACCCCTTGCCCCAAGTCAATAATCTACCAGTAATACTGCAGATCCTGATAAGAAGTAAACATATCCGAACACTGTGAAGCCATAACTCACTTCCACCTACAGAAACAAAGTACACTACCAGCAAAGTTATGGACCGCGACAAGAAGATATATAGCTGGGTTTGAAAAAGAACAGCAATGAATATAAAGGGAGGAAATGGAAATGGTTCTGAAACAAAGAAATGAATAGGCTTAAGCAGAGAGAAAAAATTGTAACAACCACTTACCCTCATCAATGTGACTTAAAACGTAACGATACTGAGGAAAAATACTGAGGAAAGTTCTACAATACCATTCTGAAGCGAAAATTAAGAAAATCATACCTTCCAAGTCATCAATGGTCTTCTCAAGCTTGGCTACTGATCTCTCAGCGAACTCAGCACGAGTCTCAGCCTGTGGTGGAGGGACAGATTTAATGAGAACTCTTTCACGGTGTCATGCTGATCCTACAGCAAGTATATAATAACATGGCCTCCGGCCAACATCTCCAGATAAAGCCCTGGGAAACTTGCCTCCTTCAGTTTGTCTGTGAGGACCTTGATCTCCTCCTCGTACTTGTCCTCCTTCTGCGAGTACTGTAAGACGGAAAATAGTAAAACGAGTCAAACACATGAAGGGAAATTTGTCGGCTTATTTTCATACATGGAAGATGGTCACTGCCTATGAAATAAGGACTTCTGTGTGGCACTCCAGGCTCTTTTGTTCCCTACCCACCAAGGACATGGAGGAGCTGAGGGATTCAATGGGCATGCATTGGTCTACAAGCCACACATACCTTCTCAGCCTGGGCCTCCAGTGACTTCAGGGTGTTGGTCACAGTTTTCAACTCTTCCTCAAGCTCAGCGCATTTGCTGGTGTTTTAGACAAGGGGAGGGGGGTCAAGTGCAAAAGAATAGAAGGATGGGAGGAAACAGAAAGGATGACAAAGTAGGGGGGATAAAGAAGTACACAGACCAGGGAATAGACACAAAAAGGGATAGGAAAAGTAAGAAGAGGGGTAGAGGAAAGAAAAAACAAAAAAGTAAGAACTAAGTAGATTCAAAGAAGAGAGAAACCCAAAGTGCCCCAACGGGGCAGGAATGTGATGTTTTTTAGTAGTCTAAAAGTAAAAGTAAACATGCTTTAGTATAAAAGTTAGTTTATGTAGTTAATATATTTCACATAAGTCTCTTTAAATATGAGAGTTTAAATTGTTGCACACATCCTGCCAAGTTAGAGCTGTGAAAGAGTCAAAGATGCCCGGAATAAAATAAATAAGCGTGAATAATGAAAAGCAACAAACAAACAAGACAGAGATTTCATTCAACAAGGTGAATGAAAGTGAAAAGAGAAGAGACTCAAAGACCAGACTACCAAAGATGCATCTATCGTTATGTCTGCAGTACCTTTGTAATGGATGAGTCTAGTGTTTTTAGGCTGTGCTCCAAAACTCTGAGCTGTTCATCTTCTTCTCGAGTCCGTCTGATAGTGGTTGTGGCATACGATACCCAAAGCCAGTCAAACCACAGTGTGCATGCAAATGACCAGCACATGCAATAAGAACAAAGGGCACATTGCACATATTGAGAACAGGTCTTTGTGTTTTGTGGATTAGTTATTATAAAACCAGCTGTTAAGAAACCTCAGCAGCCATGCAGGTTAGAAGTGTCGATGTGTGTAGAGGTCTTACCCCTCGTTAAGCTCAGCGCGCTCCTCTGTGCGTTCCAGCTCACTCTCAACGATGACGAGCTTACGTGCGACCTTTAGGTGTAGCACAACAAGTGTTACAATACAGTCAATACACACCAAATGGTATTAATTTAACTCTGAGAGTGTACAAATGGACCCAAATGGACCCTTACGGTTCCATTTGGGTACATTTGCACACTCAGAGTTGACGCACTGGATTTTATTATAATATTTTTGTAACTTAGCGGTATGTACAGTAGTGTGTAGGTTGGCAACTTGGCATGTATACTTTGTGATTACAGATGAAAGACTTCAATCTTTTAAATATTTATGATTGTAAGCATGGAAGCATGGGGTGGCTCCTGTAAGTCTGCCAACATCTGGGAAACTCGCCTCCTCGTATTTGCGGTCAGCCTCCTCAGCGATGTGTTTGGCCTCTTTAAGCTGGATCTCCTGCAGCTCCATCTTCTCCTCGTCCTTCATGGCCCTGTTCTCAATGACCTTCATGCCTCTGTGAGAGGAACAAACAGACAGGAGGCGTTAAGAGTCACCTACACTCATGTAAAAAAGCTGCAACTTAACTCGGATCAATGCACCCGCCCGGACGGGCAGACAGAACGCAGGTGGGAAGATGCCTGACACGGGACCTCGCGGAGGACACACATTAATACTGGGAGGTGAATCTTAAATATGCCCTTCCAAAGTCAAGGGCTGACAGCTTCCCCCTGCAGCAGAGGTAGGGGATATAGTATAGTTTTACATTTGAGATGACAGTAAAGGACTGTACACTGTCAGGCTCTGCTACATTAAGCTCTGCTGCACAGAGGGGCCGTTTGTATCCAAAACAAAAGCAAAGGGAAACACAGCCACATGGCCTATTTATCCACAGCATCCCAGTCTGCCTGCCACTGAATACAGCTCATGTTTGCTCAAATGCAACAGTCTGGGGAGCTGCTTGAGAAAAATGTACACAAAAGGAGAACAATAAAGAGATTCCAAATGTGTCTGTCTAAAAGGAACCCACCTCTCGCTCTCATCAGCAGCCTTCTCAGCCTCCTCCAGCTTGGTCAGGGCGGTTGCCAGACGCTCCTGAGCGCGATCCAACTCCTCCTCAACGAGCTGGATACGTCTGTTAAGAGAAGCGACATCGGCCTCAGCCTGATGGGGAAGAAGAGGAGATGATAATGTAAGAAATGTTGAAGATCAGGGTTTACACACGGATATATACACACACATCTACACACAAAGGCGTTTGCACAAATACAAAACATCAACGCAAAGAATGCAGGCGAGTTTGATTTTTTCCACTATGACCTAATGTCTACAGTAGTACTATGCGGCGTCAATTCCAAGTGTCTTAACTCTTAACATTAATCCTGATGCTATTTTTTGGGCATGCCATTATCTAGGTGAAATTTCTGTTTAATAATAACGTTTTTAAATAGCCAAAGAATAAAATAGGGCTTAAGTGGTTAAGAGTTAAATTAACAAACACTCCAGACAGAGTTTACAGTGCAATTGAGGTCTCTGATGTCATTTTTGGCCCTGAGCTGAAAGTAAACATTGTTAAAATGCTTCTCAATGAGAATCTCTAATGAGCACAACGTCCCAGGATGCAAGAAGGTTGAATACCTAGCCTCATTAGTCAAGCCCCTGGAGAACAAGGCTGGGGGCTATTCAACTGTACTACTACTGTCAATGCACACACAATCACAGATTTGTCCCACGGTGAAGCGCCAATGTGTTTTATAATTATTCTGTAATTTACTAAATTTTACACAACCGTAGGGTGTAAGAAGTACTGCAAGTTAAAACGGAATTCGTATATTTAAGGATGGTCATCATTAAGAGACTTAGGGCTGATTCATACTACAATTTTACCGCTGTTTCGGCGCTGTAGTGCTTACAATAGAAAATGTGTGGTGAGGCAGTGCAATCCACTGTAGTGTGTGTGTGTGTGTGTGTGTGTGTGTGTTAAGAAGACAAACTCCAAGGTCTCTTCACCTCGCAAGCATAGTAACTCACTCTGTAAAGACTAGGGCAAAGTGCACCAAGTCGTGAATAGTGACAAAAGAGAGTCGTGACTGTAGTTACCAGTGAACCACAGATAAATGTATCAGCTCAAACACTGGTTTCAACTCCGCCCCCCAAAAAACACCCCATGTTTGCTCAAATCATATTGGCTTGTCGAGATTATAAAGTACTGCAGTTAAAACATATTTTCTACATAGATAGATTTATATTTATTTCCCTCTCCTAATAGCTGCTGCATGGTTTCTCATAGTAGGAAGGAAAATCACTCTTTGAACAGAACACCCCTTGTCCTTATAAGGGCATTGTATAGGCTACACTACACAGCAATGCACTGGTTCCTCCATGCATTTCCTGGTGAGGAAATGCATGCAGAACAATATTAATGTCACTGCAACAAAAATGCATCGATGCTTGACCATCTGTAACCAAAGAGGCTGTTGCAATGCACCGGGGAAACTGATCACTTACCCTGGGCTAACGTTAGTCTGGGCAATAAAACCGTGATGTGGGACTGACGTACACCTTGTAGGATTAAATAAACTCAGTTTACAGCACTGCGGGGTAGCAGACGGTCCCCTATGGAGGAGGGCTGCGTGCTATAGCATCGCATCCCCTCCAAATACGTATTCATATTTTTTACAGGTTACGTATAGCGGATGACACGACCGCCATAATAACTGATTTTCTAAAATAATGGTAAACATTCTTACGTCTTCTCTGCTTTTCCTCTGCGAGAGCAATTCTCTTTGTAATGTCTCGGCTCTCTCTTCAGCACCGTCTGCCTGCTCTTGCAGGGTTTTGATTTTTCGCTTAACTGACTCCACCGTCGCTAGTCCAGGCATTGTTATTAAACAACGATGATAACGATAACAAATACTAAAATTGGTTGTTACTGCAGAGAAGTCCCTTAACTGACATGTGGCCAAAAATGACGCCTTGGAATGCCCTGTGTTCTGCGTGAAGACAGGCTGAACAGTGCGCCAGCTTTTTAAAGACGCACTCAACAGTGGCAAGTCATTTCCACCGGAAGTAACAATGTTTACACAATGACTCTTTTTTTGTGTTTTAGCATATTGCTGCTGTGTGCATCTGCGGTGTACGCGTATTAAATATGAATGAGCGACACTTGGTTTTTAAACTAATATTGTCACTTTAATTGCTATAACTCACCCAGTATACTATTATACTGAGCATCCATCAGGCTCTATTGGATTGATGGCGAGGTTTCTTAGGTTGAGCTACATCGCCCTCTGCCGGACGTGCCTGAAAAGTACACATAAGTGGTGGAAATACTGTACCAGGCCGGTTCAATGGATAGCCTATTGGTCGATCCATAGTATAAACTGCTGCTGGTATGCGTTATCTTACATGACGGTTGTTTACCTAAACTGCCCACATTTTGACTGTCATCTTTCTCAGTGATACATTGTTGAACGTTGTTGTTTGTCAGCATGACATTGTCATATGTTTAATGTTTGTGCAACATGACTAAACCCATTTTTTTCTAGTGGTTCTGACATCTGTTGAGTTGATGTTTTCAGTCAGCCTATTTCCAAGAGGATTTTAGTCGTTTTGAAAATCTAAATCTAAAAAAGTACAAATAACTACAAAAATTAATTATCTTTTTTGAAAATATATAACTTTAATTAACATGTGGCATGGGCATGTTCACTCTCAATGCTACTGTAGGCCTACTGTAGGCATATAGTGTTTTTTTTAAGCATTGGCATAGTTTTCATTTTGTATTATTGAAACATTTTCAAATATTCTGTAGCCTATAGGTGTTCAGATTAGTTGAGAACTGGAGATTAAATGAATTATTCATTGAATGAAGATTTTTCAATAATTTGTCTAAATATACATTTCCTTGAACTGTAATCCTGTCGCACTCGCAAGACTCGGCCACAGCCCCGAAATGTGCGCTCTATCTTGACCATATAAAGCAGTGCGCTATATTTATCCATGCGCTTCTGCGCTCCGGGAAGACTGTGGCTTCTTTCTGCAAGTTCACTTTGTGATATATCCTACCAAAGAGTTCACGACAATGAAAATATCTACAATTTATAGCCCAAATAAATACAATAAATTAGATTTTGGATAGGTCTCTAGCCATACATTATTTGCGTCGAATCGTGAGTGATTGTGGACAGTGAAACGAAAACTCAACAGTAACATTAACATAACATGATTTGCTGTCAGTAATAAACTGGGCAAGTGTGCAACGCCTATACCCAACCCAGGTAATGCATCCCAAGATCCCAATTAGAACGTATAGCCTATAGCCTAAGTCCAGTCACGTTAATGCTGTCGTTTCACAAACTCACAGTGACAAAACAGGACGTGCCAAAGATGTGAAGAAAAAGCTATTAAAGTGCAGGAATAAATGGTGCATTATTTTGTGTCCAACTTCATTACTTACGTCAGCGGCCTTCTTGTCGGCCACCTCAAGTTTCTCCTGGGCGTCTTTAAGAGCCTCGGAGTACTTGTCCAACTCATCCTCAGTTCCCTTGAGCTTCTTCTGCAGAGCTACCAGGTCGTCCTCAAGCTGAGGTGCGCGTGTTTTTAAGTGCAGATAGTTTTCAGAGGTGACCAGCGGGAAAGTGCGTGAGGTGCAGGGCGCACAGGGCGCACAGAGCGCATGACAGAGACAAGACGGACAGACAGATGGAGAAGAGAGAATGGAGATAAAAGTTAGAAGAACTCATGCAAGTGGAATGGATTACCTTCGCCGCCACCTCATCGGCGCTCAGCAACTTTTCCTCCGCAGCCTGGAACTCCTCAAACACTTTATCTCTTTCGTCTTCGGTAATGCGTAATTTCTTTTCCATCTCTCTCATTTCATCCTCTAACTATACATGCATATAAAGAAAAAGTCATAACTTACTCAATTAAGTAGCTATACGTTTTAGAATTACAACAAAACATGCATTAACTAAAATAGATTTATTCTTCACTAGAGTCAATTAATTAAACTACTAGGCCTATACATAATTAAGCTAACATAATTATTGGCATCATTCACTTTCACACCAAAAATTGGCCAGTTGAGATGATTAAGAATATCCCCCAAAAAACAAGGGAAAAAAATTCTTATTCTTAATTTTAAATCCTTATTCGGAATCATCGGTGAAATCAGTTAATCCATATTAGGAGACGATCCATTTAACCGAAGTGCAGCGGATCTCATGCAGCCACCGGTACTCCTGCTTTTTTCTACGGTTCTTTGGGATGTTCCAAAAAACAAATGCCGACCTGTTTGCTCCTGTCCTCGGCGGCTTTCTTGTCTCCCTCTGCCTGCTCAGCTCTGTCCAAGGCATTCTCCTTGTCGAGCTTAAGCATCTGCATCTTCTTCTTAATGGCATCCATGGCTGTTTATTTGTGTTGTTACTGCACGAAAGAAATCGAGGAGAGGAGGTTTCGAGCGTCTGTGCCGAACTGAACGCAAAGCTGGAGTGCGAGCTCTTCCTGACTGTGCCCTGTCAAATATGTACTTTCAAGGGGGGGGCCACTGGATTCCTTTGGACATCCACTACTTTTTTGGAGTGGGCGTGCGCGGTGCCTTCAGCGTGCCCTGTCGTTTTTTTAAGGATCAGCTCTGCGATTCGTCGCTTCCAGACATTTGACCGCTGATATGCCTATATATGGGGTGTGATGGGCAAGCCAACAGCTCCTATACAGAAAGCCTTCCTATTCCCAATGTAATAAAAGCCACTAAACGGACTGAGAAGATGGAGGCAGTTAACTTGAGGGCCACTGGCTGGATGCAGCTTCTATTATCTGTAGTGCAGAAGTGTGTAACAAGTTGTGGTTGTGTCTTTATTCAGCATCATCTAATGCAATTATATAATTGACATCACTTTATTCTTGATTAGGTTTGGCTTTCATGCTGTCATGTCCTACACCTGTCCTGACACCTATCCTAATCCTAGGGTAACTCGCCGTACCATTCAGCTATTTATCATTTTGGGCCCTGGCAGGCTGGGATCTGGACCAAGAGAAGCTCTGGTCAGGCTTTCATCAGCTACAGTCTGCAGAGACTCTTCCTCTGGGATGCATAGCATTAGTCCAGTAAAATAGCTTCTGTCAGTGAGAGACTGAAGTCAAACAGGCCCTAGAGTCATTGTTCACAGTCTGAGATGTGTAAAATATCTAGGGAGGGATTAGGGAGGTGAATAGCCTAGTTAGGCTACCTGATAATATATTGGATATCCCTCCTGTACACTGTTGATGTGTGGCTGTATAGCTGAGTAGCCCTCTAGGGGCAGTCAAATTAGATGGTATTTGTAGGCTAACCTAATTATAGCCACCAAGCAGTTGTTCGTTGAAGAAGAGAAATGTTAAATATACTATTAACTTTTAATGTCACTAATCCACCAATCAATTTATATTTTATATTGATATTGTATTTTATTATTTTTAAGTGTGGAAGATGTTCTATTATATGGTTTATAACACAGTTTACTGCCAGTATGATAAGACTAAAGCCTACATACATGGGTTCTTACATAGCCTCTTCTGCTCTTTGCAAAGATTCTCAAGCAGATATTTTTAGTATTGCCTTCTTAAACACCTGTCTTGGGCATGCAGTAAAGTGTTACCAATATACTCTCTGCCAAGTAGAGCTGCTATGGGATATGCCCTGAAAATAATCCACAGCTATAGTAACCTACCTAATGTTGTGTCTGTTTCTTATGTCATTACATTGGTAGTACAGCCTGCATAAATAACTATCAGCAATAAAAGCATGCATTGCATGTATATACTGTCAAGTTTAAAATTGTCATATACTTTTGAGCGACCTGGGAACCCATTTAAAAAGTTTTTTCTTTTTGCCTCTGGAGGCTCTTCCTCCTTTTTTGTGTAAAACAGGAACTCGGTTTGGTTCCTCCCCTTTCTTTGTCCATATCCTCCTGGGTGCTTCTGTGTTTATTTCTACTAACAGCAACATTACAGGTTTAAGCCAGCAGTTTGTTGATAGGACAGTAGACTGATATGACAGGAAATGGGGAGAGAGATGGGGATCGAGTGACACGCAGCAAAGGTTGTCGGGATCGGGATTCGAACCTGTGACACGCTATCAGGCTGGCAGCCTAGGGTCCCCGGACCACCACGCCGGCGGCCCAGGCCGAGAGATTCACTTTTGAGTGCCAAACAAAACAAAGGTTTATATCGAGGTCTGATAATCCTGCAAGCACCTGTTGTACAGTCTCAGGCATTTGTTAAAAGGAATACTGATAATAGGTGGCGAAATAGTGTCAACCAAGTCCTGGGTTCGATTACGGTTGGGTACCTATGTTGTGTCCTTGTTCCTCTCAGCCCTCCGTTTCCTGTCTCACTGCTGTTCTATTTGAAGAACAAAGAAAAAAAAAGAAAAGAAACAAAGGTTGTAGGTTATGGTTTGTCTTTGTTTGTGGTCAGCTTCTCCCTATTATTTTCCAGAATACCAATCTTGGCAGAGTGTGTGTTCTGTTACACTTTCTTCTTTCATGCATTTCTCAACGCGTGAGCAATGTGGTAAAATGTTTGTGAGGTAAAATGTTTACTCGATTATATCACAAACTGCATGTACAGTATAGTACAAACAAGTACTGCATAATGACACATTGTTCATCTGTAAGTGTTATAAAGTGTAAATTATACCATTACATTTTATTACTGACAGTAAGCACTTTGGGCCTGCATGACTTTCTTCTTTACTTTTGAATTGCAATTTGATCTAATACTAATTGTATAGTAGTTTCACTACTCAGGGGAGGTCTGTGGTGGCATGCTGAATTTGCTGAGGCATTCTGGGAATGAAAATAACCTCCATTATCATGTTTTCCTTCAACATATTGAAACTGTAAAAATAGCCCTAGGTCCAATGAGCCTGCTTTGAAGTGAGCAGTCACAAAGCTTTTTCTCTTGTCTAGAGTTGCCTTCCAAACTCAGATGTTGGAAAATTAGAGGTAATGGAAGCGTTACTGTGCTCACACGTACAGGTTTAGTTATTTACAGGTGCGCTCTGGAGATAGTGAAAGAAATCAAAAGACATGCTCAGGTTGTCTTTAATTTCACCATATTAAAGGGCATTATAATAAATGGCAACAACAGACAGAGAGAGAGCTTTTGAAATTTGACTGTCAGTGTTTTGGCTGTGGTAGCTTTCTGGAGCTACAGTGTTTCCCTTTCCAGCCTCTGAAGTTAAAAATTCTCCAGAGGTATATAATTTTGTGCTCTTTGGGGAAAAAGAAGCAACCCACAGCTACTCAAAGTCAAGTCTGCTTCTGAGCCTTTGTCAGAGAATAGATAATGCTGTCTTCCAAAAAGCATTGCATTGTAAAATACAAGCCATTTAATAGTACAAGATGATTTTGTATACAAATCTCATTCAGATGTTAAGAGAAAACCCTGCACTATAAAATCCCAGTCTTCATTTACAGGTCAATTTGGTTCCTTTTGGACAACAATGAAGACAGGAGTTTGCTGTGTAGTGGTCAAAACAGTGTGTCTTTCATGTGTGAAGACTGAAGATCACCAGGTTAAGCTAGGAATCGACACAGTGCTCTCCCTGCTAGGTGGCAGACAGCTGAGATGCCCTGTCCAGACATTTCCTGATCAAGAATGCATTCCTCTGTGTCTGGCTGCAAGAATTAGTCCTGTCATGATAGCACAATTGCGGTTCTTTTACATGGATGGCCAGTGGACTTGATAGTGATTCCAATAACACAATTGTATTCAAAGTAAACTCAAGTCAAGATTAGAGAAAACATCACACTCATGTGATGTTTTCATGTCATGCACACTCATGTGATGCATCTCATCTCATGTCATGCATCATCATACAATCAATCAGGCAATCAAATCATCACATTCCATGGTACAAACACACAAAGCTAGCGCGCCTAAAAAAGATTATCTGTATGCAATCTGGTTTAGACAACTTTAGAAACAAGGGCAGGTTCAGTTGCGTACTGTATACTTTATTTTATTAAGTTATTTTGGGGTCTTTTTTTCTGAGGGACACAGAGAAACAAGGAGAGAACAGGGGAGTGACATGCAGCAAATGGTCTACCCAGCCCCGGGAGTCAAACCGGGGACTCACTGTCAGACATTAAAGCCTATAATATAGGCCTATGTAGCCTTCGTCAGGTATATGTACCATATTATACCTGACGAAGGCTACATAGGCCGAAACGTTGTGTTTTTTTTACCCCGCCTTGGTAAATAAAGTTTTTTGGGGAGCTTGCAAACTGGTGTGCAGACTTATTCTTTCTTTTCTAGTACTGCCCTACCACTCAGCTATCCTACACCCCAGTAGCAGCTATCATTCACAGAGCACTATTTCCAGTTCCATGGCTATGGTAGTGGTATATCAGTTGATCTGGTACAGTGAGGCTCCCCTATATATGGAATGTCCGGTTTCCCTCTGTGGCTGGCTACTCAGGGAGGAGCTGAACTTGACTCAGTTGTGTGTGAGAATATGTTCGCATAACGGGCCTCTGGGAGAAGAAGAAGGAAAAACAAAACAAAAAAACTTCACAGCTGAATCGATGTCACTGTAAATGAATCATTATGTCTATAATGTAAGCCTTATCTTTATGTCTACGGTATATTATAATTATTCTGCATGTTGAGACAGAACATTTGTCTTTACACTGCCCTCTTGGCCAAAATAACAACAGTTGGTTATGAAACTATATTATTGTAATGGGGCAGTAGTTGTGTATATGCCACCACTATACTACATTACAGTACTATCACCATCTGAAGAGGAAATTATCTGGGGAATCTAAAGCTGAGAATAATTATATTAATGTGTTAAGTCCACAGTAGGTTGAACCTCTAAGAAGCAGAGTGTTAAGAGGGCTTCTTGTAGAATACCATCTGAGGATATACTGTATCCAGACATGGGGGCGCAGATATATATATATATATAGAGAGAGAGAGAGCGCCTTGGATCTCTGTGACCGCACCCTTAAGTTTTAGATAGCTGATGCAGGCGTATATTCATTTAGAGCAGAAAATGGGGAGGGGGGCATTTGGAGGGCGCAATCCAAGCCCGTAACTTGAGCGCCAGTTATGTTCCATTGGCTTAGAGTCCTGACACTTCCAACTGGTGGCATGGTGGACACAAGTGGAGGCTTAACCAAGTCCAACCAATGCACATGCACCGCCTAACATACAGTATGCAACATGATGACTAATTTTGGAAGCTAGATGACCAGGTAGATGGCACTATAGCAATCCTGCAAACACATGTGATGATAAATCTGTCATTGAAACATCACCCTTACGTTTCTCCCAGGGCCTTACCGTACACTGTTCAACAGGCATGATTTTTCATGAGACCCCTGCAATAATTTGTGGTGTCAAATTCCTGGGCCAGGGAGGTTACATATTTCTCCTGCAGGTGCCCTCACCTGTGTGAGGAATTTGCTGCAGCACAAGTGGAGACTGATGATGGAAAGGCTCCATTAAAGGTTGGACTGCCGAGACCCCTATTGAAATTCAGATTTACATTATACGTTATAGGGCGCCCTTAAAGTCAACGGCAATAAGCAAGTCCTCAGTCTGTGCACTGTGCATTACTTGACTATTTTCAGTTTGAAAGTTTGTAAACACATCGGCACTGCTCTCCAAATATACATCAACAAAAGTAAAAACTTCCCCCAGTTTAGCCTTTTGTATTGGAGAGAAAAGGGTTTGCTAAGAAGGATGATTGCAGCCTCAGGGATACCAGTTAGACTTTTTTCAAAGAAAACAAGCAGAGCTATGTGGATAAAAATACCAAAAGTGAAGGTTTTCCTGCACTGAAAAGGCAGCTGTGGGTGGCAGTCATAATGGAGGAATATTTGTGGCCAACCAAAGGACTCCTCCCAAAATGTTTGTTTGTGTTCCCCTTCTACCGATGGGGACGCACAGAGGCAGGAATGTGAGCCATATCTGATGCTGCTCTGTCAGCGTGGACTAAAAGCGGGGGTGCACTAGGGGGGAACTGTCACGATTCATTTCCAAGTCATGCTCGATACCGTTCGAGCATGAGAATCCCGATTCAAAATAAAATGCACTGAAGCACTAGACATGTCACAGCATGGATGCCCACCTTCATATGGATCACACTTCGAATTGGGTAAGCAGACCTTTGAACTTGTGCTGTGCACATCAAGGGTCAAACCAACAGCTGAAGTGAAGACACAATGATTGTTTATGGCCAGCTTGACCTTCACCCAGCTGTAGATTCCTCACACAGCATCAGGGCTTTTCTTCCTTCAGAGATCAGAGGCTGTCGAAAGCTTTCTACTGATACTTTCCAAGTTATTGAAAAGAAAATGTTTTCAAGCTCTACTTTGTAGACAGTTCCCTGCACTTGACAGTTCAGGTACTCTAGTCTGTACTCTGTATAATTGCTGTATTTTGCCACCCTACTTGTTCTGTATCTATTCAGCTCTTGAACCAACATTGTGTTGATAAGAGCCTTTAAATATTTGCCTCGGTTCTTTTACCCCATGATGTCACAAGGTTAGAACTTTCCGTGTTTGCGCACAGAGGGAGAATCCTCCATATGTCCATATAAGGACCCTCTGGTGTAATGGCTCTGTGTAAGAGAGGTGAAGAGACGGAGAGGGGCTAGGGTACCAAGGCTTTTTTATGAGGTCTAAGGATGTACTTGATACTTTCCATTCCATAGCGCTATAAAACATTTTGGTATGTACTTAGAGCCGAGCCACTGTTCTCCCCCATTACACTCCTGCCTATCAGAATGTTCCGGCAGACCGGCACACAGAGACATGAAACGATGACGATTAGAGGAGGATGTTATGGATTGCTGTAGTCAGGCAGATCATGTTCTATTCTGTTCTGACATCGTCTGGCATTATCTTTTATATGGTATCAAAGAGAATAAAAGCCCTGAAGTCATCTCAAGAGCATATCAGGTCCATTCCCTGTTTTGAATAAAAGAAAATGCAAAATAAATGAAGTTAATCTGAAAATGTAATTAGAAACTGAAGGTTTAAAGCTTGTTTATGTGAACGGACTCCAAACCCGAAATGTCCATATAGCAAAGCCATAATTTGTAGCCTGCGTGAGAATCTGTGGTGCTGAGACATTCCAGTGTGGTTTTGGGTGACTGTTTGAGAGTTGACAGGATGTGTGGTGTGACTGGTGGTCTTCCTACAGCGAGGAATGCCCCCAGGAACCCTCTCTGCAAGTACCTGCATTCCCATAACAAAGCCTATATCTGTCTATGACCCTGTGTTTGTTCAGATGCTGTGACTGTTCCCCAGCCTGACTAAAAAGGCCCAGGTAGAGATCTGTACAGCAGTTGTGCAAAGTCGTAAAACAACTGTGCGAGTGGCGCATGAGACATGAGAATAAAATAGACATCCAACTATAGTGTGGTCTGGCTGGTTCCTGCCCTAAGGCCTTAGCTGTCTAAGATAACAACGTATGATAAGAGTGTAATTATCCTCTGAGGCTGCTGAACGAAAACATCTCTCCCATCAAGAGAATGGGAAAAGGTCTGAAGACAGAGCAAACCATGTAGGCTTGGGATCATGCCCTGGCCTGGATGTCTCTTTAAAATGAAAATCTGAGTCGTCTCTGGGTCAATCTTCAGCTGGGTAAATACAGCAGCGGAAGACTAGGATGGGGTCACATTGATTAATCACTCTGGTCTGTTCTCAGTCTAAATCCACTCAAGAAAAATGGCATCGGAGTACAGAAAAATTCTGCTGAGCATTCAGTGGAGCTGTTTATTCAGCTTTAATACAGGGTGGGGAAGCCACAGGATTGAGAGGGGGAGAGAGAGAGAGAGAGAGAGAGAGAGAGAAAAAAAGAGAAAAAGAGAGAGAGAAGCAGCCAAGGACTTTTCTGTGCAGAAATGAGGCCTCTCATCTAACTGGCCTTCAGCAAAGTTTCCTTATTAAGACAGAGCGGGATTGGATGGACGGGAGTTACATTTCACTCTCTACAGTTTAAATCCCGGGAGACGCTACCGATCAGTTCCAGTCTGCTGCACAGAATGGAGCAGGCAGTTCTCTCTCTCTCCCACGACTCACAACTCAACACTTTGTTTCATTCTTTCAGAAATTATCTAAAACCAGCAAAAAGGAGGGGAAAAACGACTATACAGACTCTGAGAAAGGCCGTGTTTGGAAGACTGGGGTGTTGGGACTCTTAGACCATACAATTTAATTGATACACCTTCTGTTACTTGCAAGGGTTTTCCAAAATTAGCCCCCCCCACTTCGAAGCTCTGGACCAAGATAGCCCTGCTGTCACTGCTGACTAAGAAATGCCATGCCGTCCTTAAATGATAGCTAAATGAGCTGCTGTGACGCCTCAGGAGACATGGACAGCAAATGCTGTCACCCAACAGAAGGACAATCTGAAGGTGACCGATCGACCTGTGGTGAGCCCACACTGTATATCAAAGCACATGACAGCTGTTTAAATATATCTGGTGAAATGGCACAATTCTGACTTCTGAAAACGTACTCAACCAATGGCCTAGAATGCGAGAGACCGCCCTGCAATCTGACACTCCAAAATATTTGCTTTACAATGTATGACAAGGGCAGCTACGGCATGAATGATGCACCATGAGCTATAAGACCACTTTACAGTCGCTTCTCAAATAGCCTCTGGCCTTCAGCCAACCCTATAATGTCGCTGGGGTGAAACTTTGGCCAAAATAGCAAATCTACAAGCTTGTAGAATCAATGATAGAGCCCTGGGGGACTCAAAGTTGAATAAATATAGCTAATTTGAAGCAACTATGTATCTTTCTGTCGAACCAGCAATGTTTTGCATATGATCAATTCTAATCAATAAAAATATATTATATTTCCTCAAATGCTGTTGTCCCCGGAGTTCAACAATGACAAACTGGTCATTATTTCCCAGGTATGAAAGTGCAATTAGCCAGAATTATATTATCCAAGAACACATACTTCAGAGCAATTTCTGAGGGTTACAGGTTACATACAGGTTTAATGTTTGTTTTTAGTTCAATGTTTGTTTTAAAAACGACAATGAAGGGAAAAGTTACATCATCTTGTCCCCAACACAAACATTAAATCCCATTAACAATAAAGATAATTTAATGTTTGTTTTGACACCGTTTGTTTTACATCATCATTACATCACCTAATCATAGCATTGATAAGAGCGCCCCTCACTTCACACTTTACTTTCTGATCTCACTTTCACATTTCAACCTGGCATTCCTATTTTGGCAATGTCATATAAGTGAAAATCTCAAAATTCTCCCAAATATATTTATAGAAGTGAAGGTCTACAGTCACATTTGCTACTACAACGTATGGGTTTAACACCCTTTGAATCTTCTGAGCAATTTAGCAAAAAATTGCAGATCTACAAGTGATTTGGTGTAGAGAGGAAATGCTATTGTTTATTGTTTGTTAGGATCCCGATTTTGCCATGAAGAAACAGAAACATTTGAACAAAAAACATTAATAATATCAACTTTACAATAACTATAATCTAACAAAAAAAACATCATGTGATAAAAGTAGATTTAAAACTGAACAAAATCCCCTTACTGTACAATATGTGAAACGTTGTCTCTCTGGGGATTAGTACAGGCTTGTTTGCATAAGGTGTTATTTAACCTTTTCTTAAAGGTGAATTTTGTGTTTGTATTAGTTATGTAATGACAGACATGTGTTCCATTCTATTACAACTCTATAGATATAAGAAGATTTGAGAAGATGGGTATGTTCCTCTCTTATACTCCATGGTCAAAGAAATACTGTGTTTTTTGATCAATTAAAACATTTATGAAAAGCTGCAAGTTGTATGTCTTTCTTCGTAGCGGATGACCAAATTACTATAGGCAGTACTCAAGGCGTGACAAGACTAAAGCTAACCCCAACCAGACAGTGACCAGTTCCTGGTTATCAAACCACATATCCCTACAGGGACTGTTTACAATTCTCATCGGGACAGGACAGGTACAGGCTGGATGTTGGGATGGTTTATGGAGCCAGTGTAGGCCTACTGCTGGGAGAGCCCTCGCTGATGGCCTAAAATAGTCATGCGTTCCAGACCCGAGGAAAAGATCCATCAGATGCCGTCAACACAGTTTATGTTATTGTTAGGGAGCAAAGTAACCTTCTCAAGACAGATTCTTGTCTATCCACGCTAGAGGTATGTATGCACGCATGTATGAGGGGCACTCTATAACACAATGATCTGGTTTTGGTACAGTACAATCCTAATTGGCTACTGCACTGTGTTAATTACCTACTGTGTTAATTATGTCAGTATGTAAGTCAATATGTCAGTTTGTTACTGTACCTCCCCCTTCACATTCAATAGATCCTGTGATCTTTTGTGACCATATGCAATTTTCTGGGGTCTAGTAGGACTATAGTAAATAGTAAAAAGATTAAGAATTAATCGCTATAACATTTTGCAGATTTAGCCCCATGTTCGAATCCCCCCCCTGTAAATAATAGCCAAAATTGCTAAAACGAAATAAAGCAGCAAATGACTTACTTTCTCTAATAACAACCTAAAACATGAACCGTGGTTGAAAAAAACCTAAAGTTGTCCTTTAAACTCAGTGTACAGTTGTACACATAACCTTACATGTGTACATTCTCTGAGTAACACATCAATAAATGAACCCTGAGGAATTTACTGTGTAGTAGTAGCTTAGGAATCCCTTCCATGGAGCAGGTAGAGATTGTTTTTATTCATCACAACAATACAATTATGTAGTATGGCATTATGAATAAATTAAGGATATGATTTAGTTAACATTTTCCTTGCTCGCTCCATGTAATCTTGCCGTTGACATTTCTAGATATACTATATCTTACAGTAAAAGGTTGGCGAAGTATGAGGAGGTTTGACAAGGAAAGATACCTTTGGTTGCTGCAGAAATGGAATTTGTGATATTCTGGTCTGGTGGTGGTCTCTACATAATTGACCACCATGAAGGGTTTCATGACAGATGTATGGATATAGCCTATATAGGCTATGATAAAACATGTAACATAATGCAGAGGTACTATAGGCCATGGGTTTGTGTGTGTGTGTGTGTGTGTGTGTGTGTGTGTGTGTGTGTGTGTGTGTGTGTGTGTGTGTGTGTGTGTGTGTGTGTGTGTGTGTGTGTGTGTGTGTGAGAGTGTGTTTGGGGGGTGGGGGCATTGGCAAACCAGCTGTCAAAATACCTAAGACAAGGACAAAAATGGCTGTGAGGTTTGGATAATTTCTTCTTCATAACCTTCAAAATAACATATGAACGTGCAACTTGAGTTAGGGTATTCAATTCAAATAAACCAGCTCTCCGCCCTGGGGTCTGCACTATGTGGGCCATCTTACCGCAAAGAATGAAAGCTAAACACCAACTACACAGTAGAATCCTAAGTGTTAATTTAACTCTTAAGAGTGTACAAATGGAACCAAATGGACCTGAACACTGTGTACACTGTACAGGCAATGGCTTCCGCCTGCTGTGCCTTCTCTCTCTCTCTTAGTCTAACACTATCAGAGCTCCAAAAGAGCCTGTAGAAAAAATGTGACCCAAAACCAAATCAGATTCCTTTTTACTGACATGCAATTTATTTTCTCCACTAATCGCTGCTTCGCTTTTCTCCACGTTCTGGAGAAGTAACAGATCCTTTTCACTGTGGGCGGTAACCATTTCCGCAATTTCCTCAATTTCCATTTCCGCAATTTCCGCAATTTCCATTTCCACCATTTCCGCAATTTCCGCAATTACCATTTCCGCAATTTCCATTTCCGCAATTTCCACAATTTCCATTTCCACCATTTCCGCAATTTCCGCAATTTCCATTTCCAACTATTAATGGCAGCTGGGTTTCATCATTCAAATAAAATAGAATTCTGTCCGTTTAGCTATAAAATTATGTCAGGGAATAGGGATACACAGTATATGTCTTTCATTTGCATTGCATCTCCCCCCCCCCCCCCCAAGCTTTTATTTTCGTTCGAGTAATAGTACAACTCTAATAGTATTACTTATAATAATGTAATTAAAGATAACTTCATTCAGATTTATTTATTTTTATTTCATTTTCCAGATTTTTTTTTCTTCTTTTTTTTTGATTTTCATTGGTGGGCCAGTCATAATGGTCCCGCGGGCCTGATGTGGCCCGCGGGCCTGAGGTTGAGTATCACTGCAGTAGATGAGAAAAAACAATGTCATTGAATAAAAATAAAAATAAAAATAAATAAACAAAAACCTCAGCAAAGCAGCCATTCACACATGATGGGTTTCTGACATGCTGAAAATCCAGACTGTGCCGTCATATCTATAAACGACTTGTGTCTGTTTAGTCTAGACTCTAGACTCTAGTGATACAACTCTATAGATAAGGAAACCCAAAAGACCAACAGAAAAGCTGATTACTAGGTCGCAATTACTATGAAAACCTGCAACTCCCTCAAACCTCCATGGAGCTGACCTGTTCTGACATTCCATATGTTGATCCTACCCCACCCGTCCTTCCTGTTCTGAGATTCACATACATGTTGATCTGACCTCATCAAACCCTGTACACTCAAAACACGCTCCATATATGGCCAGTACAGAATTCATTCCATTCTGTTGATCTGACCCCTCATGCCAAAGTGCCAGCGCTCGCCCAGCAGTCTGCCATCACCCAGGAGGATGCGTGCACGCTGCCGCTTCTCGCCCTCAGGGCGTCTTACTGGTATACAGAGATTACCAAAATAATGAAAGTGCAATTGACCCTGTTAGAAGTATAGAAAATATAGTAAGTATAGATTTAAGAGCCATGTGTGCAGTACTCTATATCCCAGCTCTGTTGTAGCTTGCACAATGATACATTTGCCCAGAAAAGTAAAGGTGGGATGATGTGGCCTATTGTCAGCAGCTAGTTTTACCCCGGCCCTCCTGGCATGGTTAATCATTGTGAACTTAAAGAGTGGAACAAGGCCTGGAATAAATGTCTGCCAGGCTGTGAGGATTAGGCACAGCACAGTCCATACCACCTGCAATGAAGTAACAACCCTCCACACAGCTAAAACAACACATTTGGCACAGGTCAGAGTTCCTTGGTGTGGGTGCTGCTAGGATCAATGCATGTCCCATGGGCCTTTTGGAAACCCACACAAACCCTATCGGTGGCCATGTCGTTATTAATGGCATACGCCGTGGTGTAAAGAGATCAGACATCAAACCCAGTGTGCCGACAAGGTGCATCTGGTGTCCATACATGAATGAGCTGCAGTATAGGGGCGAATGAGCAGGAACTCTCTTGAATGTCAACAGATGAGCTTCCAGCGAGGCCTCCATTCATCCATGCATTGGAGAATCTTTATCAGGACTCATATCAGGAGTCCTCGAGAAGATTCTTGATTAATGTTCTCCATAGCTAGATAGATCTATGCCTCTATTGATTAATCTATCAACCTATCATCAGTCAAAGAATCTATCTAAGATTAGATAGATTCAGTGAATTCCAGTGACCTGTGTATCAATTGTAAAATATTCGTATTAAAGCTTCTTCAAGGCTAGACAGATAAATATAGAAATAGGCCTAATGTTAGCTCTGGTCCATCCATCCTATCTATCTAGCTATCTATCTATAAATGCACCAAGTCTCTGTCAGGGTGTGTAATCCACGCAACTCGACACACGCGTTCCACACCACAGCAGGGGGTGCAGTGCCCGGTGTCGAGTCAGTCGGACCCACGGTTGTCCAGAACCGCCCCCAAAGGCCTCTGCCTGGGCTCTGGACCCGGCCCCTGCCCATCGTCCATATATGGAGCTGGCCTGTTCTGACCTCACAACACTCCATATTTGGGCATGCCGGACACAGAACTCCATATATGGACATAAAAGGGAGACAGACATAATATCTGGGTGGGGCATGCATTTCCAACTTGCATCGTTCCTATAGGCCAGTGCCCAATGGGCACCGCTGTATAGACCATTCTAGTAACCCTAATGCTTTGATTCAAAGCTATGGACCAGGCCTAGCCAAATGTGTAACATTAGTTATCCTGAACCAGGATCGAACCCAGTACAATAAATTACATGAAGGCAAACAGAATATGATTGGACTTTTATTTCAAAATCCACAAAGAAAAGTGCAGTAGGCTACTGTTGTTACTAAAATATGAGACATGTGGGGACGAGCTGCATTTAGCGGACATTTGACCTGAATTCCCCTTTCATTGTCAATGGCAAATCTTGAGACGTGTGGGGACAAAAGCTGTATATAGGAGGGGCTAGTGCCCTTCAAAAACGTTTTTATTTTTGCCAAGGTGCCCCTCCTTGCCAAGTGCCCCTGTGCAGCTGCAACTAGCGGCCTATGGTTAATCTGGCATTAATCACACACACACACACACACACACACACACACACACACACACACACACACACACACACACACACACACACACACAGGTCATGTCTCTGGAGCGGCACCCTAATCCCGATGCTTCTGTGTGTGTGTGTGTGTGTATATATATATATATATTGTATATAAAAGATAATTTAGAGGACATGAAAATATGAAAGAAGGAAGACATGACACTAAAACCAAATCAGATCACTATTAGAACAATCATAGTGTGGCCATTGGGGTATTCACGTTTCTGTGCCAAGTGCACATTTTGCAGGGCAGGACTATAAAAGTGTGGCCTATGTGGAAACTTGATTGCAATACAGTGGTTTGCAAATCAGTCTGCAATCATGGAATTCATGGCAATAAGTGGACAGTCTGGGCTGCATCGTGGCCTCCGTTAAACATTACTCATATAGGGAGGCTGTTGAAAGCTCATAGCGAGAGCTTGAGTTAACCAGACAAACACCCTCCTGTTCATCATCCTATGAACTGGTATGCGTGGAGGAGAGACAGAAAGAGAGGGCAAGAAAGGAAAAAAACATAGAGGCAGAACAGAAATACACAGCGAGAGAGAGAGAGAGACAGGGAGAGATGTGGTGGCCGAGCGGCACTCCACTCCCTCCCTGTTACACACATGGCTTGAGTTTCCCCTCTCCACTGTGTGGCCGGGCCTTGCATGAGACCCACACAGTGTAACAACCAAATATGGTCTTCATTAGTAATGTTCTGTGTATTGTGCAAGGCACCTCCATCCAACCATATGCTCCGTCGTATGGCTGTCACGCACAGAAAGTAACATATCTACAAGGTCACGAGGACGAACTACAAGTCAGGCTATATAGCTACACTTTATACGCTCTAGACACTGATAAGAGACAGAGAGGGACAGGTACAGAATGGAATAGCTGTCACCTCAGGAGAACAGGGTAAATACAAGTCCAATTTCTATACTTAAAAGCCTCTGTGCACAACAGAGCCTTTATTTCTCACCTTCCTCTATCCAGATATGTACTGTAATATGCAGCTGAAATCACAATTTCTACCAATGAAAATCAGTGCAAAGTCAGAGAAGCCTGTTCTATGGATGGAAAAAAGGGGGAAAAGTTATGCTATGACCATTATTGGCCTTACCCCATCACTCTCAACTATGCAGGATAATACTGTCATCTACTGGAAAGAATTTGCAATGACAAATTAACAAGTGAGCACAAAACAATCATAACTCAACATGGTTGTTTCAAGTTTTTTTTCCTTTTCTTTTTTTGGTGGATACAAAAACAAAAATACTTTTATGACCAGATAAATATTATACATACAGCATGAAGTCATAAAAACAAATGCAGTCTGTTAAAGAAAGCACAACACTTACTCATAACATAGATAGTAACTTTTCCTATTCCAGTTAATACTTAAGACCAATTGCTTAGAGTAGACAATATACCTCAGGATAACATTTATTGATAAAAAGAAAAAAAAACATAGTGGTTAAACAATGAAGCAAGGAACTTATTTAATCAAACATTTACTGTGAGGGACTTGGTACTGTAATGAATGTCAAGGCAGAGCCATATCTGATGTTTATATTTTAATCACATCTTGCCACATGCTCATGGAATGCAGTGTAGTGTTAGTCCCCTCCAAAATAGTCTCCAAGGACCTAAGGTATCTGGGTATGCCCTTATTTGCCCCTATAAGTACTGTAGGTAACATGGGGTGGGGGGATGGGGGGGCAGATGGCATAGGACTACAGTAGGTGACCAATTAATAGCCAAAGACTGTAAAATCCTGAGTGTTCATTTAACTCTAGGAGTGTAGAGAAAAAGGAAAAAACTCCTCAGTGGACACTGTCTTCAAATGCAGTTGAAAGGTTTAATATGTGAAATGGTGGTGAAAGTTGAATACACCGAAACTTTGCTGTTCCCTTAATAAACATTTCAACTTCATTTGAAGACACTGTGTGAGTTTTTTCCTTTTTCAGTATGTCGGGCACCTGAGTGTCCTTCTCCTACACACCTGTAGGTGTGAAAAAGCCTTGCTTTTTATTAACTCTAGGAGTGTAGAAATGTAACATTGTGTTGTTGCATTTGTACACTCCCAAATGGATATAAACATTGAGGATTTCACTGTGGTCAGGCATAACGTTCTGATCCAGGAAGGACAAAGGCTCGTCCAGTCCACCGCTCACATAGCAGACTCACAGTAAGGCACTAGTACACAATGCAGACCAGACACTGACAAGAAAAGGACAGAGGAGACCTACAACACGGTAAAAACATGGCATGTTCATTTAAACCTGGGATTTAAATGAACAACACCCATATGGGTCCCGTGTACACACTGCCTTACCACCAGATAAAAAAATAACGTACTGCACAAACAGAATAACCATTGAATAATTGTTTTCTTAAATAGATTCTCAAGCAAAAAAAAATCTCTGTCAGGAGAGTGTCCTACATTGCCGTTATGGGAAGCCATTCATCGCGTTCCTCAGTGCATAAAGGGGGGTCTCAGTGCATTCCACAGTGCATACTGCAGCCTTCCTCTCGTTTATTAGCCCAGAGCTAAACATGACAGCAGCGGCAGCACACAATCTTTCACTAAAATACGGCACAGACTCTCATCGATTGCCTTACGAGTATTTAGCGTTGACGTATTGCTATAGATAGGTGTCTCAAGTGAAAATGTACCACGATCAGCCAACAGCGACCGGTGGTGGTGAGTAATGAAATAGTGGGGGGCTCCTTAACAAATCCTGGCTACCGTCAGCAGGACTGGAATTAAAACACCACAGACAAGAAAGAACAAACATAACAAACAATGTAAACACAGGTTTCCCCACGCAGCTTGGAGTGTGCATGAGAGGAGGAGGAGGGGTGGTGGCAGGGGGAGAGGTTAACAAGGCAGTGTTCTCGAGGAGAAGAAAGATTTAAAGATATACCTTAGTTCATTGAACAATCCACGTTTCACCTTTCTTGGGTTCAAAGCAGACAGTTTCTTTAGACATCAGACTGTTATCACTGTATTCACATAATGGGGTATTACATCATGGATTATTGACTACTACAGCTTCATCATCGGCTTCTGTAAGATTTGGTCTTAAGCTGAAGTCTCCGCCTCCCAATAATATATTTCCATCAAATCACACACTAAAAAGTTTGCCAGTTCAACAGCAGACCCCCGAGTTCATGTTCACATTAGTAAAATGCAATAGCTATTGGTTAGTAGCTTCATTGATATGTATTTAAACGGTAGCCATTATGGTGCATGCAAGACGGTCCTGCAGAGAGGTCCTGCCATTTGATTGGCTACGATGGGTGGGTGTTGGATGTGGAACAGACCTTGGGGGTCAGTTCTGTCTCATCTCATTTCTATTTGCTGGACACCTGTCGTTCGTTGTCACATTCAACAAGTATTTGGAACACTTTCAATCCATGATTGTTATGTAGAGTAACACTCACAAAGCCTAATATCATATATATAACCTATCACGATCATTAAGATATACAGTCCTTACCTCTGCTTATAGTGACAGCTATACCCTCTCCTTATCACACAGTGCACATGCAAACTCACACACGCACACGCACACACACACACACACACACACACACACACACACACACACACACACACACACACACACACACACACACACACACACACACACACACACACACACACACACACACACACACACACACACACACACACACACACACAGGAGAGCACAGGCACGTGTTCCTCTTGCTGAACAGACCTGTATCAAGTGGCGAGTATAGTCATCAGTTATACACGAGGGGGAACAAACAAAAAAAAGCAGCCAATTGTGCATTGGCCGCGTCGCTCTCCGTAACAAGAAGCGGTCCAATCAGTGTGTCGCTGGCTGGCTCAGCCAATCATCAGCCCTGGTCTTCCCTCAGCTCGGTGGGCAGGAACTTGTACTGCTGCTGTCTGATCTGAGCCAGCTTCTTCCTGGCCTCGTCTAGCTCTCTCTCCTTCCTCAGCATCTCCTCCTGGGCAGCGATGATCTGCAGGAGGAGGTAGAGAGGAAGAGGGATACTTTGTCAAAAAACCTCCTGCAACCTCATGCATAAAGTGAGTGTCAAATCGACTGGCAAAGTGAGTTTAACGTCACTCAATGCGATCAGATAGGACTTAAGGCTCATACATAGTCTGGATTTACGGTGGTGGGGTGACCACCGAACTACAACATGACGTCACGAGCCGCGGTGAAGAGCAAACCACCGCCACCGCTCCAGCCCTTCTCTCTGTTTTTACTCACCACCGCTCAACGTTATTTCAGCTCCGGTGGTCAGCTCACCACCGGAGCGGTGGTCACCTTACCACCGAAAATCCAGACTATGAATAGGCCTTAACACTAATAGAATGAATTAATTCAAATATATATATATATTATTTTTTATTAAATAATTTATTTTTTAATACAGCAGATCTATCAAAAATAAACCTTTTCTACGAGTTAACAATGTGATGTGGTGCGTTGCGATGCTTGTGGATTGATGTCCACAATGTTTGCGTGACATTGTTGTACGACAAAGTAAATAGGGATTAAATGGTTAATCAGTCGAATCAATTCGCCGATATAAAAAAACACTTATCGGTCATTCATTGATCTCAAGAGTAAATAAAATGAAAGAAACAGAGAAAAAAAGAAAATAATCTATAGACTCAGCCCTATCCAGCAATATACCTTACTGGTGCTATTTGGGTAGATGCAAATGAAGTTCGACCAATGATGAATAGGAGAGAGAGAGAGAGAGAGAGAGAGAGAGAGGGGGAAACATTAGAGAGGTAAAGTGGATAGCCCTGTTGGGTCTTGGGCTATACACTGACGAGAGAGAGAGCATATATGTATGTATACTGTAGTGCAGGGGTATTCAACTAGATTAGGCCGGGGGCCACAACTGTAGAATGATTGTGTGTGGGCCCGTGGGGCCGGGCCTCACAAATTTGTGCGTTCTCAAAATGCATTTTGTCTTCAAACACAATGATTTATGTAATACATTTGTGCACAGTATGAGCACAGGGTGATATACCTGTATGTCTATACAAGTATATGCTACCTTTAAATAGATGTAGAGTAGACCTATTTGACAGTGCATAAACATAATTGCTTTGACATTAACTGACGAGCGTCAATGAACACCAGCTGAAAACATGCACACGCACACGCACGCACACACACACACACACACACACACACACACACACACACACACACACACACACACACACACTCTTGAATATAATAGAATATGATTAAGGATTACTGATAATCTCACACTTCATATCACACACACCATACCTGTAACTTTTATTAGCTCTCTCTAAAAAAACGAATTAACCCCCTCCCCCCTTTTTTTACTTTTTCAAAATTGTTCCAAGGACCACTAGGGGCCGCATTTGGACGGCGGGCCGCCAGTTGAATACCCCTGCTGTAGTGCATGTAATGAAATCTTGTTAACACAAAAATGCTCATAAGGACTGATTTCCCCATAGCTTGGCAACATCTGGATACAAAATGTAAACAATCACTTTTCATCAGAACACTGCATGGGGATTTGAAAACCTATAATCAGCACAGTTTGTCTGTGGCAACAAATGGAATTTCAGTAATGTAAGTATGGAGTGAGTATGTATTTATTTTTCTTGATTTGGGAGGGTGGGCTATATGAGTGCCTTAGGAAAACTAGGTTTGCGACAGATGTCCCTGGAGGGGTGCGGATAAAATCTGTGTGTGTGTGTGTGTGTGTGACTCAGCATGTATATGTGTGAGAATAAATGCAAGTGTGTGTGACACACTTGCACACACGCACACGCACACACGCGCACACACACACACACACACACACACACACACACACACACACACACACACACACACACACACACACACACACACACACACACACACACACACACACACACACACACACACACACACACACACACACACACACACACACACACACACACACACACACACACACACACACACACACACACACACACACACACACACACACACACACACACACACACACAGGTTCAACCACTCCAGATGAAAACTAAAGCTTGGTGCGGATGGGGCCCCAGGCTTCCTGAATGAGTAGCCATCAACTCTTCAATTACATTCCGTTTGGCCACGGATGAAAAGGAAGTGGATAAGTCGTTTGGTCTAAAGGAGGAATGTGAAAACCCTTCAAGAGAGTGGATGTGTGCATGCAGCTGTGTGGATGCCTGGTAAACCACAGCCCAGAAATACAGCTGATGGGCTGTTTGTCCACAGCGGCTCACCACCGTTTCACAATCAGTTTCAGTACAGATGCGATGACCAAGACTTTAATCTAGCAGTATGTCAAGACTCAAGAGTTGAACATAAGAGTTAGACTAGAGGCACCCTGGGAGTGAGAACAAAAAAAAGGCCAAAACGCAAAGATTTATTTTCTTTTTTCCGTAACAATTTCTTTCTCCCAATTTCGCCGCTATGTAATTTAAATCCCCGCTGCACATGTTTGCGTTACCGCTGCATTGTACACAACTGGCTCAGTTGAAGCCCCCACCGTCCTACTCCTTCTGTTAAAGATGGAGTGCCGTGATTTTTGTACTTTTTCTGTTTTGTGTGTCTATGGAGTTAACATTACTCTCTCTCTACGTCGTCCTCAGACGAGCCCTCCATCGTCGTTTCCAGTCATCTCGGTTCTCCATGCATCTGGCCAGCTCCTTTGTGCTTTCCGCACCAGTATCTTTATTTAGTACGTCCACGTAGGTAGGTGTGGGACGTCCTCTCAATCGATGCCTGTTTGTTGGTTCCCACAGTACAAGCTTTTTGGCCGGGAGTTCTTGGTGTCGGTGGCAGTGGCCAGCTAGTCTCATCCTCCTTACTGCTAACTCTCTGTTACACTTGGTAATGCCCCTTACAGACGCTTGTTGGTGATGTGCTCGTCCCTGTTGGTACTGTGAAGTACCACACGTAACATTCTGGTGTAGCACCCGTCCAGGGATTTCTGTAGGGCTTGTGTTAGTGTCCAGCATTCACAGCCATAGAGGAGGACGGACTCCACGGTAGCAGAGAAGACTAGTCTAGTCTAATAGACCCCCAGGTGTGGTTATAATATTCCCTGTGTATTTTTGGTTTCTTCCTGAAAGCTGAAAACCGTTGGAGTCAAAAGGCCCAATCGAAGTGATATCATAAAATCATCCCTCCCCTAACCCCTTCCCCATTATCATACAACAACAGCTGTGTTCCGGTGGGAACTTAACACTATACCCCTCCGACATGCTCGAGTGCAAGATTTCTGATTTGACGCCATTGCCTTACCTGAGCTATGCCACCAACAAATTTGGTCTTGACCACCACACTGTCATCATCTGCCTTGTCAAATGCTGCTTTCTGCGCTGCCTTCACCAGGTTGTCTGACGCCCGCTTCACTGCGTTGCCAGCCGCCTGTAGGAGGAAGAGGAGAGTCAAAGTTAGCTCTGTTTTGCATTTGTACACAGTTAACAATATGAATCCTAGCATTCCTATTCTGTGGGCGAACATTTCGCGAAAGTAATCAATCTGTAAGGTCACAACGCATCGCTTTGCAAGCTTGTAGATCGGCTAACGGGGGCCTGGGGGCAAAATTAAGTTTACAGTAAGTAAGTCAGTAAGTGATTAAATCAATGAAACAGCAGTGCCATGATGCGATGTGGTTACCTGCAGCCTCCGCATAGCCTCAGAATCCTGGTCAGCCTTCACCTTACAGGCCACAAGGAGCTGAGCTGTGGATGCTGCTACCTGCTTAGCCGAGGAGATTAGCTTCTCCTCGCTAGCATGGCCTTGAACCGATGCGTTGGCTGCCTCGCACAAGTTACTGGTGGCTGCTGCAACCATACGCGCCTGAAGGGAAGAGTCGGGTAAAAGAAAACTTGAGTACAGGCTCAACTCAACATATACTTTAGAGTAGACCTACAGTATCTGTTACTCAGAATAACTCACAGCTGATATGAGGCCATGCGACCACTGGCCGTCATCCACTGCATTAGCGAGGTTGGCTCCAACCTGGAGGGCAGAGGTTGAGAAAACATGGTTTCTTAGCTCGCTACTCTCATGTTTGTGGGATGCGTGCATCTGAGTGGGTGGGTGTTCACTGACCTTGCCTTGTGCCACCAGCTCTCTCTGAGCGGCTGATGCAGACTTCACCAAAGCACTGGTCGCAGCAGCAATGGACTTGGCTGCTTCTAGGATCTGCTCCTCGAAATCCAGTGTCTCGTCTGCCTGCTGAAAGCACAACCAAGCATCAGTTTAGGTTTATGGCTAAATGCACAAAACAATGCGAATGTATAACTGACTAGAGCATTGCCACACTGTCATACAGAAGCCCTATGAAGATCAACAACAACAACAGCAACAACAACAACATCAGCTCAAGGGATATTTTATAAAATGGCCATCTCTGCCTCAGTCAACGACAGATCATTGACCACCGATCTCCATTAACATTTAAGGCACACACGTGGCTGGAGACAGGGCGGGACACTGTAGGAATATGTTTGATATATAGTTGGACTGAATAACAACCTAATATATCAAACATATCAGACAGAGCCCTGCAGAGACGGCTTCCAGGGCTACAACGGTCAGAGAATTGAGCAGGGGCGGTGGGGTGGGGGGAGGGGGGTACAACATGCTGGGGCTGCAGAACAGGTGAGAGAGAGAGAGACACTCTCTCTATGTTGAGGACAGACAGCAAGGAGAGGACGACGCATGGAGAAGGAGTTATGGAGGAATTATAAGGAGGAAGAAGGGAAACAAAAAGGAGTTTTAGTTAGATATGTGTGCTGAACCCCTGTTGTGCCGTTTTCGAGTTCAGACAAATGTTGCGACTCTGAGGCAAAAAAACAACTAAATGTAATCAGGACTTTGCTGTAATGGCCACCAGAATGACATTTTTAAAACCCTTTCCTTCCATCTTTACGTTATGTGTGCATTGTGCATTAACTTTTATGTTTACCTTACGTTTATTTATTTGTTTTTTTTTAATTATTAATTAATTTCTTAAAGCACTGGTAACTTAATGTTCAGAATGTGCTATATGAATAAACTTATTGCCATTATTTACTTACTAATTGCCTTGTAGTAGAACTGGAAGCAATATTCAGACATAGCACTAGAGGGAGACACAGACATCCAGAAAGTCTTTAGCCGGCCTTAGTAAGCCTCCCTGATATAATAATAATAATAATAATAATAATAATAATAATAATAATAATAATAGTGCAGTATATAAATATGGAATTATGGCATGACAGACTTTGACACCGTTCCTCCAAAGTAATTGGAGGCTCCTGGATACTGCTGTTTTTCAGACAGACAGACAGACAGACAGACAGACAGACAGACAGACAGACAGACAGACAGACAGACAGACAGACAGAGAGAGGAGTGTAAGTGAACTCACATGTAGTATGTAAAGTACACTAGAAGGTATAGAGACAAGGGGTTAAAGCACTTCAGGCACAGGGAAAGACATTGGGAGTTAGCTATCCAGTCAGAAAGGTAAAACAAACAAGACAATCGTGCAGTCAACACACCACTAACTTCACCACATTATTATACAGAGCCTTTGCACAAAGCTAGGCAACTTCTGTCTCGTCGAGTCACGGCAACTATCATGAATGATGTTTTGTTTGAATCTTCTCTGCCAATTCTTTATTTTTATTTTTTGCGCAACGGAACCTTATGGGATTGTGGAATAACAGGCTATCTTGGTTCAGCTTAGAAAAGAGGAATGCTGCAAAAAAACAAAGGAAATAGGTTCAATAAGACAGATGACCTCTCCTTCAATAAGGGCCACGGAGAGTTCATCATACACTTGAACCTGATCCAACACAAGCTTTAGGACCAGGCGATGTAATTGTGTCTCCTGGCAACATAACTCAAAATACTCTCCCAAAGAGCACTACTGTAGATTACGCCCTATATGAATGTTCAGAGAGCTTTGTTGAACTAACTCCTGACGCAGACGTCAGGAGTTAGTTCAACAAAGCTCTCGGACTGATTCAAAATAACGAAACCCCTTTTTGTTTTAATTTGAAAGACATCAAGATATCTGCTGGGACGATGGAAAAAGATGACTTCACTTCAAAGTCACAGTCACCTCTTCCTTCCTCTGGTCAATGTTGCCCTTCCTGCTGATTCATTTGTACCAAATGGGAAAAGCAGCAGCAGGGCATGGCGAGTACAGAGAGGGGGCACTAATACCTTTGGTTTGGCCCTGGGTTTCAGCTGCTCCAGTTTCTTGGCTGCAGCTTCGATGGAGGCTGCGGCCCCCAGGAGTTCAGTCTCTGCGATGACCGTGGGGTCCTCAGGGTCCACCCATTCTGAACCTGAAAAAACAAAACCAAAAAGAACAGATCATCACACACTTTATACGAGCGCAACACAATGAGTCACTAAATCGAACCCACATCTAAAGTCTTTTCATCATTACGAAACACACAGATTGGCGGCTATAAAACAATGTCACAAAACATGTCAAAACATATACGACAGCCTGACGTTTTTGTTTGCTATTCAATAATGAAATCCAGACATGCATAATGATGGTGGTGCAACTCGAGCTCTCTGAACTGCAACAGAGTTCACCAGCTCGATGTATTCCAAAGTTGCAATCGGGCTACATGAATGCCTCTTAAAGTTAAATAAGATGGGCTAAGAGAACAAATGCACGTTTGATGGATCATTGTCTTTTTATAGGTCTTAAAGTGGCCATAACATGGAGTTGTTTGGGAACAGCTTGGGGAAGCAGATGGAATGATGTTTTGGTAGATTATCTTCAACCCTGGGGAAATCTGCTCTTCTACACCCCTCCACCTCCCTCTAGTGCTCGTTCCCCCCTCGGAGTGCATGAAAGGTGATCTGCGGGAACAAAACACACTATATTCCACTTACCTCCATCTGAGGCATGGAAAAACAAGGAAAGGAGCGAGAGAGAGAGAGAGAGAGAGAGAGAGCAAAGGAAACATTAGAGAGGTGAAGTGGATAGCCCCGTTGGGTCTTGGGCTATACGCTGAAATCTAATTCTCACCCAAACACAATCTATTACTCCTGTCAGAGATATGGCATCTGGTGGCAACACTCCAGTAACTTTGTGTCATAACCACTCTGCAGAGCTCAATTCTCTCTGCAATTACTCTCCTGTGCGATTTCAGCATTCCAAAGCAATTTTCACAATTTATATACAGTATTACGGAGAGGTGCAGACAGGTTAGGTGGCTGATGGTAATATTATTAATATGTTCCCACCACAAGAGGACTAGGGCATCTACACATAATCTCTAACATCTCTAATTCTCTATAATTCATGTCATCTGTTTTTTTGTTTTTTGTTTTTTTTTACTGAGCTGATTTTCAAGGGAATGCCTAAAATCCGAATGCAGCATACGCATTCCTCGACCCTTGTTTTCCCAGTTTTGAAATGGGTGGCCAAGTGTGTATGAGGTGTCACTGTCAGAGGGCTGCTGGATTGTGTGTGTGTGTGTGTGTGTGTGTGTGTGTGTGTGTGTGTGTGTGTGTGTGTGTGTGTGTGTGTGCGCGTGCATGCGTGCTTGTATGGGGTGTCACTGGCAGTGTGTGTGGCCTCACCCTTCATGGCCTCGGCTGTCTGGATGAGTTCTGTCACACACGCGGCTACATGCTTTGAGTGGCCAGTCAGATGCTGCTTCTGCTCTGCGGTGGGCTTTTGGAGCACCTGAAAACACAAGAGCCAAAGTCACACACATGCATGCATTTATTCATACATGTGCCGTGCGCATCCATACTGTACTGTGTGTATTTTCAGCAGAGAAAAAAGAAACTTGCATGAGATAGGTAATCTACTAATCTCACATAATGAAAGTTCTTTTGTTATTATTTTTTGTCAAATCTTTGCATTTTTATGTGTTTGAAAGCATGGATTGATTAGTCTAGTTAAATATCCATTATGCCGACAGAATGATCAGATATAGACGCAGATAATCTTTATCGTCTGATTTGGAAAAATAGCTTAATCTGATGAGATCGGGGAAAAGAAATCCTTACAATCTGGAAAATGGTCAGCAGAGCAGTATTGTCAAGTATATACAGTATGGTCAGAGTTGTATAAGAGACATAAACACCCGCACGCACACACACACACACACACACACACACACACACACACACAACACACACACACACACACACACACACACACACACACACACACACACACACACACACACACACACACACACACACACACACACACACTAAGGCTGTCCCCAAACATTCAAGGTTTGAATGTTCGCTCGTTAGGGTTGGCACTCGAATCTTAATTAATGCATTTGAACCATTCGGTTTTTTTTGGGTTTTTTTAACTCGAAAATATATCTCGGCAAGAATGTGATATATGTTAAAAAGTAAGTTTCTCGTGCATTCCTGTCAGAAGTTATGTCTATCTCCTTGTTGTGCTGTCCCAGGTGTCTCTCTCCAAAATCCCCTGTGCACATTAATTTGGTGATGGGCCTGCAGCCAATCAGCCAATCAGCAACAAACACACACACACACACAGTTCCTACACTCCCCACTCCCACCTATGCAAGATGGCCGAAATGTTTGACAGCAGCATGGTCCTGTCCACTGTGACAACCTTTGGTTACTCTTCGGTGAGTCATATAGGCTTGGTGTCTTAACTTGGATCAACTGGTTAACTGTTTGTTTATTTTGAAAGCATTTGATTTATGATTTATGTTTGAACTTTTGGTTTAATAATTAATATTGATGTATTCTATTATATATATTATAAAATATGGGTTGTGGGGGCTGACAAGGCTATACAGCCACATGTGTTTCTAATGTGATGTATGCCTACATAACACTAATGACACTTATCTTTTCTCTTCATGTAATTCCAGAATATGGAGAGTCACTGCACCAGTGGTGTAGGAGGCAGCACCAAGCCCTGGACCCTGAGACGAGCCATGTCCGTGGGCCCCACAGCCCCACCAATTTAGGCTTCCGAGGACCCCCACCCTACCCTGGAGCCCATGTGAAGTGTCCCAGACCGATGCCCCCCCTCCCTGCACAAGACATTGAGGTAGGAACTGTACACTATAGCTGCTGCTGGGAAGAGCTGCTTGCTGCGGTGAGTACAAACTTGTTTATTGTCCTTTGCTGTCGCTGGTGTGGTTCTGCAGGGTAGCCTACTGATGGTGTTGCTCTCGTTTGCGTTCCGGCTTCCTGCGGTTGCGTCGTGTCGGGCTGCCTGCTGTTGCACTCGTTTGCGTTGCGTCTTTTGCGTCGACTGCCACAATTTCGGCCGGTTCTGTCATTTCACCTCATTTCACCTAACTTGTGGACACTGCCTGTCCTCTGCAGAAGAACGTGATGGTTCACGGTAACTGGGTAAGTATCTGTTTTTGTATTCTTTGCTGCTGGTAGGGTAGGGTAGGGTAGGGCTCCTACAAGGGTAGGTTTTTGCGTTGCGTCGCAAACAAAGCACTTTGGCACAGGCATGGAGCTCCTGGTTTACTGGGATGGGGTTCGATTCCCTGCTGCGCCCTATGCTGATTACATTTAATCTGTTGAACAGGCATCCTTTTGCACAATAGAGCGTCGCAGTCCCTCCCCCTTTGAGAACGACGAGTGGCCCAGGGAATTTTTCTCCATTTCATTTTCTCCATAGGCATTTCAAAACTTATTTATTTAAAGACCTTTAAGCGTCGTATACGAAGCCAACTCCTGTCGTGACAAATCATGACAACGCACACAATATTTTGGACCAAATAATTACAAAGAACACAACGTGTTGTAACCTGCCGTTTTATCTACTTTCTAATTCTTTGTTTGGCCCGAAAAATTGTGTTTGTCATGATTGGTCCGAATGTTCACTCAAATTCCTGCCCAAGTTCGAGTCCTAAAATAAGGGCTAGGGTACAGCCTTAAAACACAAACACACACACACACACACACACACACACACACACACACACACACACACACACACACACACACACACACACACACACACACACACACACACACACACACACACACACACACACACACAGACACACACAGAGACACACACAGACAGACGGAGCAAGCTTTTCCTTCTGACCTCCAGTACTTGCTCCAACAGGTCGATGTATCCTTGGGTGCACTCACAGCCATATTGGAGGGCCTTGCTCCTCACCTCCTCACTCACCTCTGGGTGGCATGCTGCTTGCTGGGAGAGAAACGACAACCATTCAGGTACAGTACGCTACATTCGGAGAGGAGAAGACTACAACACAGGCATGTCAAGAATCAATAATCACATTTTTATAGTGCAGTGACCACCATACTTCTCACTCTCAACAGTGACGGCCTGGGACACTATCTGACCATGCTGCAACACTTTGAGGTCACATCACGCCATTTTACAACGTTCCGATAATCCCGCCTACAAACTGGAATGTGGAAGTGCCGTTCTCAAAACCGATTAAAGAGAGGGCGATGTTCATGGCAATGACTCTGCTAAAAGCCAGTTAAAGCGACGGAGGCGCGACGGAGGAAGCGGACTTGAGCCATGCGAGGCACCCCCGAGGAAGCCACAGGTGCTGTGTGGCCGTGCCAACTCACCGCAGCTCGAGTTGCATACCGATAGATCAGTGGTTCTCAAAGTGGATTCTAGGGACGCTTTCACGGAATCTGCGGCCATTTGTTGGTTCCAGTTCCGAACCAACTTTTTGGGGTTCCTCATCCTGTCGTCCCTTCACAATGAAAGTGTCTCCCCTTTACCTCCCAATGCTGCACATTTTACCATGTTATTTACATAAAATAGGTGTAACTTTACTAACTTAACAATAACATTGTGGGAGAGAGCAAGGCAGTGAGTGAGCGAGAGGGAGAGAGAGAGGGCCAAGAGTGGCGGCGGTTGACTGAGGGTACACTCTTGCTTCGTGTCCCAGGTTGGCTTGGTGTGGAATGTGCTAATTTGTCCCCTATATTCAAAGTCTGATTTCCATTGATTGTTGGCTGTGTTTAGCATGTATATGGCTGTGGAGTTTTGGTACAAAATCATTCATTGCGGCTACCTTGGGGTCTATGGGTCTATGGGTCTTCCACACGTATAGCATAGTATAGTATATATGTATAGTTTATAATATAGTTTCATTATATAGATATTCCACTGTTACGTTCTTAGCTTACGCATGTTTCATGATAAATGCTTTTTATGTGATGTATTCCCATGCTTTTTTGTTCTTGCTTAATGTAAATCACTCTGGATTAAGAGCGTCTGTTAAATGCCTAAATTGTAAATTGCTACAGTGTTCCCTAACACTGAGCTGTGTTGTATTTTGTGTGTGTGTGTGTGTGTGTGTGTGTGTGTGCGTGCGGAATGTGCTCAAGCTGACTGGCTGAGCACGGAATGTGATGTATGGTGATAACAGTGCTGCTCACATCACGCGGGTGTGATATTTTTCTCCATATCGCTGTGTGAGAGACAGTCCACTGAGCAACTCAAAGTGAGGCTGAATGACAAGCATTTTGCATTCTGGCTCTTTGAGGGGAGCTAGCTATGGCCAGCTTGGTGTGTTTGTGTGTTCTCAGCGGCGGCCATAGGAATCTGGAGGCCCGTTTCAAGACCAAATATGAGGCCCCCATATACCTATGACATCATTATTTTGTTGAGGCCCCTGTGAGGGTGGAGACCCCCCCTGAGGGTGGAGGCCCCCCTGAGGATGGAGGCCGCCCCCCTGAGGGTGGAGGCCCGTTTCAATTGAAACTGGTAACATACTTAAGGCCTCCTATGCCTTTAGGCCGGGAGTTCTAAATTGACCCTTACAAGTCTTTAACTCTGACAGTATACAAATGGACAGATAGAGTTAAGGTGAGACATTGAGATTTAAAGGAACCACTGCGATAGATTGATCTCAATAAGTTCCTTGAAACTCCTCTTTCACTTTGCCTTGCAGGGAGTGTGCCAAGAGGTGAAGTACACCCTGACTTTGAGAAGTTTTTTGATAGTACAGTACCAGCGGGAGTGGGCCAAGTAAGCAATACCCTGCTGCCCTATCTCCGCCCAGGCAGGCTGGGCTCACATGTTTCCTGGCAGACTGGAGTTTTCTGGTGCAAAACCGTGTGTATGTGGTGTGTGTGTGTGTGTGTGTGTGTGTGTGCGCGCGTGTGTGCACGTGTGTCACGTGCGTGTGTGCCTCTCGCTAGGCTGTGGGCAGCTGTAGCTTAGCACCTTGCGTGTGTGTGTAGCTTAGCACCTTGCAGGTGTACGTTGTATGTGTAGCTTAACACCTTGCAGGTGTGTGTGTGTGTGTGTGTGTGTGTGTGTGTAGCTTAGCACCTTGCAGGTGGTTAGCATATCCGTGATGGCTTTGCGGCTCAGGTTGGCCGTGACAATCACGTCCTCCTGCTGGGCCGAGTTGCCCGCCGCCACCGCCTTGGCCGTCGCCGTGGTGATGCCCTTTGTCATGCGGATGAACTCCTCTGGCGTGGTGGACTTCTCTGGGATGTCCTTGGACCGGAACACCTGGCGACGGGAGGAGGCATTCACACTGCTGATGGTACTTTGGTACACACCGAGTGGACGCAGTACCTTAACCCATTTTGGCCTGACCTCGAAATTTAAAAAAAATCTTCTAAATCCTTCAATTTTCTGAAATAAATATTTTCACGATTTTTCAAAAATAGCAGACCTACAAGCTACTTACTACGAAAATAGGCGGTCAACTAGCCTTGGTATCCAGGCTTTTATTTTCGTTCGCATTTGGCTCAAAAATGAAAGCCTGGGGAAACCATAGAGTATTAAAAGGATAGAGCTGATCTGGCGCGAAGCTCCGTCCCCTCCGCTATTCATGTCAGTGGAAGTTGCTCAGTGGCGTTTTGAAGCACTCGGAAGGACCGTCTATTTCCGCCTTTTTGGGCGCATTTCCGCATTGGACCACCAAACTTTGGTGGTCCAATGCGGAAGTGCAACCGAGCGCTCAATGTTAAAGCCCAGCTGTACAGGGTTTCCTCGTCATGAATCCACGGGTCCGCCTGCAGTCCTTCCTCTTACCACTAGGGCCCAGCGCTTCAACGTTGAAGTGCCTCACTGGCCCCATGGGGGAAACCCATTGGAAGATCTGGCCCACTTCCTTGTATTTCACTAACAAATAACAGTGCAGAGGCGTGTCACTCCAAATTTGTCAGTTTTCTCCGCTGTTTTCTACCGTGGGGGGATGGGGGGGGTCCGGTGCTCAGGTCAGTGAACCGATAGGTTAATAAGACCATTAATGGTTTTGGCCGACACCTGCCCCTCTAGACCAGAATTCAAACAGACTGGGCCAGTTTAGCAATCTACAGGCTCAGATTTGCAATTTTTGCTATTTATTATTATTATGTTTTTTCTTTATTTCTTTTTCTGTCTGTCTGCAAGTATTGAACCAATAAAAAGTATCAGCCAGAGCCAATGTGACTAACAGTAGCGTCGCTCAAAATCCAGAGGCCTCCTGGTTCGACTCCCGATCCCGACAGCCTTTACTGCGTGTCATCCCCCCATCTCTCTTCCCATTTCCTGTATACCTATCACTCTAAAAAGCCATACTGTAAATTAAAAATAAAATAAAAAAATGTTAAAAAAATCTACTTCACTCCAGAAACAGGTACACTGACACTGGTGCTTTGTATAGGCTAGACTGAAACACTGCTATATATTATAGCTCTCTCAGTGCAGAACTGAGGTGACCCAAATGGACTGAAACACTGCTATAGATTATAGCTCTCTCAGTGCAGAACTGAGGTGACCCACATGGACTATGTTTCTGCAATAGCAGAAATAAGGGTAAACAAGCAAGGAGGACAGACCCCTCCGATATTGATGGCGAGTTAAGTGGGCTGTGTTTTATTTGGCTTTGGCTGTAGCCCTTGGGATTAAGCCTGATGTGGTGCTGGGGGGGGGGGAGAATCCGCTGATAAGGAACCGCATTAAATCACAAAGAAAATGGTCTCCTTTCCCCAATCCCTGATAAGAGCAGTAGGATAACAGTATAGAAAAGGACCTGTTTAGCATTGATGGCGCCAGTTTGACCTCCTTCCCGGACACCCAGGGAGCTCTATGGACACACGCCATTTTGGAAAGAACTTGGGCCCCTGCCCTATTTCCTTCACAGGTGTTACCGCTGATACTAATGTTGGCTCTGTTCCATTCTGGTCAAACTAACAGCAGGGCTCAAAGTGTCCTTGAGTGAGTTCCAAATGGCCCCGTACGGATGTGTAACTCTGAGAGTGTACAAGTCCTTGAATTTAAATTGTTTGACAACCACTGCACAACTAAATGGAACAGAGCCTTAATTGGTATCATCGGTAACACCTGCGAAGGAAGTAAGGAAGCAACCAGAGTTCAGATAGGGTCAGAGTTATTCTGTGTGTATAGAGCCCAGAGGATGAGTGATGATGTCGGCCACACTTACCGTCAGCTCCTGTTTGATGCACTCGATGGTGGCCTCCAGCGCCCTCGTCCCGCGAGTGGCTTCGTCCTCCACCGCCTTCACCGTCTTCAGCAGAGACGTCACATTGGTGACCATGACCTGTCAGACACAGAGGGAGGGGAACAACACCAATGACACTCACCATCGTACCAGAAGGTGGAGCTCTTTCGCCTCAGACAGTTAATGGCAATCTTGTTTCCCTCCCTCCAAACAACGGCGTCCAGATTCTATTACAATGAATAATGACTACGTTGGCAGAAGGTGGTTATTTAATGCGTCGCTGTGTTCAATCAAATTAACCAGATCAGCGAGCGCTCCGGGGCGAACAGAGGGATGAAGGATGTGTTTCGACGTTACCACCAGAGGCTGGCGTTGAATCGCTACTAATATAGAAGAAGCGGTACACTGGAGAGAGAACTGTCTCCACTGTGACAATCACGATATCACAATCAGATGTGCTGTGCTGCATTTTGTAAAGGCTACATTGTGTCAAAGGGGCGGAGGGATGAGAATTTGAGCACCCGGTGTTTGAGAGAGGGGGTCCCACTCGGAGGTCACCATATGTTGGAGGAAAAGCAACAATCTGTCAACATGAGCCAGGCTCATGGGTGGGCCTAATTCCATTTATATGAGACACCGTCAGAAGCCCTGTGGTATACAGTTAGACGTACAAGAAAGACAGCTGGGGGCAAATGAAAATTGTCAGAGGGGGTGCGAGAAGGGTAACGGAGAGACAAAGATCTGGTAAGAAGTTGTTGATGTGAGCTATACTGTACATCTGATGCAGACAGATTAACGGCCTTGATCAAGACCAGTAAAGATCAAAACATAAAAATTCTGGCTTCTGGCTGTGTCTGTTTTTAGCGCTAAGCAGCTGTTTCATGTGACAATTCGTCCATGGAGATGGAGGGGGTTGTCATGAACACGGACAAGGACAGAGAGGGAATGTTTGGCTGAGCTTTAGTTAAAAGTGTCAGCTCAAATCCAAAGATTCAAAGCAGAGTCAAATCACTACGTGCACACTGCAGGTACATTGGTACAATACTGCATGCATGTCTTACGTGTATGCACAACACAGTATATGAAAGGTGTGTGCATGCACACGCAAACGCACACACACACACACACACACACACACACACACACACACACACACACACACACACACACACACACACACACACACACACACACACACACACACACACACACACACACACACACACACACACACACACACACACACACACACACACACACACACACACACACACACACACACACACATCCTTCTTAGACACTAGTGCAGCTCCTGTGCAGAGCTGACAGAATGAGAGAACGCTAAAACCACCCAGATAAGGACTGTCATTGTCACATCGTTGTGTTCGACAATGTCACGCTTTGTGCTTTGTGCGACATTGCATGAACGATGCCATGCTAAACATGTAGCTGTCACACAAAGAGAGAAGTACCAAGGCACACATCCACACATACCCCCATATACTGTACCTCAGTGAGAAAATAAACCCCCAACAATACATATACAGTATCTAAACCTGCATGTTACAATCCTTTCAATTTGAGACTTGTCTCGTTCCTTACCTTGGCAGCGCTCTTCAGCTGGTACATGGACGGATCGTCGGGCGGCTTGCCCGCCGCGCACTTGGTGGCGCCGATGAGCTCGGCCAGAGCCTTGGCCACGTCCCGCACCGCGTTTATCAGGACCACCTGGGGGATATATAGAGCTGGAATCAATACGGCCACAATAGCCAGAGTATAGGTTTATCAGCAGCACCCCGGGGACAGGATTTAACAGTGTGGAGCTTATCACTTCCACCTAGAGCCATGATACTTGTGTCTGAGAGGAGGGCAGAGATAGAGGCTTACACACAGGGGAGAGAGAGAGGAAGCAGACTGCAATAAGAGAGTGTCTGAATTAAAGAGAGACTACCCATGTGTAGGGTCTGATAGATGAATTCTAGAGGTAATAAGGGTAACAGAGGATAAAAAGCTATATGGGTAACAAAGATCAAAGCTGTCATGTGCAGGGTTGAATGACGAAGAAATCTAAATGAGGGACATTAAGAGACAGACATACGATATTGAAAACACGCAGTACAGTACTGCACTAATATACCGTACATGTGGTCAAAACCCGTATTTAGCGGCCGAGGTTTGAATGCGTTGTTATTACCATTTAACTGGGTGAACCTAGAAAGATCTGACTCTTCCTCATGCAGAAACTTTTACATTTGTGAAAAGAAAAATACACGCCTAAATAACTGCATAAAGCTGAACATGTTGAAGTTTGAACCAGATTTCTAGCACAAAGTAAGTAGTTAGATGTAATAAAAATCACACCTGTGTGAACTGAGTGGTGCAACTCCCCCCCCCCCCCCCCCTCCTCTCTCTCTCTCTCTCTCATTAGCAGGCAACAGTGCAGCACTATCTCTCTCTCTCCGTTTATGGCACAACAGCGCCCCTACTGGTACTCATAATCATACTGGTGCTAATAGTCACATAGGTTAACTAACACGGACATTGCTGTTCCTTGGAGTGGTTGCACCACTGTGGCTGTAGAGAACTAGTGTGTGCTCACCAGAGCGAGCCCACAATAATGCTGGTCAATTTATTTCTCACAAATCGATAGCCTTTTTTTATCCTAATGATAAGAACAACTGCAGCAGCTATGTCTGACACATTGCAGACACAGTGTTGATTGGTCACGTACTGTCGTATCAGCCCATGGGCTGATAATTGTTATCAACCGGAATTATCACCAATATATGGTCACTTGGTCGGACCATCAACGCTCAATGATGCAGCAAGAGAGCATGTTAGGGATATGGGTCTGCTATGTGTCTGTATTTGTTTGTGCGTGCTCCTGTTTGTCTACTCGTCCCTGCAGATCCGTCAGCCCAGTGGCTTATCTACAATAAGGCGAGGACAGGCGGACCGTCCAAATCCATTTTCTGCCTGGCCAAAATCCAGACCTGAGACCTGAGAAGTATTAGTGGACTTTACTGTCTTTAGGTGTATCTCTTTGAAAACCTTTAGTGCTACTGATTGTGCACGGGGGGACGACAATTAACACATCTTGCCTGCCCAAAATGTAATTCCTGGAAACGGCACTGCGTCAGCCCAGCGGAGCGGAGCGTTCCCGACACTCCACCATTGATCCTGCTCCTCATCCTGTGCATCCAACCAGCTCCTCCACCTGAGTCCACCTGACAGCATAAAGTAACCCTGAAGACTACAGTCCTGGCCGCTGTCCTTCAGTTAAACTCTGGCTAGAGTATAGTGAAGAATAGTGCCTTTAATTCATTGAGTGAAACCTCTTAAGAGTTGCTACACACCGTTTAGAGTGCATATTGTATTGTGGTCAAGAGCAGGTATAGTAGGTATTGTCCAATAGCACCAGGTAGACAAGCAGGTTCCTCACACTGTATTTTTGTTTTGAATTAGGTAGAAGGTTAGAGTAGTCAGATAGGTAGGTTTTCTTTTGCTAATTAAGGTATCAGTTAGGTAGTCAGATTCGGGAGGGCTTTTGGATAGGATTAAATGTTAGGAATTGTTTATTTGTTCTTTGCTTTAGGTCCTGCTCAGCCCTGCTCACTGTGTTTGCACTTGTAGCACCTATTATTGTCTTTCTCTAAACTTGTATGCCACTCAACCAAAAACAACAGGAATAAAACACAACTTTTGCATTAAACACCTTTGCCTTATTTAAAATAACCCTTAACCCAGTGAGTACACACACACACACACACACACACACACACACACACACACACACACACACACACACACACACACACACACACACACACACACACACACACACACACACACACACACACACACCTGTGTCTCGGGGTCCTCTGAGCCCATGCTTGTCGCTCCCAGCTTGACCACCTCAGTGAGCTGGGTGATGGTCTTGGCTGAAGACTGGGCGGCCTGGGCCAGCCTGTCCTGGCTGGATGCGGCTCCAGCCACCAGCAGCTTGGTATCTTCTACCAGCGCCTTGGCTGTCTTCAAGATGCTCTCCCTGAGGGATTGGGGAAGTTGTTCAGTCACAGTCTTCTCCAAAGTCACACTTCACACACTGCCAGCATTGCTTTGCTAAGCAGAAGGTAGGGTTATTTAACGGTTTCAACGCCATGCAGAGAGGACGAGATTTTGATTAATTAATAATAAAAAATATATAGAATTGTTTTTTTTGCTTTGTTGCTAGGCACCACTAGCATCCACGTAAAAAAGCCCAAATCCCTGCCTGCACACGCATGCACGCATGCACTCTGTCTTTATTGACATTATGGATCAAGATGACACACACTCAACACACACACTTTGCTATCATTACCGCAAGCGCACACTGTTCGTCGTCAAAAACGTTTACATGTCGGGAGCGACACAAATGACATCCGAACTTTGGATGGCAGAAGATACACCCAGGACAGCTCTCCAAAATTCCGACCTATGGAGGTTTGAAAATCCTGCTTTGAATTGAGGTAAACTGAGAAAAGTTTTAATGTTCCATAGCTGGTGGTGACCATTGCCATAGCAACCGAACAAATGTTAAAAGCTGCCGTGGGGCTCAAACATTATATACACAGAGTATACGTTGGGGTCCGTAGCAAACAACATCCCCTAGCGGCGGGGTCCGTATATATATGGACCTGGCGCAAAAAAATGCGTTACCGATGTGCCTTATTTGGTATATTGTTAGTTGGTTCCTATAGGAGCTGGGGACTCCTTGGAGCTACTATTGAGAAACATGTTCGTCGTTGTGGCAAGGTTCATTGCACCTGTGATCGGCAAAGGACTCCTCATTCTCTGCGTTGAGTGTTCCGGCAGAGGCAAACATGATGGTGGTGTCCAGGTCAGCGATGATGCCAGAGACAGCGCTGGCAGCCGTGATGCAGGCCTGGGTGCCTTTGTTCCCTGCCTGAAGTGCTGACAGCACCAAGGACACCTGGAAGAAGAGTAGAGCACAGTGCCACATCACTGGTGGAATGTCAAGTACTGTACGTAAATCACTCCCAATCTTCCACTGTAGATAGATAGATAGATACTTTATTTGTCCTTTCGGAAATTTGTTTTGTGCACAGCAGTCATCAGGATATACATAAAACATATGGAAACAAACAGATCACACAGTACATAGACAATAAAGAAACAATGCCAACAGAAGGCCACCAGTCATAGTTCCAAGAGTCATCACATCACACTTTATGCACGGAACTGAGATGGGGCCTGCTTGTTCATAAGTCCTATACTTATGGGAACAAACGATCTTGAGGCCCTAGCCTGCAGGGAAGGTACCGTCGCCCTGATGGTAAAAGATGGTATTGGCTGTGTAACGGGTGTGTATTGTCCCTAGTAATAGCTTTCCCCTTCCTGAGTACCCGGGTCTCATACATTGAGTACCCCAGCTATTTTGCTGGACACGTTGATGATTTTATGGAGTTTGTTCTTATTAACCCGTGATAATGAGCCATACCATGAAACAAAACAAAATGTCAATGCACTCTCCACAAAGGATTGATGAAAAAGTGCCATAACACTTTTTTCCACGTTATACTGTCTCAGTCTGCGCATAAAATGCAGCCTCTGCTGAAGTAGTCTGAAAACCCACCTCTTCAGACTCCATCATAGCCCGTAGCACTTGCAGTTATCACTTGCACTAGCCTCGACGACCTTACAGGTGTATGCACAGGCTAAACGTATGTAATTTAGATAGTATTTTATGTAGACATAGCACTCTATAGTGAATTACTCATAGCTTCACTGTATAGATATATTTTACTGTTAGACAGATGCTAGGTTCTTAGCTTGCTTATGCTTCTTGATGACTATTTCTATTTTCTATGTATTTGATGTATTACCATGTGTTGTTCTTGCTTACTGTAAATCGCTCGCTAAATGCCTAAATTGTAAATTATAACTAAAGAGGTTCCTGTACATTATTTGTAGTTTTTTTTACATTTAATTTACAGATTTAGTTACTAGCTACATTGCAGATTTAGATTTTTTGTTCAGATTATGAATCACCTAATACATTATCATATATTTTGGTAGGTTAAACTACTCAGCAACAAAATCATTACAATGAGCTGCACCAGCTTCAATAAAGTCTTGAACACATTATATTTCTGAAAAGGAAAAGTAATTTATTTTGCCCTAAAATTAGGGCTGGACTATCAAACTAAAATTGCATGAAATCTCTTTGTGTCAGTCAAAAAAAGAAAAGAGAAAGAAAAGAAAAGAAATGAAAGAAAAAAATATTTGATTTTGATGGCATAATAGAACAGCTAGATAAGTTCATACAATTACATCAGGAAAAGACACAATATCATAATTATGATAATATGTAAAAAGTTAAAACCTTTAAAAGTCTCATGATCCATATCTACGATATTGATATAAAATTAATCAATAAGGGCATAAAGAATCAGGCGATAAGCAGAATAAAGGCATTGGTATGAATGCAATATCGAATCAATTCCCATTCCTACTTAACAAAGTATAAGTAAGTCAAATATCTTCCACAACTGTTCCACATGCAAACATGTAGCTGGGGCCTACTGACTGTACAAACTCACACACTACTGTTCCACATGCAGACATGTAGCTGGGACCTACTGACTGTACAAACTCACACACTACTGTTCCACATGCAAACATGTAGCTGGGACCTACTGACTGTACAAACTCACACACTACTGTTCCACATGCAAACATGTAGCTGGGGCCTACTGACTGTACAAACTCACACACTACTGTTCCACATGCAGACATGTAGCTGGGACCTACTGACTGTACAAACTCACACACTACTGTTCCACATGCAGACACGTAGCTGGGACCTACTGACTGTACAAACTCACACACTACTGTTCCACATGCAGACATGTAGCTGGGGCCTACTGACTGTACAGACATGTAGCTGGGACCTACTGACTGTACAGACATGTAGCTGGGACCTACTGACTGTACAAACTCACACAAAAGCTGCAAGATGGTGTGAGGAAAACATGTCACGAACAGTATAGACACTGAGCCGTACATGTTTCATGATGCTGATGACTGCTTATTTTTATAATCCTAATGGTCACACTGAGAAATTATTTAACCACTTTTAATTATTTAACCACTTAGTTGTGAGTTGTGAGCTTGTAGATCTGCTATTTTCACTAGTTTGGAATATTTTCGACAACATTTCACCTATATTGACATGCCCAAAATAGAGACACCGACCAATGAAAGTATTAGAGCATGTGTCCAAATATTATAAATCCAGTAGATCGACTGGAGCAGATTTTCATTTTTTCATTTCTTCACAACAGTCTTGGACACACAGCAGGTTTCCACCCAACAACGACGATATTCACATCATAGTCGCTGGTGTGCGATCTGAACAAGCTCGGCAGTGGCGGAAGAGGGCGGGGCAATCCAGGCATTAGGCCCAGACTCTGCCGCACAAACAATCACATTAGGCCAATGAGTATGACTCTGCAAATCACGCCCCCGTCTGCCCCCATCCCGCCACACAAACAAACAGAAAGCCCTGGAGAGGTGCATTCCAGTGAGGCGCAAGGTTCAGAAATCCATACGCATGAGGCCACAAATTATTCAAGTCTGATATGAGCCATGAATCCAATCATGCGCCAGCCAAGCATGAGTGAGCGGTGGCAGCAGTGATTACCAGGGTCACAGCAGGGACATCAGGTCTAAATCCACTGCCCTAATGTCATCAGGAAAATGTGCTCTTGAAGCATAAGCTAAAAAAAGTTGGGGAAAAACAACAATAAAACGCTGAACACAAAATGAGCAAACATGTTATGGAGTGGATTTACTTGCTATACCAGGATCTGCGTAGGCTACATAAACCGGGATGCCAGTAAAAAGGACAAGTAAAAGAGGAAGCTGGCAAGGGCTTTGGACCCAAATAAAAATGTACAGAGCAACCTTTAAAAAAAGAAAAGCAGAGCTTGTAGATTGGCTATTTTTGAAATAATTTTATAAATTGTGTTGTGGTTACGGCTAATTGGGATTTGATGGCACAGACGTGGTTCTGGAAAGAATGGGGATGCAGTTTCCCTGTCACCTGCACAACTTTAAACACATTTTCCACAATACAAAGAGACATAATATTGACATAATATCACTTCATTTGAAATACAGTGCAAAGCACAAAATACCTCTGAATGCTGACTTGATGCTGTGTTTTCACTTTGCCTCAAAAAACACTGGAGAAGACAAGTTTGATGCTGAATGCTTAATATGACAGCCAGGTGCAGTTGGGATAATATAAAAAAAACATGAAAGGGCTTTTGTGTGTGTGCAAGCTTTTGAGAAATCTCGGGCACTTTCTTCTGCTACGAGCAGCTTACCTTCTCTGTGACGGCGCGGGCACACTCAATGAGCTCCCTCTTGGAGAAGCTGTCGGTAGGGCTCATCTGCAGCGCTCCAGCCTTCTGGACCAGGTAGATGCAGCCGTGGCCCAGCTCCTGCACCCGCAACTTTATCTGGAACGCCACCTGTACGACACACAACCAGCCGGTCACCAGTTAACTGCCAGTGCACACAATTGTCCCATCTCCGCGCCCCATGCACCAGACAACGGCAATCATGTCCTGAGCTGACGAGCCTCTTATTAATATCAGCCCCGGGGTGGATGGAAAACTGATTTCCAGCACCAGCAATGGTGTCACTACACCTTTAATTTCCTGCCTGAGATTCACGGGTGGGTGGCACTTCATTATACGCATTTTAGCCTTGTAGAGGTACAATGTCGCTATGGTAACCAGCTGAGCTTCCAGCAGTGTGTTATGTACAAGATATTGATAAGAGCTGTGTCCGCTTATTATGGCTTTGTTTTTACACATGCTGGCACCGTCCTCTGCAACTCGCAGACAAGCCTTTAAGCGCAGACTATGTGGGTGCTGAGTGCGATGGATGTGGAGGCGGTGAGGATACTATATCCCTTTTTTATCTCGAGCTGTCGAAAAAGCAGCCTTGAGGAAGGTGCGTTCTATCAAAGACTGGCACATATCTGATGCCTGTGTGAAAACATCAGAGTACTCTTTTGGAAAAAATAAGAGATAAAAAAGGATTAGCTGATGTGTGAATTTCAGAGACACTGCACTAGCAGTGAAAGTAAACTACGACATAATCACACTGATTCTGTTTTAGTTCACTTTCACTGGTTTTCACCCGTAAGCCATGATGAGAGCATGCGTTCTCACCTCCTCTGGTTCTGCGGTGGCAGCTGCCAGACGTCCCTGGTGAGCCAGCTGTCCATAGTCCACTGTCACCTGCGAGGCAAGGCCACCCAGTTCCTCCGGGCAGGTCACCGACTTTGTCATCTGGTGTGACACAGAGCGTACAAGATCAGCACAGGGCCCATTAAGCATGTTGACAAAATGTGATGACAACCACATCAAGGCGTGTATAGCGTAGCCGACCGTTCCGCTCAGTGCTCACCATCTCTTGTGCGGTGATGGCGATGGCCTTGGAGAACTTCACCATGGTGGTTTGGTAGTCCACAAATGAGCCCGCTGGCTCGGGAGGAGTTCCCTCATCCAACTGTGGAGGTAAAAAAAAAACCTGGCGTCAGTCTTCAAGCCAGGCTTTAATAACTCCAGTGTATGTCGTTTATGGGAAGCAGTTGTCCACCATTTTGATTTGCTTTGCTATTAACTCATTTTGGGCGAGCTTAGCTACGAGCTTGTAGGTCTGCTATTTTTGAAAAATCATTAAAATGTGCCTCAAATCTTTCAGAAAATTGTCATGATTTAGAACTTTTTTGTTTTTCAACGTCAGGCCTGAATGAGTTAATAGCATTCTCAGGTAGGTTGACAAGCTATCCTTAGCATCAACATGAACAAAGATGTATGGAAAGAGGGGAGAATGAAACTGAGAGTTATATCTGATCTCAGCATGGGTATCTGACGATGTGCACGTCACCTTCAATTATCTGCAGGACCATCAGCACATCGGCACATCACCCAGTAGGCTGAATGACAGCTGACATCAGCAGTGGGCTGAGGACTTAACACTTGTCATCTATTTGACTAATGAATGTCATTTAGGACGTGCTCTTCAGCACAATCCCCCTGGCATCAATCTTAAAGGGACAGCATGCTTTGTCTTACAACTGACAAGATAAGGATAATAAGCGTTGGAAGGATTGTGTTATCTGCACACTAGTGCTGCACAAGTTTCCTCCACAAGAATTGAGATCCCGATTCAATTTTTTTCCATGAAAGTAGTTATTGTCTTTAGTCTGTAGTTACTGAACATTACTAACGTACATTCAAAATGTGGCACCTGGAGTTAACTACTGTGGCTATAAACAGACAACATCAAAGTACTTGACTTACTGTAAACTCTCTTAGAGTCTCTCTTGTAGCAAAAACATAAGAGTAACTAAAATGAATTGGACAGCCAACTAGTGCTGCACGATTCTTGCTCATATTTAGAAATGAGGTGTCTGAATCTAGATCTACAGCTGACCTTATCATACAGTCAGGAACTGATTTGGAGCATGTCGCTAAAATATAAGCTGTAAATGTTTGTTTAAAGAAGCCCTAGATATCTCCAATATGATTCACCATGGTTTATTTTGTTTTTCTTTGTATCGATTCAGAAAGAATGTGCTGGTGTGTTTAAAAATATAAACAAGTTGTCATACAAAACAAAAGAACATAACTTTTTGACAGATGGGTACCCGACAGGAGCTGAAGGTAATATTAATTGTGAGTATGTTTCATACCAGCATGGACAACTCCTGTACAGTTAACTTAATGCTGGCACACAGAAACACCATGACACATAACTAAGTTATTACCTTCAGCTGTCATTCTCCATGATACGCTTTGTCCCCTTTCTGTCAAACTCAAGTAGTATCATGTGTTGCTCACAAAATAGTTAGAAAGGAACTTGTTGGAATAACGTGTTCCTTCCACACGCCAATGGAAAATGGTGAAATTTTTTCCTACGCCTTTGACGGCAATTGAACCTTCAAGATCATGATTTGAGGCATTTTGTTCCAAAATTGTGTTTAGCAATAATCCGTCTGCTGGTGGAGCTATAACAATGTGAAAAGGATGGGATTTATTCCTCTGCCTAGTAGGAATGTACATGCAAAGTTTCAGATCCGTGTTGATCACATGACTATAGAGATTGTGTGTACCGATTTACGTGATAATCTCTGTAGTTTCGTAGCGAAAGATTATCTGGTAACAGACAGAAGGACGGACGTACAGGGGCGACCCCACAAATCCTTGCGCTATAGAAAATGAACGTGAAGCGCTTAAACATTTCCTGTCTCAGCTCTTCGCCTGTTTTTACTCGAGTCCCCATCTCTGACACACGGATACATGCAAATATGCACACGCACGCACGCACACCCTAACTCACCCTGCCTAAGGACTCAGCAATGGACTCCACCATTCCTCCAACCATGCCCCCCTCGCTAGCTGCTTCATTCAAAGTCACCATGATGTCATCAACAGCCTCCTTCATCAGCTGGGCAGCCTCAGAGATGGCGTCGTGGGTGTGGAAAGCCTGAGAATTCAGCCAACCATCAGAATCAGAAGCATATCTCCCAATGTAATAAATGCACAATGCACACAGCTGGTATAAGAACCACAGTACATGCACTTCCACACATGCGGAGAGTGGCAGTGAGATCACTGAGTTGAGGCAAAGTGGTGCAATCAAGTGACAGACGCTAGGCACAAAACAATACTCAATGGCACAGTGTGAGACAGCTGTAAGCTCATGCTACAGTAGGCATTGTTCTGGAATTCAAATAGCATAACTGCTCAATTCTGTCTACCTTTGGGTTTCCCCCTCCCTCCTTAGCAGCATAAAGCATCTGCAGGGCGGACTCAGACAGGGTCTTTGTCTGGTCCAGTATGGTCATCTGTTGCTGGTGGTCATGGAGCTTAGAGGCCAGGCCCACAGACGCCACAATGAGTGGCTCAAAGTAACTGGCTAGTTGGGTTACCTGGGGGTAAGAAATGTTTTATTTACCAGAACGGACTGAGAGACAAAGGCAGAACTCGCTCATCGGCAATCATAAACAGGGGCTCTCTAAAGACAGGAGGGATGATGGAATTTAAGCGGACTGGTACCTTGTGGCCGAGCTGGGCGGCTTCACCTCGCGCTGCCGTGGAGATGGGATCAATCAGGTGACCAATCTCCTGCACCGAGGATGTCAGCTGGTCTTGGAGAGCCTGGTGGGATATGTCAGCAGAGAATTATAGTAGAAACCGGAACATTTAAAGAAAAAGCAGCTGAGATGTAGTACTTCTCTGAACTCACTTCCATCGAGATGTCGTCTCTGCAGGGCAAGGTCTGGCCCACAGCGCATAGCGAGGCATGCTCAATGTCCCGGATACATTTATTGATGTTGTCGATGGAGTAGTCGCATTCTCTCTGCCCTGGTGCCTTGTCCCTGTCAACAAGGCAAAGAAGAATGACGTCTATGAGTGCTAAGACGAGGGAATATAATAGTCCATGTGACATTTGGAGGCAGCTGTTCATTAGAGGGAGAATGAACGCAGGGTTACAGCAGGACTTAGCTGCAGTGTGAATGCACATACAATAATTGGAGGGTGATAATGAACAGAGAAGATACTTGTGTTATGCACAGCAGGAGGGACGATACCTCGGTAAAAGAAAAATATATATATATTTAAGCAGCTGCGTAGTTGCTTTTCCATGGCAGAATATGCACTCCTCTCTTTATCTCTGCTCTACAGTCAGTGTTCACTGGCTTTTTATTACAAATCTCAGCAACCATAAATTACCATGGCAATTTATCGCTTAAGTCGGAGCAGCTTGGCACAGAACGAAACCCCACATGCTCAAGAAACCAAGCTGTATCGACTTCACCATGAACTTCTTCTGGGTAATTCTACAAGTGGCCAAGTTTAGAGCGGATTACCTAATGGACGTGATGAGACTCTTGATGGAGTCAGACACCGTCCGTGAATGTCCAGCCAGTATTGACCAGGTGGGCGGGTCTTTAGGGTTGAGTACCAGTGAGCGCGCCGTTTCCAGGAGGAGGGACGAGCTGTCCAGCATGGAGCAGGCCGAACGCACGATGGGCTCTTGAGCCGCTGAGCCCTGGTTGGGGGCAGAACAAGTACAGATCAATGAGCAGCTCAGCTCAGAGCACCTCTTCAGACTCCATCTTGGCCCGTAGCACTTGCCATAGCACTTACACTAGCCTTGAGGCTAAACTTATGTAATTTAGATTTATGATTTAGCATTTTATTAGATTCAATAAGTTAGCATTTTATGTAGACGTAGCACATAGCACTCTATAATGTATACTCATAGCTTCACTGTACAGATTTCTTATGATTCTTGATGACTATCAATGCACGGATGCACGGATCTGTTCATCACTCTTATCCCTCAACGTGTTGTCAGCTTGTAGATCAGCACATTTTGCTCATAACGACATAGAGACAGAAAGTGGTTAAAATATTTTTTAGGGAATAGAATATTTCTCTGTTTTTGGAAGTGACTACACACAAAGCATTGATATAGCTGATTATGTATCATAATGTGTGGTTGGTTGTTGTCACACTACCATACGATTTGGGAAGTACTGATCAAAACCTTCGGTATGTCTTTGATACTCCACCAACACATGGACCTCATTTTACACACACTTTTACACTCAAGAGCAGCTCTCAAGCTTTTCAGTGTTTTATACTTTTGACAGATATGTACAAATATGCAATGTAATTATGCATTTCTGTATAACGACATGAATCAGTCAGTCAGTTAGTCAGTCAATCAATCAATCAATCAATCAATCAATAGAGAGATGCTATAACCACGCAGGTGTAACAGTGTTGTTATTGGGAAATATCAACGGTGCAATTAAAGGAAAGGGTTACGGTTAGAAAGGCTGGGAGAAACACCTTCAGTCTTTATGATCCGAGCCAAAGCCTTCCCCGACAATTAGATTAACAAGCTGAAGATTAGAGCAGCTGTTCTGAGAGAGAGTGTCGTTAAACACTGCCCTCCAATAGATTATAGTCATGAAGCTTTTGGAAGTACATGAGGACTGTTCCGCTCAGATTGTAAAAAAAAAATCCATCCGGTTTCTCCATGAGCCTTTCTTGACTTTAGAAGAAAAAGAGTATAACATTGCACATCAATCCAATCCCCCCCAGCTTCCGTAAATCTACTGCTGGTGCTGGCACGGTATCTGGACCACTGTTTCAAGGAGACTGACTGCAGCATTCCCAAATATATTCATGAAATCTCTTTGAGAAGTATAGCTTTGAGATGTTTCATGAAGAAAATAATGAACCAAGCAAATATTTAATACACCATGCTTTCAATAAAAGATTCATTGTATCCATCAATTATACTGTATACTACATGCTCAGTATAGTTAGGTTTATGGGTCAAGTTTAATGCTCTCTGAGTTAAATTAACACTAAGTATGTGACAGTGTATACAAAAAGTAGGACATTTGAAACATAACCCCAGCACATGCTCACATACTGTACGTACATACCTCGTTGCTTATCTGTGCAGGGATGCTAGCAAACTCAGGGTTGTTGGCAAACGTGGACAGGTTCTCCACCGCTTGAAGGAGGGGGTTTGTCGCTACACGGCACCTGCTTCTGTTCTCCTCTGAAAAATCCCCATCTAAGGCCTGAAAGCAGTTTTAAGTCATCAACACAGAATATTGTATTACAATGTACTTTAATCACACATTATAAAGCAAAAATAGGTGAAGAATTTGGTGAAATTAGCAGATCTACAGGGCGTCGCAATGTAATGCATTGTGAGCTTGGAGATTGGTTATTTTCAGCAAAGAGATTTGGCATAGACTAAAGAAGGAGTGGACCAAGTATATCCCTGGGGGACCCTATAGAGAAGGAAGTAAATGGGTCAAACATGGATGTATATTCATTATTCATTTGTGGTTTACTTACCTTGATGGTTTTGACAAGGTTGGCTGTGGTGTTGGCCACCTCTTTGGCTGACTGGACAAACTGTCTCCTAGCTACAGGGTTAGAGGTTTTGGAGGAGGCTAGGCGGCAGGCGTTACAGAGGGCTGAGGTATGCTTGGCTACAATCGTTGCTGAAGACAGGACCTAACAAATGCACACAGACAAAAGAGTTAAACAAACTACTACAACCTAATATACTACACAAGAGATCATGCTTGGTGAGCCAATACGGTTATCAAAATAATTTTATGGTAACCGGTGTGTCCCTTACAAAACAAGATCACGTGAAAATAAGACATGAACAACAGCTGGGAAAGGTAATAATATTTCTCTTGATGCCTTAGGCTGACATTAATGGTATTCAAACTTAACAAGCCATTTGATAGAAGTCACAAAACACTAGACATTATATAGTCCCTATAGCCGTCTGCTGTTAAATTTCACAGATTAAACATCACAGATGAGCTTTCTCACCTGTGACGGGCTGCTGGCCGGGTCCACTAGGTTCTGACAAGCCATTTGTATAGCCTGGTTGGCCCGTGCAAACTGGATGGGGTCAACCAGCCCTTCTTGACCCGACTGGCTATTTGGATCAGAAACACCGACCAGATACGAGGCCTGCAAGACAAGAGGAAGGGTGCAGGTTACTCTAGTTTTACTTTACTTTATTTGTTTATTTAGACAGGTCAATGCATATTAATGAACATTACATAAATGCAATTACACCGGATTTAGCAAAAATGCTAATTTTCATCCGCAGTCCCCACATTAAAACATAAAACAAAAGCAAACAGTAGCTTACATTAGGAAACAAAGCATTAAAAAAGCATTAAAAAAAGCATTAAAAAAAATAATTTAGCAGTGTTTTCTTAAGGGCGATACGGATTTGTAACTAAAGTAACTTGTGCATACAGTAAGGTGCAGTATTGCTTAGTTACTCCCTGCCTCAAGAGGAGAAGCTGGAGAACAGAGGTATGTTATGCATCTAGTCTTGAGACCAGTGGTGGAAAAAGTACTCAATTGTTTTACTTAAGTAAAAGTATCAATGCTGCAATGTAGAACTACTCCGTTGCAAGTACAAGTCTGGAATTCTAAATGTAGTTGAGTAAAAGTACAAAAGTCAGTAGAAGAAAGTACTCCTTTCTTTTACAAGTAAATAGCAACTAAAGTTTTCAAATAATTGCAGTGGAGTAAAAGTACAATATTTGCCTCTAAGATGTAGTGCAGTAGAAGTAAAAGTATTAGAAATTGGAAATACTCCAGTCAAATAAATATACCTCAAAATTGTACTTAAGTACAGTACTTGAGTAAAAGTACTTAGTTACACCACTGGGGATAAATTATGGGAGTAGCCTCGGTACCCAAGATTTTATTTTCGTGATGAAATCCTAGCCTAGCTAAACGAGACACATTTCCTGGTCTAGGAATGGGAATGAAGTACAGTGCAGAGGGGCGTCGCTCCAAATATGGTGACGTTAGTTTTCTCCACTGTTTTCTACCAGTGAGGGGAGGGGTGGAGGGGGGCAGGGGCCTGCGCTCAAGCACGACCCACCCCTCTAGACCAGAAAGCACACTGGCTGCAGGGCCAGGCTAATATGGGAGAATAGCAGAGGTACTGTATTGTAATGAGGCTGATAAGGAGAGGAGAGCAGTAGAGAGAGAGGAGGTCATAGTGACTCACCTGTCCTGCAGCCTCCGTCAGCCCACACAGGGCTTTGGAGGCCACGGCCACACTGTCGCCGAATGACGGCACATCGCCTGTCCTGCAGTGCTGAGAAATGCCTGCCATTGACTCTCCTAGGACCTGAGGACACGTGGAAAACACGAGGAAACGGGAAAGAAGTCAAACTTCAGCTGCTAATTAACCGGTATATCAACTATTTCTCTCTGACAGTGACAACACATGGCCAAAGCCCGCTGTACCTTTGAGTTCTCCATGACGCTCTCAATGCAGTCGAAGTAGGACAGCTCGCTGACAGGCTCGTTGGGGTTGTCTAGGAGTTGTCTGACAGCCTGGGTGTAGTGGGAGAAGGTAGAAACGTAAAACCCCCATGCACACACCACAGTGGATTCTTCATTTCACATTTACAATGGTAAAATACTTCTCATTTATGAACCAAACAGATTTGATCATATTTTTATGTTGTGAGTCATGGTATTCTTCAGATTATTTTTATTTCTTCAGTTTCAGTTATTTTGGAACAGCCCGGATGCATGAGAGAGAAGGGCTAGTGCATGTCAAAATGCTCTCTGCAACAACATAAGTGTCATTAGGGCAGCGTTAGTGATGGCCATTAAAAAGTCAGACCGTGTTCTCTCTGCTGATGGTGAGATAGAACAGAGAGAGCCGGTGATAAATGTCAGTCCGTGGGTAGAAGATGGGGGCGTGAGCTGAAGGGCCTTGGGCCTCGGCGGAAGTAAATGACTGGCTAATTATTTCCCATGGAGACAGAGTACCACAGTGTGAGCGAAAACATTGTCGATACGAAACCCCAATGGCAAAACAGGACAAATGAATGGGCATGTCTTTTTGAATGCCACAGCAACATCAATCAGAGAAGGAATGGCAACAGTGAGTACATCAATTCAGGGAGGAGAACATCCATGTCGTGCTTGTAAAGACTACAGATAACACGGATGTGTGTGTGTGTGTGTGTGTGTGTGTGTGTGTGTGTGTGTGTGTGTGTGGCCGCGTGGGTGTGTTTGGGGACGGCTACCTCTAGCTCCCTCAAGGCGTTGTCACACTCCTTCTGCCCCGCTGCTTGCTGGGTACACAGTGTGATCAACTGGTTAATGCTCTCTGTCACCGCTCTGAAACACATGGGGCAATCACATTGCTATTTCTCTCACGTCTCTCTGCATGCAAACACAACCTGCCTTTGCTTATGCACATGCCTATCAAACACACTCGCACGCATCTGCACACACATGCACGCGCACCGCACACACACATGCACACAGTCATGCAGATTATCAGCTACACAAAACTATGGCTATTGCTGTCCTCTCTCTCCGTCTCTCTCTGTGACAGTCTTAACAGTGCAGAGGAAGTGCCGGAGCTGCGTTGAGTTTATGTTCAGCCTTGCTGAGCACTGGCAGGCTGCAGCCAAGGCTTCCATCTTCCTAATTAGACAGAGAGAATTCAGTCAGGCCCAAAGCCCTGCGGGACTAGGTCTGCCTGGCTTCTCTTCACCAGGGGATGAGTGGAGGTGGGGATTCTCCCTTCAGCATCCAAGTGGCAGCAGAGAGAGCTTTTATGACATTTAAGTATTACATGGGAATATTTAATGACTCTCAAGAGACTCAAAACTGAATGAAAAAATAAAAAAGGGTTCCGTTTATTAGCACATACTGAAGGACATGCTCGACACAAATGGCTTTTCGGTTTGTCGAAGAGGCTTAAGTGACTGGTTTCTATCGGCAACGTTGTCTCACCTTGCAGCCACAGCTAGCAGATTCTTGGCATTGGCTGCACCAGGATCCACAGACAGAGACTTGGCAGCCAGCAACAGCTTACTGGATGCCATAGAGATGTTCTTCAGATTACCAATGACTTGGATCTGGTCGTCCTGGCTCTGCACATGCCAACAGGGGACAGAGATAATGCAGCTGTCTTCGATACGCTGGATAATTAGCAGTATGGTAAAACATGGTCAAATTGTCTGGAGATGTACGTAATTGGAAATATATTGTAAATATGTTTTGGAACGATGTCGGGGGTATTGTGGGGGAGTGTGCCACAGTGGTGTAAAGTAACCAAGTACATTTACTTAAGTACTGTACTTGAGTACACACAAAGTACGGAGTACGGCACAAACAAGGGACTCAATTATTTTCGCTCCTATGCCACCAAAATGTGGAACGCACTACCAACAGTCATTAAGACATGTGAATCCCTTGACTCCTTCAAAACCGCTCTCAAAGGGCACCTACGGATGGCTGCAATTCGAAACTGGCCTCTGTAAAATCTGAATCCCCCCACCGCCCCCCCTTTTCCCCTCACTGTATATGTATCCTTTCCCTTTTTGCTTCCTACATGATGAATTCCTGTTCTGTTCTTTAACTACATATAAGTGTCTATTTGTATGTCTCTAAATGTTTTGATGAATTGAACAATGTGGACCCTGTTGTAAACAAGTGTAATGCTTAATTGGGTCGTCCACTCACAGTTAACAGTCTCTGTATTGAGTTTGTGCTTAAAATGTACTGTAATTCTACAAACTGTTAATAAATATTTCAATCAATCAATCAAACCATTTTCAGGTATTTGTTGTACTTTACTTGAGTATTTCCAATTTCCAATAATTTTACTTCTACTCCACTACATTTCAGAGGCAAATATTGTACTTTTACTGCACTACAATTATTTGACAACTTTAGTTACTAGATATTTTGTAGATTTTGATTATTATTACAAAACATATACTAACGACTTCAGCCCTATTGGAAATACTGAAGTAAAGTATAAAATACATCAAAATACCTACCCCCAACAGCACAGCTCACCTACCCCCAACAGCACAGTGCACCTACCCCCAACAGCACAGTGCACCTACCCCCAACAGCACAGTGCACCTACCCCCAACAGCACAGTGCACCTACCCCCAACAGCACAGTGCACCTACCCCCAACAGCACAGCGCACCTACCCTCCCCCCTTCCTCCCACAGCAGGCCTCTATAAACCTGATTAAGTTCCGTGTGTCATGCTAGATCAACTCCACTCCCAGACGATCTCTCCAAATTAATGAGCCAAATAAACGGAACAAGAACATCATCAACGATCTCATTACAGTACATGTGAATGCACAAGTGCTCTTGAGGACAATAACGTGCCTAAATGAATTACATAAAATTACTCTAATTAGCAAATTATTCAAAGCAGCACAGGTGCCAAAGTGACAAAATTTCAGGAAACCAACCACCCGGGTCATCCCTATGTTTAAAAAGCTATCATTTTGTCAATCATATGTTTTAGATTTCACCCCTGTCTTTGTAGAGTTTAATCGGGCACTATAAATTAAAAGGGAATGAAGAAATAGCCAGCACACAAGAAATTTCCTTTTCACATTATTTACCTGTGACAGACAACGGGCGCGTTTCGGCCTGATGTGCCTTCCTCATTGAAACTATAAATTAAATGAACATGCCTGGCAATGGATAAAAAAGAATTTGGCGAATGTGATGAAAACTTACTTGAGTGTGGCCCGCCATCTCGATGCCGGCATCCAGGAACTCATCAAAGTCCTGGCTGAACTTCCCAGAGGCGACGGCCAGCTGGCCGCTGGTGCCACGCGAGGAGTGGACCACCTCTCCTGCGGAGTGATTGAGCTCAGCGGCGGACTGGTTCAGATCTGTCTGGGCCTCCTGGAAAGACTTACTGCAGGGGGGAAGCTTCAAAGACACAGACACAGACACACTGGATAAACAGCTAGACCGATACTGTACTGCAATGCTTAGACTAGAGCATCACACAGACACATGTTTTGACCATACTGTAGGTTAATCCAGTGTGCGTTGCCCTTGATATTGGACTGGCAGTGACTTTATTGTGAAATACATTTTGGTGTAATTCACCGGGGGACATATAGGACCTAGGATTGGGCCAACATTTAATTTGGAATAGGCCAGGTTGACTTTCTCTTCAATGAAGATGTTAAGAGGGGCACGGTGGCACAGTTGGTAGTGCTGTCGCCTCACAGCCAGAAGGTCCTGGGTTCGATTCCCACTCGGGGCGCTGTGGGTGCTGGCTGCGTGTTTCCTCCTCCGCGTCATCAGTGCCCATACCCGAAGGTGGGGTTGGCGAAAGGGCCTTTCTGTGTGGAGTTTGCATGTTCTCCCTGTGTCCCCTAGGGTAGATACCCTCACAAAAACATGCAGTAATCCTGGTCTCTAAACTGCCTCCCCCTGGCCAGCCGGGGCGCCTGATGGAGGGGAAAGGAACTGGTTGGAATAACGTGTTCCTTCCACGCGCTACGTCCAACCACGGAAACTCCCCCCTGTCAGGTGTAAAGGAGCAACTTGGACACTCAAGCATGAAGGAAGCATGAGTTAAGTCCGTTGCTCTCCCCAGGTTGGCGGAGGGTGTGTAGAGCCCAGGATCACATTAGATGATTGACACAGGGGTGAAAAATGGGTTACAAAATCGTGGGATAAAAAATATATTTAAAAAAGAAATGAAGATGTTAAGGGCTTTCTTCATGCTGTAACAGTTACCTACTGTATGTACATAGAAGGGAAGCATAATACCACGATGACTTTCAAACATATTTCGTAGTAAGAACAAATGTTTATATTCTTTGTAAATTAAAATGTCAAAACAATTATTCAAATTATATTATTCTTAATGTCATGTTAAATCAAAGTATTTATTATATTAACAACATTATATAATGGAAATTCCATTATTGGCACAACCCTATCAGCGACATGACCTTTTCTTCTCTTTCTGGCTCAGATTATGAAAAACTAAATATGTTACCATATTACACATTCCCAGTTCACTGGACTATAGTCCAAAACAATCCAAAGCAGTGAGTAAGTGCATTGAACAAAGCAATGACTGGATGTGCCAAAATGTCCTTCAGTTAAACAAAGTAAACACTGAAGTAATTATTTTTATAGCAAAGGCAGAACGATTAAAAGTATGTGCTCAATCTCACACCAAGCCAAAAATGTTGGTGTAATCGGACCTGAATTTTGACAGCCTCATTAAGAGGACTAAAAAGGGGCATATCTCTACCAGGTTGAGTGGCCTTACCCAGGGTTGTGTAAGTTGTAGGTTAAAATAAATAATTGTCTCCACCAGGCCGAAGGCATGGGGAGAGATTATGTTTTTCACTCCGTCCGTGTGTGTGTGTGTGTGTGTGTGTGTGTGTGTGTGTGTGTCCGTCTACTATCAATTTAAGAATATCAAGAATTAAAGGACTTATGACTCGGCAGCATTTGGGAAAAAAGGGTACATGCATTTATTTTCAGTGCTCTTACAGTACGTTTTAACAGCGGGTGACAGGCTGACGTATTTGCCGGAAGTGTGTTATTTGTCTATTCTATGGGACCCGGCAACTAATGGCGATAGTAGGCGAAGAGGCGAACGTTAAAAAACACGAAAATATTCGACATCATCCGACAATAGCCAATCAAATTCATGTGTTGCTTTGTTTACCCTCCACACGGAACCATACCACCGATAGGAGGACATAGGTAATGACAGCAGGAACGCCCACTAGAAGATTTTTATCGGCCAGAGTTGCCATTGTTCGCCCGCTATTAAAACCTACTGTTAGTCTTGACTGTTGTGTAATGGTATCTTTTACAGGGCTCCCTAAAAACATCCATCAGATAGCTGCAGCTGATTCTTAATGGCGGTGTTCAAGTCCTCACTAAGACCAATAAAGTAGATCGTATCACTACTCTTCGCAAATCTTTGCACTGGCTTCCTGTCTGCCAAATAATATATTTAAAAGTACTACTGTTGGGTTATATAGCACTGAAATCCATGTTTGATACTTTTGCTATGTTAGGAACCATCCACAGGTCTGCTTTCTGTCCTAAGAGTCAAAACCAAATGTGGAAAAGCAGCATTCAGTTTTGTATGCACCACAAATCTGGAACAACCCAGAAAACTATAGGTCTGTACACAACTCTGTCCTTTTAAATCAAAGCAATGAATACTTTTCTGTATGCCACTGCCTTTTATAGAGGTTTTGTTTCACTTATTGTGCTGCACGGTATTTTGTAATTTAATCAAATGTCCCTTTTTAACGCGTTTCTTTCGCACTTAGTCTCAATTTGTTTTTGGCTTTTGTGCCTTTATTGTTAGTTACAGTGAAGACGGACTTGAACTAGGGAGACAGAGATGGGGAAAGACATGCAGCAAGGGTAGTCATGAACCTGTCTCAATACTATTAAAGCAGTAATAATATGTAATAATTACAGAATTTCAATTGCAAAATTAGCATAAATAGTGAAAGTACATGCAGTATTCCATCTGCCTTGGATGCTGGGGGCATGTCCATGAAGGCATGCTATATTTGCATATTTTCGAGGATGCTGTTCTGTTTACCTATTTATTTGAATGTTGGAATGCGCTAGCAGATTATCTTATGGGTCTTTGTGTTGTGTCATCATAGTGTTTATTTGGTGTTTTTATTATTTTTATTCTTTATTTACCCAGGGTAGACAGACAGACAGACTGACAGACTAAACCTGGGAGCTGACCAATACAACCACCACAGTCTTTAACTGTTGGTTCCTGAGCAGCTCCACTGGAGCAGGAGGGTGTTCAGTGCCTTGCTGAAGGGCAATTCAGCTGTGTTGGGGGAGGGGTGAGTGGTGGCCGTTCACGCCCACCCGGCAACAAGTGAGCTCCTCTAACCTTTAGGCCAGTGCTGCCCCATTTCTGCTGATATATGTGTTTGTAACGCCTTGTCTGTAATGGCTGTTTGTTTTCACTACCCACGGCCCTCTGCCTTATTCCCTCTATGTTGACATGCTTAGTGTGGCTGTGTTTTGTGTTACAGTATGCTTTGTCATATCATACGATGGTGTCATCTGATGGTGTAGCAAAAGTAGCTTGAAGAGTTTTGTGAGCTTATACATTGGCTTATATTGACCTGGCTGCGACACAGTACTATAATGGAGTAGATCAAGGGCCAGTTGTTGCAATGCTGTATAAACATATTTAGCCAAGTGTTTAGATCAGCCTTTAAACCTTAATGAGGAATTTAAACATTCAGGGCGTTTCTTTTCTTCCTTAAGCAACTTGAACTTGCGGTGGACGAGGTCAGAGCATCTCCCTCTGGTGCAGTACCTACACTATGAGCATCGGAAAGTCTGGAGAAGTAGTTCGAGAAGTACTTGGGAAACTGTTCATTTGAGTAACTTGAAAGCCAGAGCCACTGAGAACTGGGAAATTCTTTCTTACACCTAGCCTAATGAAGTGGTCTGGGGCCAGGTGAGACCTGAGGTGCAAGTTGAGAAGCAATCTCACAAGTTTATTTTGGAAAGTGTGGAGTTTTGCCTTCAGTGGGTGGCTTGGCGATGCTAGTGTATCATGAGGTACAAGCATAGTCAAAATGACACTGGATGAAGGCTCGGGCTAGAAATCTTGTTCTTTTATTGACTTTCATGATCACTTTTGATGCCATTTTCCACCAGAAAATGTCTTACATAATAAGTACTGTAGCTAACCTCATCTTTGCTTGTGACTACTACACTGTCACCGACTCCTAGCCTGGGGACACATGTATAACACAATATTAAATTTCATTTACAGGGATTTTAATGTTTTGTTTAAAGGACTGTGAATTGTCCTGTTGTTGAAATGTGTATGTGTATCTTATCTTTTTAGTGCTTAGTGCTGACCTGTTCTCAAGTTGAAACTATTTGAACTTTGTCAATTAACCACAGCGCTCATTGAAGCTTCGGCAACCAATAGGAGTGAAGCAGAGGCAGGAACGGAGTCGTGTCAAGAGACTATTCATCTAGCAAGTTTATGGAGCAATGTAATGCTTGATGCTAAGCCTAACGTTTCCACTTGACAAAAGGATGGAGCGTGGTGCTAAAAAGAGCTCTGTTATTTTTACAGGTCTCCGGTGGACACATGGCCTAATTCTGTGTTACGAATAATAAAGGATCCTCCTGTAACACTCCATAATGAAAGATGTAAAGGGACTCCCACCCACCCAGTATAAAGCAACAGTAAATCTCACCGTGTCAACCAGCAGCTTCTTACTAGCCTCTCCAATACTCCTGAGGGCCATGTCCACATCCTTCTGGCCAGGCAAGCAGTTCACACAATTATTCAGGGAGTGGGACACCGCTTTGGCCACCTGAAAACACAGCACAATGCTCCTTCAATGTGCTACCATAAGTCATTCTGACAATGCACAACAGACAGTCCCACAACACAACAGCAAGTGAGTGAAAACAGTGCAAATGTAAATTTTGCACAGTGGCACACAACAATCCGGGTTACAAAATTATGCTGCTGTCACAGACACATGCCAAGTAATATGTTCATCTCCAAGAAGGCTGCCAGAAAATGAGCAGTTTTACTGTTTTACTTGAGACAAGACAGCAAGGCAAGAGAGACAGAGAGAAAATGGCACTGCTAAGAGGGGATAATTGTTATGGAGAGTAGAGATGCTTACACATCAGTAGAGGAGAGAGAGGGGCCAGACTGATGCTTACACATCAGTAGAGGAGAGAGAGAGGCCAGACAGGATCATTTATTGTGAAGTTAACACGAAGCACACACTGTTTATTAGTTGTCCAAATTTACCAGTCACCAGGCTTACCTGTGCCAGTCTCTGCTGACTCTCGGCATCCCCTGGGTGAACCAGAGCCTGGTTAGCTTCATGGATGAGCATGGCAGAGCCGTCCATGACGCACTGGGCTGAGTCCAGCATTGCAGCTGCAGCCTGGGGTTCCTTGGTGCTGGCTGCCACACCCCTGGCTGCCTGGGCCAACGTCCTCAAGGCCTGAGCCGTTTCTCTTGCAGCGACACCTAACATACACAATACGCAGGCATGTACAGAACGGGCACAAGTGATTCTTTTTTACAATGCAGGATGGTTGACGAACATTCAGGGTGGCTGATGTTGACATTCTCCATGTGTTTTACATTGTGGAACAATATCTCTGTTGGCTCTATTCTAACTAACATTGTATTATTTTTTATCCCACAATTTTTGTAACCCATTTTTTACTGGGCGCTATACATTCCCTCTGCCAACCTGGAAGACCTGACCAGACTGACCTCATGCTTCCTTCAATGCACGAGGAGTCCAAGCCACTTCTTTTCATGTGACAGGGGGGAGTTTCCCCGGTTGGACGTAGCGCATGGCACGTGGAGGGTACCTATACCCTAGTAAAATGATGTAGGCCTACTAACTGAATAAACTATTTTCTATTTAAAGAACTGCTCTTACCAGCAGTCATGTGATTAACTAATATAAACATTATGGTATGCATGATTACAGTCTTGACTACAATACTGTTGGTAATGTGCAAATCAGCAGGACACTAGCGAACCGTGCCATAATGAAGGCAATCTGTAACACTTCCATTGTTAAAGCAAATGCGCTAATATAGTCACATGTGTTCCCATGTGGGTGCTGGCTTTCACTTATTAGCTGCCTACCGTATATATGAAGCTAAGAGGGAAAGCAGCAAATTGCATTAAATTGCATTATCCAGATGAGTGGACCCAGTTGCTGATGGAAAGATAAATCTAGTGAAAATAAGATTAATGAGTAGTCAAGCACTGCCTGGGCGGCCTCATTGTTAGAACCCTCTATTCAAATCTGTCTTAATCTCTCTCCCCCGGAGAGCATCAATTGAGCTGGAATTGAGGGCAGTAAAAACAGTCAGGCCAGTCTCAGGGCTCTGAGTTTGGCTGTAACAATAACACGACCGCTAAATCAGGTTGTCAGGATTTCCTCTGACTGCCATCTCCACTTCCAACTTAACGCAGTGACATGTTAACGTGACCAGATTTTTCTACCTAAAAAAGGACCTGCAAACAATATGTCATTCAAGTACACAGAAAAACTCTTACGTGTTATTTGTATGTACACATGTAACCAAAACCATTTATACAGTTGTACACTCTCAGAGTATACAAATGGATATATTAAATTATTGGATCCTGTTAGTGGAAACTGATCTTTGAGTACACTACAGTTTTCGTACCTGTATAGTGCTCATTCCCTTGTGCAGCACAGGTCAGTAGTTGGGCCATAGAGGAGCCCACAGCCTTAGAAGTACTGCCCAGGTCCTGGGCACATTTCTCCAGCTATATGGACAAGGACAATTTTATTTTATTTATGTATGTTGAATTGATAGATGATGATCTATCAATTCAACATACTGAGGTCTGTAATCTTTCAAAATAATTAAATAAAAAAATAATAATAATAATAATACTGTAATTAATATTGTACTGACTGATTCCCCAGGAAGAGGCTTGAGTTGGCCATCGATGACAGACATCTTGGCATCCTGAAGCTCACATCTGAGAGTCTGGACTGTTTTGAGGGCTGAGTCGATCTCCAGAGGACCACAGGCGTCGTGGGCCTACATTATGTTTCACGCCAAACACATTACTCATGAGGAACCCCTTTACTAAGCAGAATAAAACAATGCACAATGTTTTGCCCTTTGGTCTCTATCGTTCTCAGTGTGATCAGCGATCAGGTGGTCTCTAAGTTCACCCAGGAAATAAAAACAGCTTACGCCAATAAATTATAAATTTACCTTCTGGGTGGCAGTCCTGAGTTCTGCCAGGCAGGTAGCCAGGTTCTTGGCACACTGGCCCAGTTGCATAGCAGCAGCCTGGTCAGTCACTGTAGGAACCGCTGATTTAGCAGATGTGACCATCTTACTGCCAGGCTGGGGGACAGAAACAGGAACATTACAGCAGCACATTAATAACCATCGGGGCCCATGACGTAAATCACCGTCAAGTTCAAGTGCACGGTCATGTGCCCAAGACGGAGATTGATAATCTCCGTCAAATTAGTGCTATGAAAACTGATCGCATCGCTCTACAGCCTAGAGGCACTTGCTGACGATGGGCACATTTTATTAATGGATTAAATAGGCCCGGGCCCTCAAGGTGTTAAAGACGCATACCGGTAGCAAAGCATACATTTGCTGGCATGGAATGGGCTATATGCATACACAGTATGCATATACACACTGTGCATACACAGTATACACAGTGGCTATCTGCCACTGCCAAAGAACTTGGGCCCCTTCCCTACTTCCTTCACAGATGTTACCGATGATATAGCCTGAGCTAATGTGTTAGGTTTCTGGTCTAGAGGGGCGGGTCGCGGCTGAGATTTGCGCACGCCCTGATTGGATCTCATCGATCTGTCCGTCACCCCCGGCCCCTCCTCTCCCCCCTAGTGCAGCGCTACGTCACATCATTTGGAGCGACGCCCACCCGGAAGGGTTGACTCCCACTTTTAGACCAGATCGGCCAATGCGTTCCTCCAGGCTTTAAAATTTTGCACCAACAAAAATGAAAGCCTGGTACCGAGGCTACCGATGATACTAATGAAGGCTCTGTTCCATTCTGGTCAAACAAAGTCAGGGTGCTGTTATTGTGCATGTTGGCTCATGGAAACACTCTGCTGCACCAGTGGGTCTCAAAGTGTCTTTGATTGGGTACCAAATGGCCGCGTACAGGTCTGTAACTCTGAGAGTGTAAAATGGAACCACATGGACCCGTAACTCAGAGTTATGGGGGTCCTTGAAATGAAAAGGTTTGAGAACCACTGTACACTAAATGGAACAGAGCCTTAATTACTAGTATCATACACCTGTGAAGGAAGTCCCGGAAGTAGGAAGAGTTATTCTGTGTGCATAGAGCCCATTCAAAGGTTTGTTAACATTCTGCAATTGTACAAGCACATCTTCTTTTGGCCATGTGACAGAAATGGGGTTAGGTGGACATGGTAATCCAGTGAGTGTGACAACCACCTGTAGGAAGCTCTGGCTGGCCATGATGAGGGCAAGCTGGGCACCCAGCTCCTCGGGTTGAGCCTGGCTGCTCCTCATGCCCTGGATGAGGTAGGGAATGTTATCTGCCACTGCCTGCACGCACGCGCACACGCACATATACACACACACACACACACACACACACACACACACACACACACACACACACACACACACACACACACACACACACACACACACACACACACACACACACACACACACACACACACACACACACACACACACACACACACACACACACACACACACACACACACACACAGTTACATGCCTGGTGGTGCAAACCCTAAACGCACCAACATTATTCTACGTCTCAGAGTTCCTGAGATATGACCGATTAAAAAAATAATAATCTCTGAGTGGCTAATAATAATGATATTGTTATTTTTTTATATATTGATGAATCAGTGCGAAAACATTGTCATATCTTTTTTATAATTGACTAAAATCAATTACCATGGTAGTCTGATAAACCACTTAAGCCCTACACAGTATTTAATAGTTGATGCGTTGTGAGCTTGTAGATCTGCTATTTTCGCTATAACAATAATAATTTATTTAAGTTATTTTATTCACAAAAAGTCTAGAAAAGTGCTTGAAACTCAACTATGGAGTTTAGAACAAAACAACACACTACAGGTGTCTGCTATCGGTAAGCTTCTGCAGCCCAGCAAAACTCAGCAGGCTCAGAAAGATGGACTAGCGTATAGCGGCAAGGCTTAGTTGAAGTGAGACAGCACAAGTGAAGCCAGCTGAGCCGACTGAATGTAATGCTTGTGCCCCCTGGCAGGTAACAACCAGAGATATCTGCCCACTCAACACCAGTTAATAGTCAGAGACCACAGTCATCACCGATGCTACGACTGCAGATCAGTTTTGAGACGTTAATGAATATGTGTGTGCGCGAAATTGAGACCACCACAAACTATTGGCACAGGAACAAACAAATGTAGAATATGGTGAGCAGTACAAGGCTGGCAAACAACAATCATATTTTCCTGGCCCAAAACTCAACAGGATTATTGGCAGGATGTGTTTCTTTATTTTTGGTTGGAGGGGACAAATACTGGTACCCACTACCCACAAACACCCCCCATCTATAGAACATTGGATGGATAGTGAAGTGAAATTTACATCATGGAAGAGCTTACTTTCATTCTCAGACTATACATCCTGGGAAAAGTAGGATATTTTATTCTTACAGAATTCTCCAGCCTGACTGCTCATTATCATTATCACCAAATATGACTTTGAATGATTTAACATTTGCATTAACAACAATGCTGACTCTAAGACTATGGAATTCATGAATGTAGTCTACTTGAAGAGCTAGAATTATATTCAACATATAACTGAAGCCACCCTCCAGCAGCCAGGTTCTTCATTTAAGTGAAGCATTCAATACAATATTGTCCATGAAATACTCACAAATTACCTCAAGAGTTGGGTTGGTCAGACGTACTAACAGTCCGACTTGCAACAGTGCGACAACATGCGTGGCCGGTTAAGAATCACCCGTGGCTCCCGACATGCGTGGCCGGTTAAGAATCACCCGTGGCTCCTGACATGTGTGGCCGGTTAAGACACATGCGTGGCCGTTTAAGAATCACCCATGGCTTCTGCGTGCGGTTAGGGTTTGGGGTAGGGTGTCGGACAAATGCGTGTCGGACTGTTACGTATATCAGACCAAAGTTCACCAAACACATGCACCCAGGTTGGCCTGCATGTATTCTAACCTGGTTACGAACATACATTACCTGAGGAAATAAGACATAACCTTTGGTGCAGCACAAGAGCCTTTCTGTAGCACTATTTCTCACCATTTCAAGGCATATTGTTTTCCATTTACCTGTCTTATTGATTTATTATGTGCTTTACTTAGGAATATTAGCCGTTTTCTTTTTTAATGCAAAACACAGAAGCTATAGATATCAAGTTTATCATTATCATTATTTGTATTATTATGTTGATAGGCACACAGATACACAGACAAAAACAAGCAATTACAATACACTGGCACACAATTCTGATGTCGTACCTTGCAGCTGTGCACTAGCTGTTGGTGGGATGGAGTGTTTTTGTTGGAGGCAGCAGCGTTCTGAGCAGCTGCGATTGTCTGAGTTGCAGCAGCGGCTGCCTGCTTAGCAGCGATCTGTTGAGAAGAGTTCCATAGAAATCATTAGGTATAAATTAGGACAGGGAGTGATAGCAGAGACCAGGCTCTTGTTCTACTTGTACTAAATGCTGTGTTCTGCACTCAGTCAGAGCCCTTCTAATCAAGCTAAGAGTGTACACAGTCAGGCAGTTGTTTGTTAAAGCTACAAACAGTCACTTTTATGTCCTACCCGGGATTTGAACCAGAATCTGAGACAGAGATCACATTTCTACTGCTCTGAGGCAATCCTGCTTGTCCGGGGGAGACATTTATTGTGTGTATGAGCTTCAGGCAGTATTACATATCAATAAAAAGAAAGTCTCTTGCACACCTACAAAGGCAATAGGTGCATGGGGGAAGACCAAACGAGGGTACAACACACTGAAAAAGAAAAAACTCCTGCATACTGTCTTCAGATGCAATTCAAGACTTTAATGGGAAATCTCAATATTTCAGTCTATTAATAGACGTTGTGATTTCACATTAAAGCCTTGAATTGCAATAGAAGAGATTTTTTCTTTTTCAGTATTACATATCAATCAGTACAGTATGTGATTTGTATATACCCGACGCCAGCGTCTAAATTTAGCAATGAAAGATTGTTTGATAGAAAGACCAGACAATAAAATCCTTCCAGAAGTCCTTCTGTTATGGCACAAGTATGAACCGAGCAAATCTGCACCATTAAAGTAGTGTAATAGCATGGAAAAGTCACGGTTTACATTACAAGCATGTGATGTCACTCTAGCAGAGTGATTGATCTATGTCTCTCCTAGGGTCCTACTGACCTACTTTCCCCACAACAAGGATGCGGGCTGGAAGCGACAAATGTTTACGCCCCTTTTGGGATATTTAGCTGGGCCCTATAGCAAAAATGGCGTTTTTAAGTGGTACAACCACTTCATTAAGTAGCTTTGTGTGTGCCTGGTTGCCTGGCTGACTGGCTGGCTGGCTGTGTCTGAGCACGAAAATAGCATTTGGTTGTCAGTGTTGTGCAGCCTAACACACACACACACACACACACACACACACAAACTGTATGATGATTTCAGGTGTATCAGTACAGTACAGTACAGTACAGTACAGTACAGTACAGTACAGTACAGTACAGTACAGTACAGTACAGTACAGTACAGTACAGTACAGGGACCCCCTGGGGACCCCCACACGGTAACTTTGTAATTTCTCAACTGTTTCGGAACCGGGCCGGCAACCTGGGCGCGTTCCTGTGGGTCTGGAATATGTGGGTCTTATAATGATAATAACATACCCAAAATAGGGATTTAAAGGGTTTAAAGAAGAAGAAAATACGGGAAAAAAACTCCTCATTTGATATCAATTCAAGAGAGCTTTGAAGTGTCTGGCAAGATGGAAATTAGTAGGAGATGACATTCCTTGTTTGGTGTGTAGAGAAATCATCAATGGGTGGGGGAGTCTGAACAACAATGATATCTTTGTCCTGAGGAAAATAAAAAAGATTGCAGAGCGCACTTGGAAGTTAGATGAGTGACGGAGAGGGCATTCCTATCTCTTGCGGAACTACACACAGAGTACATATTCTGTGTATTCCAAAACAAAAGAGCGCTGTCTAGACCCACATAAGGCCTGACAGGAAAGGAAACCTCTGTGCTACAAGAAGAGATTCATGGGTTCTTAGAGGACATGCGTTTGTCTGCAATAAATGTCATCATCACGATGTGCAATTCACTATTCCACTTCCACCCTGGTATCTCCTGTGTCTCCTCAATGGGTGCAATCCAATAGCACCGTGGCTATAACCATTAGGCTTAACAGAGCAGATGGAGATGAACGTCTACTCTGCACATATGTCTGATAGCGAGCCAGGTCTTGGCTTTGGGTTATGTGCAGTCTACGTGCTTTGCAGATTGAATACGAGGAGTTGTCGAGCAGAGCTGTGGGGGGCTAAATCATGAGGGTCAGACTGATACCAGGGGCTAATGCAGACCTTTTACACTTAAATTAACTCATTCACTAATGGGTTCCGTAGCCTACTGCTACAACAAAGACAAATTGCTAACGAATATGCTAACGATGGCAAATTTTTACAAATGAAAGCTGTATTATATTTCACCGAAGTGTCTGCAGTCTGGACTGATGAGCACCAGCAATATTTTTGTGCTCACTGCAAGTATGCAGTCTTAGTACCTCCATGCTTACGTAAGTATATGCCTCCGGTAGGAGGATTAAACATTGTTTTGATTAATAACAAATGTTATATACAGTATAAAAGCAGAGGTCATCTTCAACGAATATGTCAAAAATGTATTTTCTGAACAAAGTGGCAAATGAATAATGCTTTTCTTTTACATGGTACATTGAAAGTTTGTATTGTGATGGAAAAATATTTGCTCCAACTATAATTAACAAAAAGTTGTACCAGTATTACCGGACATTACTCAATATGTTTTCTGTCTGAAATAATCACATTTGGACACAAGGGAGAGGCAGAAGGTTTTCTAGCACTCTGTGAGCAATTTTTTGAACATTTTGGAGATAAAAACGTTTGAGAACAACCGATTTAGAAGGCATTTGTAGAACAGGCCTCAGGTGGTCAACTGTTGCACCCCCAATTTGCAGCCCACCTCCAGCCTGTTGACCAGTTTCTTCTTGATGGCGTTCTGGGCTGCAGCGTTGGTAGCCACACGCAGACCCTCCGCTGCCTCCCTCAGCCTCTGCTGCTGGTCCTCGTTCTCTGGATAGGCTGCTGCTCCCTGAGGACACGCACGAAGACCAAGTCATCATGACATCACCACAAACAAAGTATTACCCGGTATATCATTCCACTTAGATAATGCCGGCAGCGTCGCATTAGAACAGTATCGTTAACATAATATCTGGAAGAACAGGACACATGCAATTATTATTATTATTACATATACAATATAATAATATTAATAATATTATTATTATTATTATTATGTACTAGACAGCTAATGTTCTGGATATTGTGTAGATATCCATTCTATCCGGATATATTGCTCTAAATGTTATTTACTTGATTGCACAGATATAGAAAATAGCCAATCTACAAGCTCACAGCTCATCAAACTGGGAAGAATTGCGAGCTTGAAGATCGGCTATTTTCACAGCGTGAGACACCGGCGTTTATGTTTATTTATTTGATATGGACATAACAATTACATTGTTCATTGCACAGTTGTACAAATTGTATATGTATTGTTTATAGTGTGTTAGCACATGTGCTAATTTTCACCACTTTTCAAAAGAAATAATACAGTGACACTATAGTTAAAAAAAACACCCAATCAAATACAAAAAAATTATGCATGCTAATAATATTTACAGCTAAATTACAATACCCATTACATAATCTCCAATACAAAAAACATAATGCCGGGCGGCTGGTGTAGCCGTCTGGGCACCTTGGCTAGTGCCGCGGGTTCGACTCCCAATCCCGACGGCAGTGTCACCCCCATCTCTCTCTCCCCATTTCCTGTCAGCCTACTGTATACCTATCCCTCTATAAAAAAGAAAATAAAGGCGAAAGCCACAAAAAATCACTCTGGTAACCAGTCAGAAGCTATTCATGTGAACACAGTTGATTTGATTTCAACCAAAGTTTGAGTCCTCTGTAGAACACGTTACCATCCGTAAAGTGCAACTAATTATAATCCAGGCATACACACACACACACACACACACACACACACACACACACACACACACACACACACACACACACACACACACACACACACACACACACACACACACACACACACACACAAAATCATAATTATGAACGCATTCACACATGGTGCCATATCAGAGGTGGAAGGAAACCTCAGTTTGAACACTGTGTTGATTATTCACATACAATAAATGCAAAGATGCATTTAGATGTGTCTGCCCTATGATAGTTGCCAAGGAAACCGTCAGTGCCAGATTCCCATTTCCTCGTGCTAGTGGCAGAAATGTGCTGATTAAATGTGTCGCAGATCAAAGGCATCTAACAAGCCATAAGCAGCGTTTCACTTGCCTGATATTTCACATTGATCATATCCCAGTCAATTATACTTGTCGGCAGCGCCAGAGGCTTATTAAAAAAAATCATGGATTCTGTGCCAAGTTATCGCGAATATGGAACACCCCCATTGACTACTGTATACATTAATGCCCGAAATCGGGTTTCCATCAGTTGGGGTTAATTTCAGCACTCCAAAAATGTTGTTGTGGCATGGATCCATGTTAAGTCAATGGAAAGACAAATTGGGAAATGTTTCTTCGGGCCATGATGCGAATAGAACAAATTGTGCAATTCCGTCTGAAGTGAATTGAGGACCAGACAATGCGGTTCACACAGGACCCATCATTCAATACCCAACCGGCCTCTGAGGGAGAAGCTGTCGTTCCAAATTGGTGAAGAATCTTGTTGTTGCAGTGTGCATATCCCAATCTATATGACTCATGGCCTGTCTCCGATAAGCTTCATACATTGATTGTTGGTAGCTTTGTAGTTAAAAGTAGGAGTGTCGGCCCGGGCCAGCCTAGCGGTCCAGGCACTCTAGGCTGCTAATCCTATTCGACTCTCGATCCCGATGATCTTTGCTGTGTGTCACTCTCCATCTCCTCCCATTTCCTGTCAACTTACTGTAAACTATCAAACCAGTTAGACCAGTTAGAGGGGTCAGAAGCGACGGGCGAGGTCGCGTGCACTGGCCATAATATATGGAGCGTATCTTGAGTGTACAGGGTGTGATGAGGTCAGATCAAGATATGGAATGTCATATGTGTATAACTGTGTCCTTTGTTCCACAACGTGTCTGAGCTGAGCTGTCTGTTTTTGTTTGTTTTTTCCTGTCTTGTCTTTGTCATTGTCATAAAATGTAAAAATCAATAAAAATATTATTGAAAAGAAAAAAAAGATATGGAATGTCAGAACAGGTCAGCTCCATGAAAATCACCACAAAAACTGGATGTGGGTTTTAAATTATATTTTTTATCCCACGATTTTGTAACCCAATTTTCACCCCTGTGTCAATCATCTACTGTGATCCTGGGCTCTACACACCCTCCGCCAACCTGGGGAGAGCAACGGACTTAACTCATGCTTCCTTCATGCTTGAGGGTCCAAGTTGCTCCTTTACACCTGACAGGGGGGAGTTTCCCTGGTTGGACGTAGCGCGTGGAAGGAACACGTTATTCCAACCAGTTCCTTTCCCCTCCGTCAGGCGCCCCGGCCGGCCAGGGGGAGGCAGTTTAGAGACCAGGATTACTGCATGTTTTTGTGAGGGTACCTACCCTAGGGGACACGGGGAGAACATGCAAACTCCACACAGAAAGGCCCTTTCGCCAACCCCGCCTTCGGGTATGGGCAATGATGATGCGGAGGAGGAAACACGCCGCCAGCACCCACAGTGCCCCGAGCGGGAATCGAACCCAGGACCTTCTAGCTGTGAGGCGACAGCACTACCAACTGTGCCACCGTGCCCATTGGATGTGGGTTTTTAACAGACACCTCTTGGCAACTGACAGGATTGATTTCATAATTTGCAAACATATCAGAAATGTACCTTAGCAGCCTCCACCATCCTGGCTGTTGCATCGGCCAGCAGTTTGGCAGCGGCCAACAGCTTCTTAGAGCCGTCAACATCCACCTCAGCCTCAGCATCTGATCTCATAGCGTTCACCAAGTCAGAGGTGGCCTGGGCCAGTACCCTTGCCTGACGCACCATCTCCCCTGTTCACGCATGCATGCGCGCACACACGCGCACACGCACACGCACACACACACACACACACACACACACACACACACACACACACACACACACACACACACACACGCACACACACACACACACACACACACACACACACAGCAGAGTTTAGACCATTTATACCCCCTACTGGGCAAACAGCAGCAAGACAGGACACTGATATGGTATAGCTAGAGGGCAGACAGCCCCGCCCCCACCTATTCATTTCAATGAAAGTTGCTCACTAGGGCATAAAGCACCCGGAAGAACATTCTACTTCCGCATTTTCCTTCCTTGCTCAAAATGTGGAAGACGTGAGCACCGAGCAGGCACACTAGGGTTTCAAGGGTTGAAGCAGATTTGTCCAGCAGGCAACGGCAGCTTCAGTGTTCTACTGCGGTTGGCCATTTTCACCTTATGTCATACTCTCAGTTCTCTCTCTTATCTGAGGTGCATTTTCATGTCAAGAACCCCCAAATGAATTCACCACTAACCCTATCTGAAAACCTCTAACCTATGCATCACTGGAATATTTCTTTGCTACTGTAGTGCTGCTAGAGTCTAGACAGATACAGGATTTAAAAAAAATAATGTTCAAAAAATTACAAAACATTTACAAGCTCGCAGCACAGCACGAAGTGAGCTTGTATATCTATTATTTTTGAATAGCCAATGCTATGTGTTAACTGCAGGTCCATTTGTTTACAAATGGATGAGTTACAAATGGATGAATTAACACTGAGGATGTTTTCCTTTGTAAATTATGATTTCAGAAATACATGGTACATGTGACAGGTAATGTGCCTTCCCACAGTTGGCCTACAAAAAGATGTATTTCAACACCTACAAAACCTGAGCCACAACAATTTATTAAAGAGATCTCATCTTTCTTCACAGTCCCCTATCCCACTGCCCTGGGTGGAATATACTGTAATACTCAATATCCTCGGAATGGACTGTGAATGGACTTCATTCTGGTGTTTGTTCTTTGATGGTTTACGTAAGAAATGTATCTTGGCCTCCCCCAAAAAATGCCTAGGTCATGTGTTTCCTTTTAAGTTTCAAAGCCTCCGTGAGGCTGATTGAGACCAGACTAGGAGCTCTCTAGTGGTTTAGGATGACATGTTTTCTACAAGCCCTTGAGGACTGTCTGGCTCTTGGGAAATTCTTTAGCCTCATGTCCCGAACCATAACAAATACCCCAAGCTTTGAAAATCTTCCCAAAAGGGAAACCACTCTCGAGTCCCTCTCAGTCAAAATACATCAGGAGTCCATCGAAAGCCTGGAGGGGGGCGAGGGGTGAGGGGGGAATTCAGTATGGTGAAACAGAGGCTGGAAACCCCCAAAAGACTTGAGCTATTACTCCTTTTGACTCTGCAGTCCTCAGATAATAGCGACTTTAAGCAACGACGGCTACGGCAGTCGGCAACCGGAAATGGATCAGTGCTTGATACATAAACCTGCTCTCCGTCGCAGCCCTTTCTACTACGGCAGAACCTACACTTACACGTAGTGTCTACTACGCCATATCATAACCATGTTTATTGAAATTATAGCTATCATACAGTACATTTGCTCCATCACCTCTCTTATGCTGTGTAATGTGTTGGCATGCTCTTAATGAAAAGATAACACTAATACCATATGTCATAGATATTAACCATGTTTATTAAAACGGTTTTAGAATATCACATATTGCTCCAGCACCTTCATCTTTCCACTGCTGATCATGTCCAGCGCATGAAAGAATTAAGCAATATCGGCAAGTTATCTGACGCGCGACGGGCTGTTAACCAATGTCACCGTCGCCGACAGCGGTTTGCGTAACGATTTTGACAGCTACGGCGATTGCGTCACAGCTGCCGTACTTCCGCGTAGCGGAGCCGTCCTGAAAACAGTCGTTGCTTAAAGTCCCTAATAGCGAGCGACCAGGGCTGTAACTCACATTGATGGAACACCAAAGCATAACCGCAATCACAAGGCTTTAATCGAAAGTGCTCGCCGTGTCAATCAACACAACGCAACCATAGCCACCGATGTGTTCATTAGTTACACAAATGCTGAGCGACGTTTAAAAAAATATCACTCGTGTGAAGTGAGGGGCGCTCTTATCATCATACATCATCACACATCATCACATTGCGGCCAATCACAATTGCCGTTCTCACTTTTCTGTCCTCACTTTTTATTCTCAATTCCGTGGTACAAGAAACACAGAAAGCTGGCTATCGCTTTGGGGTACACATATAGCTCAACCAATCAAATCATCCCTATGGAGTACACACATTGCTCAGCCAATCAAATCATCGCTATGGGGTACACACAAAGCTGGGTATAGGAGGGGGCCCTCAAAAAATAACCCCCATCACAAATAAATCACACCCGTGTGAAGTGAGGGGCGCTTTTATCATCATACATCATCTCATTCCGGCCAATCACAATTTGCGTCCTCACTTTTGTCATTAATGTTTGTGTTTACACAAACACTCAAAACTGGCCATTCATTGTCAATGGCCCGGTTTCCCAAAGGACACATGGTGTAAGAGGTATGGTGTAGCGCATGCTCAGCCGCACACAGAAGCCTGTGAACATAGACATTCCGTGCATAGATGTGCCATGCAATGGTAGGCCATGTATTTAATAATATTTGGACTGCTGGATAGCTGACAGTAGGCTCTCTTTACTCAAAAAAAAAAAAATATATATATACACATAAATATTATTTTAAGAGTAAAGACAGCCTACTGTCAGCTGTCCAGCAGTCCAAATATTATTAAATTAAATTTCAGAATGGTAGACCTGAGGCCTACCATACCAGGCCTCAGGCCTGAGGCCTACCATTGCGTGGCACATCTATGCACGGAATGTCCACAGGCTTCTGTGTGCGGCCTAGAGGGCATCTGAGCATGTGCTACAGCATACCTCTTACACCATGTGTCCTTTGGGAGAACCGGGCCATTGGCATTCAATGTTTGTGTTAGGACAATGTTTGTGTTTACACAAACTCTCAAAGCTGGACATAGGCAACGAACTCACCAGCATCCCCCATGGAGGTGAAGATGTTCTCGGTGACGTTCATGATGGTGTCGGTGGCCTGGTCGTAGCGTCCGATGGGCTCCCCGCAGCTGGCGTAGTGGCGGACGTGCTGCAGCAGGTCGCTGAGCGCCTGGCTCACCACAGCGGCCGCCGTGCCCACCTGCTTCAGCAGGTCAGTGTCGTCGGTGGCCAGGCGGCACGCCTTGACGCACGTCTCCACCGAGCGGTCCACCAGCTTCCCCGCCTCTACCAGCTGCTCCTGGCACACCGGGGAGCTGATGGTGGGGCTCACCACCTAGCAGTGGTGGTGGTGGAAAAAGTACTTACTTAACAAGTAAAAGTATCAATACTGCGATGTAGACAATACTCTGTTACAAGTAAACTTCTGTACTCTGGAGTTAAAAATGTACTTAAAGTACCAAAAGTAAAAGTACTCATTATGCAGAATGTCGCATATTACAAGTTTTCAAATGACTGAAACAAAATACCGTCTACCTGGAGAAAGTATGACAAATGACAAAATCTGCAGCTGCTCCTGTATACCAGTAGAATCCTAGTCATCAGGCACGGCACTGGGGGGAGTCGTCCCAGAGCCTCTAAAGCCCCCCTCCCAACAAACTTCTATGTAAAGCAAAATTCATTAGCCCCCCCCCCTCTGAATAGCCAGCCCCCCATAGTCCCTCCAGTCACAATGTTCTGGAGCCGTCGCTGGTCATCTAGCTATGTCATTCAGAGCCCCAGGCTAGAACAGGGTTTCACAACCAGTGGTCCGGGGACCACCAGTAGTCTTTGAGGGGGTTCAAGGTGGTCCCCAGGTAAATGATGGAGAGTTGGTAACCTAATGGACGCTTATCTTTATTTGGATCAAGGTTGGCCTGTTATCTCTCCTAATGGTACCAACATCAATACAGCATGGAATTGTGGACAAAATCTTATCCAACGATAACAAAATATTCTTTTGAGGCTAAATGTCATCAAATGGTGGCCTGTGGCTCAAAGGCTGAATAAATCATGGACCTTGATACGAAAAAGGTTGTAAACCACTGATGTAGAACATGGCTGCCGAGTGGAACAAGGTTAGGAGGATGTGTACCTTGGTGCAGGCCACCAGCTGTGAGGTGGACAGGGCACACTGAGTGGCAGCTGCAATCACGCGGTTCTGAAGCACCGTGTCCTCGGCCACCTGGGCCACGTTCTTGGCCTTCAGGACTAGCATGGCAGCTGCGTTGGCCACCGCTTTGGCCAGATTCATTAGGATGTCCTGAAACACATTCATTGAGATGCCTTCATTGAAACACCATGAACAGCTGTGCACTGATGTGCCTGACGGGAACAAAGAATGGCCTGTAAAAAGTCTGTGCTTTCAAAATGATTGCTCAGCTTGCAGATCGTCTATTTTCACTACTTTATGCATAACACTCTTGTCGAACAAAGTAGGACATTCATTTGCCAAAGAAAGTAATAATACAAAAACACACCATTGAAATATGGATTTGCAAAACCAACTATGCAAGCAAGGTGTAGATTTACATGAACAATACATGAAGAGGAGTGTGAGATACTGTAGATAACAATAGATGGTGGGGGTATGTACTGTATGTGCTCACACTAGCTTTACATGCCATATTGATTTGTCTGCGGCAGAGTGTTGGCATCTCAAGGTCACACATACTGTAGGACAAGGATCTACTGTATCACATACATTGCCTTTTAGAAAGCAAATCAAATGAACCCATTAGGCCTGACGTCGAAATAAAATAAAATAAATCAGAAAAACCTTATGTTTCTGTATCGGTGGTGCTCAATATTTCATGTCAAGGACCCCCAAAAATTATATGTAATATGCCTCTGACCCCCCATCTGAAAATATGTTGTTCCAGGGACCTCCCCAGAAGCAAAGATTTGAGCTAAAATGTTCACTCTGTAATAATATATATTCAAAGATTTGAGGCACATTTTCACGATTTTTCAAAAATAGCAGACCTACACCACTTTGGTGGCACGCTATGAGCTTGTAGATCTGCCATTTTTCAAAAGCTAAAGTATAACATAATGCTTTAAAACACCAAAAGGGGTTCCTGCCCAAAATGGGTTAAGAGCTACAGTATATTATGACAACTGGTATCTCTGTTGAATTAATTCATTACTATGCTGTATGTTAGATTTGATTAAAAGTGTCAAGTGTCATTCTGTATAGGGTGAGAGACATTGTTGCTAGCTGGCCAATTCAATTGTTTGAGGTTTTTCTCCCTGACAAAGCATTATGGACTTCACACATATTGTTTTGATAATAAAGCCTGCCCTGGTTACACAAGTGTGTGTGTGTGTGTGTGTGTGTGTGTGTGTGTGTGTGTGTGTGTGTGTGTGTGTGTGTGTGTGTGTGTGTGTGTATGCAGTGCACGCGTGCATACTGCATAGTGATTGTATGTATGTATCTTCCTGTTTGGAGGTGGATGTCATAGGAACCGTGTGTGGGTGGTGTCCAACCTGGAACCTCTCGTCAGTCTCGCCTTCCCCCATGTGACGGAGCAGCTCCCCGCTGGCCTGGCCGATGCTTCCTGCCGCCGTCAGCACCGTCTGCCTGGGCTGGAGGGATGACATCACCACAGTCTCATTCAACAACATGCGGTGGACCGACGGGCTTGCTCTTTCACACACAGCCTGCTGAAGAGATTGTAGGGAAGCCCCTACAATCTCTCCAACAGACTAGGATGATTACTGTGCAGTAGACTGCACACTATCAAGAGTGGCTGTTCTTCATCTGTCTTTAGAAGAATCAATTCCAGCTATTGTATATTATCCCAGGCTTGTTCAGCCCCTCAGCTGTCTGAAACAAGTTGCATTTGCTCCTGACCCCTGCCTAAAAACCATAAGACCATGAGTTAACAAAGCTTGTTTTGAAGTAAACCCTTTGTTGGTAACCTAGAATTCAGTGCAGACTACCATTCATGTATAATTTTACAAGGACATCAGACATTGTAAACATAGACAGAAAATAAGTCAAAGCATAATAGGTGACTCAGGGGCCGTTGTTCAAAAAAATCATCATAGCAGTAACTGCTACTGCGATGCATATTCATTAGGGCATTCCAAAAATCATCATTGCTGTCGGGAGGAAACCACCTAACTCCATTTTTGAGGTTTTAGATGTTTTTGCATAGCCTAAATCAGTGCTATTGAACACCCTTTACGTCTGTGTGTTGGTTAAAAACCATTTAACCAATGAAAAGTAGTAAAAAACGTTTCAAATAAATATATTGTTAAATATAAAAACAAAATAAATTCACTTCATTGGACCCTCAAACTGTCTGCTAAAGGAACTAACTCCACCACCTCTTCCCCTCTCATGGAAGTAGTTGACAATATATAATAATAAATATAAATATATAAAACACCAGTATTGCTTTGTTTTCAAAATATAATATTTCCTGAAAATGTATATTTTTCATTTGAAAAATGAACATTTTGGAGTTGGTGGTTTCTTCCCGACAGCAGAGATATGCAAGTCTTGCATATCTACCTTGCAAGGTAGATATCTGCATTGCAAGGTTATGCAGGAATTTGTGACTATCGGGATGGAAATGAGAACGGAAACCATGACAGTGTCAGCTCACCTCCGCAGCTGCAGGCTCCACCGATCGGAGCAGTTCTGACACGGCCCCTGCCAGCGTTCTGGCAGCGCCCATCAGCTTGTGCCCGCTGCCCACCTCGTCGTCCATGAGTGCTGCCAGCAGCTTCACGCCCTTGGACATCTCTGTGAGGTTCGATGAGATGGTTGTGATGGCACAGCCCACTGCTGTGTAGTCCGTTTCTGTGGGCTCACCTGTGGGACAACAGATTGTTATCAAATACTGCAGTGGTTCCCAAACTTGTTCATGTCAAGGACCCCCAAATTGACACTAATTAGCCTGCGGACGACCATTTGAAGAGATGTGCCAGGGACCCCCAAAAGAGAAGATGTTTACGGCTCTAGCAGTGATTTAATGTCAAGGACCCCCAGTTTTACATGAATTAGGCAACGGACCCCCATTTAATGGTCTTTCTATCTCTGAGACCCCAATTTATATTGTAAAATCAATGTTAACTCTGAGAGTTGTACACTCAGAGTTACAGACCCATAAGGGTCCATTTGGTTCCAAACTATCGCTGGGGACCCCCTGGAACTCCCTCAAGGACCCCTGGGGGTCCCCGGACCCCACTTTGAGAACTACACTCCGCTGCGCATCTCAATGAGCTTCTACCAGTGCAGCAGCGATTTAGGCTAATCCACAGGGCAGCCTGCGTGTGATAAAATAACACACAAATCAGCGTCGGTGTCATAATTAGAGGCGCATTTGACATGGTTCTGCACAGATAAGCACGTAGAAGGAAGCAAGTGAGCGTGGAGATGGAAAAGTTTTCTATTGGATGGTTTCGGGGAGTTCTTCTAAGTGCCATCCAACAGATGGCTGGGTAAGATTAAAACCCAGAGAACACTGGCAGGAACTGGGCTGTCACAGTGCCATGTGCAGCAAGGGGAGCAGGGGGTTGATGCTGCCAGGCAAGTTGAGCTTCGGGACAACGTGTTAGGGACTTATTCATCAACGGAAATATTCATCAGAGTGAATGGGGAAATGCTCCATTATTAAAGGGGAACTCAGGGGCTGCTCCTAAGTGGGGGATTGACATCATCTTGGAAAATGTGTTCATTGATTTCAACCCTGGAGCTGCTCGTATTTTAGGATGAGCAACATGTCTTGTTCAAAATAAAAACGGCTCGAGTCCATTAGGGGTGTAACGATACATTCTTACAGCGAAACGATACGTATCACAATACATGGTTGACGATACGATACATGGACGATATTGGTTCATTATGGCGATACAGTAGGATACGATTCAATGATTTAAAATCGATACAGTAACTATTTAGCAAATAAATGTTATCTGTGTGAAACGTGTGGATAGTGCAGTTTTTTAAGGGAAAGTTTATAAATATGGATAAGTAAACACAGTGATTATCTGGCAAATACATAGACATTGTATTCGAACACATAATGGACAAACCCATACCTTGACATGAACACAGAGAAAACACATTTATCGATAGACCAAGTGTAGTAATTAACCCCCTCGTTTTCTTTTTTGTTCTGAAAATTGCTAAATACAACGTACAACTATTTAGTATCGATACAATCCATTATTTGCATTGCAAAACAATTTGATACTGATTATTTGCATTGACAAACGATACGATACAAAGTCAATGTTGCTGTTTACATTTCGATACTTGAAAATAAAATTGATTGTTCTATACAGTTACTATATCGTTACTCCCCTAAAGTCCATTCAAGCTTCGTCCAGCAAAGGCTTTAACAAATAATAATTCTGGTGCTGGGATGGAAATGGAAATTACGGCCTGGACACCTACCTGCAGTGAGATTGACTACAGATGCCGTGCCAGCGGTGATGGCATCGACTTGCGAGTGGATTTCATGTTTGGATTCATCCACTTTGTTCTGAACCCAAACCCTGGATGCCTTTAGGTGTGGGAGTAAAAAAGCAAAGCTATTTTGGCTTTCATCACAGTGGAAGATTTTCAACTCATATAAACTTTCGTAGAGGATTAAAGGACTTGGACTACGCAACTCCCACTACCTTGTAAGTGCAGTGGCATATTTATACAGTTAATTATATGAAGATTACAACATAGACTTTAGTAGAGTATAAATGCTTTATGATTTGCATGGTCTCTGCTTAGCTAAACACATCGCCTCACTGAGAGAGGAAGCATGAGGGAGAGAGATAACGAGATAGAGAAACAGAGGGAAAGCTAAGCTTCTTTTGGATCCTGACTTTAAACATACCAAAAAGCTTAACGTTTAGCTTGAGCAAACAAGCTAAGAAATTCATACTGTATGGAAGGCTAGAAAGTGAAAATCACATCTGTGTGAAGTGAAGGACGATCTTATCATCATACATCATCATACATCATCACATTCTGGCCAATCAGAACTTGCATCCTTCGTCTTCAATGTTTGCGTTACGCAATGTTTGTGTTAACACGAACACTCAAAATTGTCCATTCATTATCAATGTATGTGTAGGACAAAGTGTGTGTTAGCACATACAGTCATACACCAAAAGCTGGACATAGGAGGCATCGTCAAAAATTTAGTAGAACGACAGTGTTGCATCATGGTGCATTGCATGAAATCATGTGCCAATTAACCATTTGTAATTCAGAGAGTGTAAAATGTAACTAAATGGACCTGTATTCTTTTCTAAACACTCACGGTTAGATTGACACTGAGGACAGTGTACGGTAGCATAAAGGGATTGTGACATGAAACATATTTTTGTAATTGTTCAAATTTTTGGTGGGTGGGCTTTCTGAGCTCAATTGCACCCAAACAACATGAACTTTTGACATTCAGTAGACTTTCTGTGGTCTGGGGTTTTCTGGCTCAAACAAGTGCTCTGATTTGCCTGTGGACTGTGAGGTAAGAGTCCACAAATCCCATAATATAGGACAGGAATTTGCTAGCAGATGTCACTGTTGAGGCCTGTTTGCCTGTTTTCATTGCAGCTGAAAATTAATGTCATGAAACCTTTAAAGGAGACCTATTGGGTGAACTCACCAAGTCGTGGCCCAGTGGTGGCAGGTTATCCACATGTCCCAAGTCAGTCTGGGCCTGCTGCACAGCCTGCATGCTACTGTTGATGGTTCCCATCAGGGCCTGCTGGGCCAAGCTCTGAGAAATACAACCCATATTATGTGTATACTCTGTATTCATACAGCATACTACACACCTCACCACAATCTCTTGCCCACAAATGCAAACTACTGTACAGAGACATACAGTACAGTTCATGCAAACTGCAAAATGCAATCATGTGATCAAAATGCTTTGCATATTTCCACGATGATTTCCATTCGTCTATGATGCCGTGCACGTGTTTGACTAAGACAATTCAAGTGATGCCCTTAAACGGCAGTATGCAGACTTTTAGTGCTGGCCTCCAGAACTCTTTCCAGCTCTCACAACGTGGCCCTATTCATATTGCTTGACATCCTCACCAGGGGAGGCATGTGTCCTCTGTGCATCTGCCCCATTGTGATCTGCTGCTGGGCAGAGGGCATGGTGCCCATGTTGAAGGAGTCGGGTCCACCGATGGACCCAGAGCGGATGATGCCGGGCAGTGCCACCGAGCCGTGCTCCACACGGCCCACCCGGTTGAACTGCTGCTGCAGGATTGTGGATCTAAAGCATGGACAGAGTGGAAAAGAGTGCGACAGAAACAGGAATCAGTGCACGCAAGAGTGTATTGAGCTTTCTTTCCCTTTTCTGTAATTTTAAAGCAGCTCAGCTTCAGAACAGTACAGCAGGAATGTATTTTTCCACAGTCGTCTAAGCCAGGCACATATACAATACATCAGAGCAAATGGCCAGCCTGCAGCACACCCTTGTAACAGGTCTCCGAGGATGAAATTGTTTTATACTTGGTGTGGCTCCGCTTTGAGTACCGAACCCCTCACCGTATGATGGAAAGGTGATTTGGATACCCGTATCTACACTGTTTACATCACTCTCTGACACACTTTGTCTTGAGAATTACGCCATTTCTTGGCAACAGACACAGTGGACAAAGTGTGTGCCACTGTGCCATCATTAATGAATTGCCATCTGGTTGGTTGTGTTTGTATTCCATCAGATAGGGATAATAGAGGTTTGTATCTCATAACCTCCTCAATCATCTGTCCATGGTACATTCATTGCCTTATAAATCACAGGCACGTTGACTTTCTGACCAATCATACACAATGTTCACATGGGTGTCTCTGTGGTGATGTTTGGCTAGATAGAATATCTCATAGAGCGAGTGTGTGTGTGTGTGTGTGTGTGTGTGTGTGTGTGTGTGTGCAGCCAGCAGCATCATGGGAAAATGTTTTTAAATAATTGTGGTAGGGGCGCTAGACCCTCCAATGCATGGCTTTCTGAAATTACGTCATAGGCCAGCCAAGTCTATGGACTTTTAATGTTTGTTTAGAGCCACATTTTAATAACCAGTCGCCAGCCAAGGCTATGGACTTTAATGTTTATTTAGGGTAGTTATGATCAATGTTGGGTAATGTTACTTTCTAAAGTAACTTCGTTAGGTTACTGGATTACTGCCATTAAAAATAATCCCGTTACGTTACAAGATTACCTTCTGAGAAAAGAAACTCGTTAGATTAATTTTGCGTTATTTTGCGTTACCTACAATTAAAACGCAGGAAAGAATAAGCAGCCTACCAGTGTTGTGGAGATGCTGCACGTTGATCTCCTCCTTTCCACAATAAATAAAAAAAATGTGTGACTGTGAATACATCCACAGCCTTACTAAAGGATAAACTATCCGTCTTCTCTCAATCTTTGTCGTTGTCAGCACACGTGTTGACAACGGAATGTAAACAAGAGCCGTGTGTGTCACACCAAAAGTGCAGGTGACCTATTGAATCCGGTACATTATAATCATTACGCAATCACCACAGACTGCAAAGCATGATGGGTCATTTATTCTCGTGTAACACCATGACACGACGGCGTTGCTTGTAGCCATTCACTTCTCCGTTGACAGAGAGAGAGAAAGGAGAGCTCATTCATTCAACACTGGTTATGATGTTATTTTTTGCCAGCTGGCCATATTTATTTTTGTATAATTAGCAAATCCGGGGATTAGTTGAGAAATGGGAAATGAATGCATTCGTCAGTATGGATTATAGGTGATGGAAATAATGATCATCATAATTATTATTTTCTCTGCATGGATAAATAGAATATCACACAGAAAAACATGTTGCTTTTCCCACCTGCTCGACAGATGCCAGAGACTCTACACTATTGGTTAATTATGGCTTGTTTAGAGAGACTGCAATTATGTTTTTTGTGCTGAGAACCACAACATTGACTCAATTGGCCCATCAGCGGCCCGGGATATGATGCCCAGTCTGTGCCTTGGAGACTTCCAGTGACAACAATACTCTCCGAGCTCCATGTGACAGAATAACACAGCGGCCATCTGTAGTGTTGAGCCTTGAGAAGCTAAGCTAGTACAAAGCACAATATTGGGAGAGACAGCAGCCAGCTGAGGGATGAAAAATGAATATGGAAGCAATCATGCCTTCCTTATTTGTGAAACAAGATGATAGCGTTGTTGCGTTACTCCAAGCCAGTATGGGGATTAGGAACCCAACGTGCATTAGAGAAAGCAATGGTCCACAGTCTCTACTGGAATACAGCTTTCAGAGAAAACATGTTGCATGGTTTTCTAATTCGAAAAACTGTTTGTGTGTTTAGCTACAGCACTACTCCTCCTCTGGGGGTAGGGGGGTTGACAGTGTGCTAGGCATGCAGAAATGTAATTATACAGTATATACACAATTAAACGCTGCAGGTTTAAATTCACATGAGGAATAAGTAGGCTGTGCTGGATGAATGTGGCTGGTCAGTATACTACCATGCTTTAGCAATGCAAAGACCCTGTAGTAGTTAGTATAAGAACCCTGCTCACTTCTTAGGGGAGACCGATTCCTCCAGCATGGTGGACTCCTCATCTCCCTCCAGACCAAAGCGGTCCTTACTCTGCTTCTGCAGCCAAAAGAAGAGGAACACAAAACAATTTACTATGTGTGACACACACACACACACACACACACACACACACACACACACACACACACACACACACACACACACACACACACACACACACACACACACACACACACACACACACACACACACACACACACACACACACACACACACACACACACAAATTATAAGATTTATTTGCTACAAACGTACCTTTTTTAGAATTATGTCGATGTAGCCAGCGATGAGCTGAGAGATCTGTTCTCCCTCTGTGGTCTGAACGGAGTAGTAGCTCTCCTGGTACTCACCAAAGTCCTGTTCATAATGATGAAGATACAAGGAGGGGTTACACTACAGTCTAGCCTGGTGTCCTCAATGGCTCGCTGTTTTACAGTAGCTTTTTGAGGTCCATCACTTTTAACATTCTCAGCCACTACTGTACCAGGGAGACGTTCAGTATTTTTAACGACAGACAAAAACATGACTTACTGAAGGCGAAACTTTGAATAAACTGTCCTGGCGTACAACTAATGAATAGAGGGAAACTGAATGGCTCCCGCTGTAGATCCAACTTCTTCAAAGAACTGATTAAAAAAATAAGATGTACTGTACTCAATCTCAGAATGGCTTTAAAGCAATCTACTGAGGCAAGGTTGTAATAATTCATCCAAATTAAAGTTGTCAGATGTACCTTTGAGCATTTATCGGATTTAAAAAGCCTTTATTTTCTTGTGTTTATAAGACAATGCATGGAGTGACAGAGAGGGGCTGTTGACAACAGCGGAAATACAAAACAGAAGATTTCTCAGTTGAATAAAACATACATTCTTCCCATGGTATCTAGTTTAAAAATCTGATGAAATAGCAGACTGGCAGGACTGGTAGACTGAGGTGAAATAAGGCCGCAACAGTTTCTAGAATGTTGTTTGTATTGGAAAATGTAATTTTGGGTGAGATGAGATGTTTAGATGTGGAGCTGTATCGAAGTGTACGTGGTAAATACAAATGAAGGGGAGGCCGTGCGTATATAAAGTCTTGAATCTGACTGTACGTGTTGAAGACAGTAACTCAGTAGTACCAGGGTGAAGCTCTTGGGGGAGGCCGCCCATCTTTTGACCGTGGTCAGCGGCCACTCCTGTACCACGTCCTTAGTCTTCTCATCCACACGCATCACAGACTCTTTGGTTATCCCCAGCAGCCGCACGACCAGCTTATTCTTGCTCTTCATCTTTTCCTGTGCAGAGAGAATACATCAGACAGTATTTATATAAGTACACCTACACGGATGATTCACTGAAGGCACTGAACAAAAGACAGTATCTATCTATACCTGTGCTGCTGCTGCTTGCAGAATGCATGCTCTATCTGTGGTTTTGAAGCCCAACCGTAAGAGAAGGAAGAGAGGGGTGGATGGGAAGCGACCCTGTAGTGTTCAGCTTTGTTTAACTGCTGATCTAGTGAGCGGGGTCTCTCCCCCAGGCTTTAGTCACTGTCGGCAGACGCAGCATGGCGGTGATGCTTCCTACCAGCTCGCTCTGCCTGCCTGACTCCGATGCCCTCCAATCGGCCCACTGAAAAATCCATTACAGCTTATTTCAATGGTTGAGCCCACACTTGGCCTTCCTACAGTTGCGCGATATGCCATGTAAATGAATGGTTAAGGGGAGGCGGGGGAGGCGAACATGCCTTTTCCACATCTTCGGGTTATTGTTGTCAGCTCAGGGTCAAAGCACTGTGCTTTGAAAGGGGAACAAAGGCCATTAAGTATTGCAGTTTGATAAGACTGTGATACCTTTTTAAAACAAGGACAGATAACATTGTCCCTCGAATTGTAGTAGCTATGTATAGAGGTTTATTCACATCTTCCATTGTCTCTGGTTACCGTACATTGCTCGAGCGCCATTGCCATGCAAATTGTATTCACGGTAGGAAGAAAGAGTCTAAATGTAGGTGGCTAGTAAGATCATATCTTATACACTTGCTTAAGGTTTGTGAACATCTGTTGGTAGAGGAATTTACAACAGAAAGTTGAATCAATGTCAGAAGCCTTTTACTGGCCTGAAACCAGCATCTCTCTCTTGCACTCTCCCTCTTACACTCACATGCATGCATGCACACAGGATTATTTACTTTCATATCGATGAAGTTTACAGCAGGAGATGGCTTGTTCTAGGAACCTGCTGTGGGTGATGAGTGACAGACACAAATGGAGAGCTCTGTTCTTTTGCCAGACAGACATACAAACATACAGACAGAAGACAGCGAGAGAAAGTGCTGGAGTGAATTATTAAACAACGTCCTAAGGTTCCCATCACTACCTTTCTTCATCAAACACGGACAAACTCTCACACATGTAGACATACAGGGATATGCAGTCATGACTCATGCACATGCCACACTTTAACTATGGCACTTTCCATTTATAGTCCATTAAGAGTGAGATAAGACAACGCCAGCACTCTTCCTACTTTTTTTCCTAGAACTTTCGCACAGCTGGCTGTAGCCCCTCGTCATGTTCATGCTCATGTTCCCACCGCTTTGTTCACCAACATTAGCATCAAACTGCCATTACCACCCGTTTCAAAGCCATGCGCACCCTGCTACATGGCAAACCCAGGGTTTTGCAATAGTTGAGCAATAGCTCATTTGTTATTATAAAGCGTGTATAACATCTTTTGATGACCATTTACCATACTACACAGTTTGTTGCTCATTAGATATAACAAGTAGGTGTGCATATGATATAATAATTTAGAACATTCACTTCTCATTTACAAGTAAATATAATTATTTGCAGATATTTGTGGGACATATGTTCGCCTTTATTGACGCAACAGTGTCAATAAAGGCGACAGAATGAAGGTGTCACAGAGGAAATGGAGAGCGAGAGTAAGCAAAGGTGAAAGTTATTGAACCAGGGACCAGGGTATGCGCCGTAATCATTCAGCTGGGGTCATCATCCTAAACCTGCTAACACTGCATTTATTGTGAATGTGTTATTGTTTGGGTTGTAGGTCCTAAAATGGTACCAGTAAACAATTTCTACAAGTTGTAAGGTCATGGAAACACAGTTGCTAACCACCCTTTCAGACCCTTACCCTGACTTTAATCACATCAAACCGATGCCAAACGTAACCATCTCTGTGGCAGTGCACAGCCCATACTGTATGCTTCCTGGGATCCCAGTCGACCATCGCATGTCTCTCGTCTCTCTCTTTGTCCCAAGGTTTACCGTCTCTCTACATTGATTGACTGTATATAAAATAAACAAAGTATATTCAGCCCAAAGAAAATAGAAAAACTAAAACAAAACAAAAACCATCTCTAATCAAAATGCTGAAATACACAGTACAGCTAATTTTTACATCGACCTTGACTGTGACCTTCTCCTTTGACTTTGTTGACCCCTGCAATTTTGTAATAACTGTGACAGGCCTACTTGGTGTTGGGCCTTACCTTCACCAGAAAGAAGGACACTCCATAAGTCTGCAGGGATCTGGCAAGTTTCACATACTTCACTTTGGCCTCAATCTCCGTCATCTCTCCACAGGTCTTATGATCCTGGACAGAACGCAAAGTTTACAACAATTTATTAATATGTGTTATATATGCATTATGCCAGTGGTTCTCAAATTGGTTCTGGAAAAGTTTTTAAATAAAGCATCAAAATCAGTTTAACCATTTTAACCATACAGTACATGAGCTATTTTCTAAACAATCTTGGACAAAATGTGAAACATTTTGAATATTTTTGAAACATTTTAAGAACACAAATCTTGCATGAGGATCCGTGGCACAAAACATTTTCAGAGGTGGGTCCGCAACCAAATCCTTTTGTGTTTGAGAATCATTGCATTATGCATTATATACATTTCCCACATATAGTGCAACAATTTTAAAGTGCTACATTACACCAAGCAGGACTGCAATGTACATACTTGGAATATTTTCTTCTCTGACCCTCTCTGCTTGATGTACTCTTTGGGCAGGAACTCCTTCAGGCTACACAGAGATAAATCACATTTTACAAGGTTACACTTATGCATTTCCTTAACATATCTCCACATATGAGGTAATTCTTGCCCTGGTGCCTACAGACCGTTTCAGACGGCACAGCACTAACAGCTGACATCACCCTTGAACACTCCGCTTGAGGAAATCCCACAAGGAATGGGCCCCAAAACAAACTACAAGCTAGATAATGATGGTATGTGGATGGCTGTGCACTGAACGTGTGAAAGCACAATACAGTACATTGCGCGGTGTATTTGAGGAATGGGGGCCTACGCTAGTGTTAATGCATCTCCTCTGATACGGGGGAGCTTACTCCAGGAATCCAGGCTTGTGTTTGTGTTCCACATGGGGTCCGAACTGGATCTGAGCCTGGATGCCGGCGAACTCGCAGGCTTTATCAAAGGAGACCGGGTGGGAGCCATTCAGTATGTCGTCCCTCGCCTAAAAAGAGAGAGAGGAATGAGAATTACTCTGGATTCACAGGTACAGAGCTCTATAATGAGCACTTCATTTCATGCTTTGAATGTCACTTCAGAGAGTGTGCCTGCTAAGTGAATAAATGTTATTTGTACTAGAGGGACAAGCAAACAGAAAACTTTAGATTAATTCACTCACAGTGAGAGAATCAAATGAGGTTTGTATGCAGCAATGAAAGCAATTTATAACCTTTTAAATGTAACCGCCTCAGTGATTTGTCATCACAACACATGCATAGATTTTAAACCCTGAATGATTTTCAATAAAGTCTATTTAAAAAGCAAAGGATGGCAACGAAACATTACCAGCTTCACATATCTGGTCCTGAGTTTGTAATCCATAACTCTAATGACAGACTGCTTTTCTGTGAACTATGACATGGGACTGCATCGTGATACAGAGAGATCCATTTAATGTCAGTGCATTTATACACTATATTAATTTATATTTATACACACACAGCACTGGCCTCTCTTTCTCTCTCTTTCTATCTCTTGCACGCACGCACGCACGCACGCACAATCTTGCAGTCGTGCTGGAAGATTAATGGCTACCTTTGCTGATCGAGAATCTAGCTGACAGTGAGAAAGCCTCCATGAGAGCTTTTAGTGTTTCTATGGCGCAGCTCAGCTCATTCTGATGTCATAATACTTAAGCAGGGCTTTCTCATATTGATCAGTGAAACGATCTCCAACTAGAATACAGCATACCGGAAATACTGTTATTGACGGCAACAATTCACAGAGAAGATTGGGTGCACATTTCTTGCCTGTATTTAGGCCAGGTGCTGAATGTCAAGGCATCAAGGCAAACATCATGTTTTGCTTTTTGCTTTAATAAATAAACTCTTGTGGAGCTCTAGAAACTAGTGTGCGAATGTTTCTTACTTATTGAGGGAAATTAATTCAACACTGATCATTTCAAATAAATCTGCTGAGCCTATGGCATACAGGAGGACAATATTTATGGACATAAAGGAACCTGAACAGTTCATCACAGAGTTACAGTACATCCTTCCCGATTGGCCCCACTCCACACAGGGATCATCAGAGATGTTCGCCGTCGTTGGCAAAGCTACTGTAGTGACACAAGAACTGATTGCAGGCCATTCACATGGGTCTGTGCACATGAACCTGAGCCACAGGACATCAGAGGCTGTGACACGTACGGCCTAGGCCCTAGGGGCTAAGACACGCTCAGGTCAACTAGTCCACCATGCCCATCAAATAAATGCTGACAGAGTGACACAGCTGAGAAACGAGCTGAGTGACACAGCTGAGAAGCTGTCTTCTATCAACATAACACGCTCACTAATAAATCGATGTTAATTGTTAAGAAATACCTGCAAATGGTCTGTACAATGTACATGGCCATTCTTAACACAATGCTTGATGGCTGCTTATAAAATGTGACACCTCCTCTACAATGTCCTATTTAAAAAATAATAAAAGCAATTTGAAAGAATAGTAGGTTATTTATTATTTATTATTTCTAACAATTAGTCTCCACCAGGCCAAAGGTGTGGCCAAGACTATGTTTTCAACCCTGTCCGAGTGTCCGTCTAATCTCCTGCACCGTTGGACCACTCGGAGTGAAACTGTACGCACACTCCCTAACCCCCAAAATACTCTCTTTGTTGTTGTTTTTTAAACATTATTTACAGCCTGTTATAGCGCTACCAGGAAGCAGATTTTTGCAAAACACACCCTAAGCTGCAATGCTAGCCTGACATCGTGTTGCGGGCATAGACTGTAAAAAATATGGACAAAGCATTCCCCGGACGTAAAATGAAGCCTGTAATTCCTTGCATTGTAAATCGCCATCTTTCCAGATCCGTTTTGGCCCAGCTGGCCATTGGCTGGCCCAGACAACGAGGCGGGACTTCCCCCCTTACTCTTCGTTGGTTTTTATTTTGACTGAACGGGGGGTGGCTCCCGTTCATAGACTGTAACGGTAGCCACGCCCCCCTCAGAACATACTCGACTTTATGGTAATTTTGTTTATAAATGGGACCATAATTTTCCAAAAAGAATATTATGACATGAGAAATGAGACTTTAAACTAGTGACTGGAAGCAGAAAGTATTCATGGCCATGTTTATTAAGGTAATACAGTCTAGGTGAAGTTGGGCCCAAATACATGGGCCTCTATGGAGCTATGGGTTTTTTGGGCCCAATGACAGCGCCACAACAGGCCATTATATGAACTTTCAGGAAGTCCCGATTTCCTTAGTGGCTTCACGAAATATCTGTCTGACTACCCCCCTGGTTGCGGGTCCGAATCCCGATCCTGATGACCTTTGCTGCATGTCACTCTCCATCTCTCACCCTGTTTCCTGTCAGTCTACTCTCCTATCAATAATAGACCAAAAATAAATCTTCCTAAAAAATAGTCCTACAGATTTTGTCGAAACAAATCTCTATAGTCATGTGACCAAGACGGATTTGTCAGATTTTTTATATTCCTTCATGATTGGCGATTGACTTCCAAAGAGTGGCCCGTTTTGAACAATATGCCTCAAACCATGAACGCAGCGTCCAATTGCTGTGAAACTTTGCACGCATTCACAGAATTTTCCACTAGGCCAAGGAAGTGCCACCCTAATTTTTTCAAGTCGATTCACGTTTTGGCCTACAACTGTTGAACTGTAGGTCATACAATGAAAATATGTACCCTGTACCCTGTGTGATCTAGCTGTCACATTTCTTGTATACCATTCCATTTGGCTAGGATTCGTTTTGCATCATGAATGCAGCGCCTGAATGTTGGGAAACTTTGCACGCACATTCCCACTACGCCAAGGAAGAACCTCCATCCCAAATGTTTCAAATCTCCTTATGGTGGCGCTAGACCAGCGTTTTGGCGAATAACTTGAACAGTACAATACATCTATTTTCCATGGATTCCTTGGATCATGATACAACTTATACAGTAGGCCCTGCTGTGCATACATATAGTATAGTATATAGTGTGTTTTCTTCAAAATACACTTTTTACTACTACTCTGTACTACTAAATTGCACTCAGAATTTTACAGTGTAACACATTGGGTTTACTGTAAACTGCAGGAAATGTGATTGAAGCAATGAACCCCCACCCAGTAATGCTGTTACTATGGAGGATTATCCTGTCCTTCCGTTCTAGATACAGTACAGTATATGACACAAGGGGAATGTGAAATAGAAGCGCGTAGGCAGTGTGTGTGGACATGCACAGTACTGTACGTGTATTGTACGGTATGTGAATGTGTATGTGCGCGCGTGTGTGTGTGTGTGTGTGGGGGAGGTCATGGTTGAGATCACGGGAGCTTCACATCATTAATAAACATTTGAGCTCAAACGCACCCAAAAGAATGACGACAACCATATTATAATCTACTACTAACTGAGTTGCTGACGGTCACGGGTGAATAGAGGTGAAGGATGTTCAAGACGAGAATGAGGCCATTGAAATACTGTGTGATTGTGTGATGTGTGTGTGTGTATGTGTGTGTGTGTGTGTGTGTGTGTGTGTGTGTGTGTGTGTGTGTGTGTGTGAGAGATAGAAAGCTACAGTGAGAGAAAGAGAGAGAGAGAGAGAGAGAGAGAGAGAACTGAAATTAGAAAATAGAATAGAATAGAAGGTGCGTGACATCATCATCATACCCGGAAGATGTGGGAACGCCTACTGACTGGCAAAAAGCTACTTTCTGGCTGTGACAGCCCATACATCCAAACAGAAAACTCATAACTAAAGGAAAGGAAAGGAAAGGAAAGGAAAGGAAAGGAAAGGAAAGGAAAGGAAAGGAAAGGAAAGGAAAGGAAAGGAACAAAGAAATAGTGTGTTCATGTCCTGGAGATGATGCGTGCAGAAGTCAGGGGGTGAATGTATGTTCCATGGAGGCCAACAGTAAGAAAGGCCTCTCTCTTCTTGCTCTGCCTGACCCCCCTTTTCTACCACAGTGACAAATTGCAGTCACAGCCTTGTGAGGACGCTATGTGATCTGCCTGTGCGACGCTTGGGCGGAGGCGGGAGGGAGGGCAATAGATGGATAGTGAAGGGCAAAGGGAGAGACAAGGGGTGGCCGCATTATTGTGAAAGGAAATATGAGGCCGTGTTCATTCCATGAGGAGGTCACGATGTATGCGACACACTGCCAGTGTAAGAGGGCGGGGACTTGTGCGATTGTGTCACAGAATTGTGTGTGAGAAGGGAGGGGCGTAGAGATAGGGCGAGCTGTAAGAGAGGAAAAATGAGGGCAACAGAGAAAGAGAGAGATTAAAACAGGAACAGACAGAGGGAGGAGGAGGAGGGGGGCAAGTACCAGTGGGAGGCTCTGAATGTCTGGTTATAGATATACAGTCAGCAACTCCCAAGGCAGCTGAGCTTAGAAAGATGAAGGTAGTCAAAATGCGAATGACGGTGCGTGTTTGAGACATGGTGGGTGTCTCTCTGACTGAGTGTGTGTGTGTGTGTGTGTGTGTGTGTGTGTGTGTGTGTGTGTGTGTGTGTGTGTGTGTGTGAGTGCGCGCAAGCGTGTGCGTGCGTGTGTGTTTCTCTATCTCTATTCCTGCTTTGCAACATGGGTTGAGGATTTGCTTTGAAGACATTTGCATAATATGTGTATGCATTGCATTCACACCATGAATTATGTGTGCTTGTGTGTGCACTTTTGAAAGCGTTCTGCTCTCTCTCTCTCTCTCTCTCTCTCTCTGACAGGGTTTATGCATATGACTACGATTGTGTGTGTGCATCTGTTGACGGGTACGCATATATTCTTACACGTTGTTCTGTTAGCATCGGTGTCATTCGGAAGCTCTCCTCTCCACCTCGCGGCTGGAGGAACTAATGTGGAGGCAGTGAGGCGTGTGGTGAGCAGAGACTGCCTGGTGGAGCGCGGGGCTCAGCTGCCCCTCACCGCACCCAAGGGCCCCCCACGGAGCCGCCAGCTCCTCGTGGGTTTACACTTTACAGCTCTGGTAGAACCAGAACAGGCAATAAAACCCAACCACACACACACACAAACACGGACTGGGAATGCCCACCCACAGATTGTTCTGCTGAAGTACAGTACTAATTTGTGAACAGTTGTTGTGGTAGATCTGTCACACAGACTGGATCAGCTGGACCTCAGATCCTGTAACCCGGAGGTGCGGTCGCATCCTAAGTAGCCACAAGTACAGTTCCCAACCTGTGGGAAACGGATAAATCCTACAGTTTATGCTTTAATGTTATGCTCTTCGGGGTCAAGTAGAACTTTCATTAAGATTAACCCCTTTAAGCTGGAGGAAGAGTTGTGGGAACTCTCTTTGAGGCTTATTCATACTACCTCTTTATGTCTTAGACATTGCCTAATTCAATTCAAAATAGTACATCGTTTGCATTTCTCGAGAGAAAAACTATCTAAAATGTATCCTGACATTGACTCTACTTGTATAAGATGTCATCTGGAGCCAGCCTCTGTTGGACATAATATGTCAAGGAAGTGCATCCCCAGAACATATTATGTTCTGGGGATGCACTTCCTTGAACCCATTTTGGAATAGTATTTTTGATGCTTTCTCAACCATCTGTCATATGCCAATTGCGCCCAACCCGATAACTGCTATATTTGGAGTTCCCAACGACGATGCACCAATTACTTCTCCCCAAGCCAATTTCATAGCTTTTGCTTCACTCATAGCGAGGAGACTTATTCTCCGCAATTGGAAATCTGATAAACCTCCAACATTTACAAGTTGGGTCAAGGATGTTCTATCCTTTATACCATTGGAGAAGCTCAGATACAACAGGTTCAAATCTCGCCAGAAATTTGTAAAGGCTTGGTCCCCGTTCCTTGAATTCACCCTTTCACTGTCCTCCGACTCACTGTCCTTTGATGATGTGTCCTAAGTGTTTTTCCTACATGTAATTTGGTTCACTGTGTAGCCCCTTAATCTAGTAAAAGGCAAATTTTATTTTATTGTATTTACTTCATTTATTATTTATATCCTTTAATACCTGTTTATTTTATTTTGTTGTTGTTTTTTAGTTTTCGTTTTTTTTTTTTGTGTTGTTGTTGTCTTGCTTTGTGATGGAACCGGGGAGGGTGGGGTATATGTGGGGTTGTTTGTCTACAAAAATTGAAAATCTTATAAATAAAGTTGTAAAAAAAAAAAGATTAACCCCTTTATTGCAATGATAGTGTATTGTATATGCTCAGCTGGTGTGGCTCTGCTTCCATGATGTTAAAGAACAATCGGTCTAAACATGACATAGACTCTGAGATCAAACCCCCCCAAAGCAGAGCCTAAAGATGAATTGTTATACAATGCACAATGAAAAACATACTGACATTCGGAAGACAAAAATGCTACTACGGGATCGAGGCTTGGGAGGAGGAGGAGGAGGTAGTTTCAATCCAATCCAATCCAATCCACTTCATTTATATAGCACATTTTACAACGCCCTGCACTGCGCTGCACAGAAAATCTAAAAGCTAAATACACTACTGTATATAGCTAAAACACAGAAAAACAACAAAAAACTGTAAAATAAGGAGAAACATCACTAAAGAATACAAGTCACAGCAGCGTCAGCAGACAGTGAAACAAAGCATAGACCACATCTTAAACGGGATCAAAAGCCAAGGTAGAGAGGGGGCCAGTTTGATATGGGAGGGGAGCTCATTCCATAATGTGGAGGCTACTACTGAAAAGCCTCGGTCAGTCTTTAAACATGTCTTTGGGACCTCAAGTTTCAACTGGCCCGCAGACCGCAATGAATGACCTTGAGGGAGTGTAGACTTCTAGAAGTTCGTTGAGATACTGAGGTGCCAAACCATTCAGTGATTTAAAAACAAATGATAAAATCTTCAAATTAATTCTGAAGCGAACGGGGAGCCAGTGAAGTGAAGCCAGAATCGTGTGTTATGCGGTCACGCCTGATCACTGACAAGCTGCAGTATAGTGCTAGCGGCTATGCTGAGTGTGCAGCATGAAAGAGTGTTGGACAGTCTGCTTGATGGAACCATTAGGATTGTGAGCCAATGTGATAGGATGGTGAATGAGTGTTGACCGGTCTGGCTTGTTCCTGCATGCCTGAACTACGAACTAAGCAATACTTTATTGGTTAAGGGCTACAAGACTGACCTGGCCTGAACCAGCCATATTTAACAATTTGGCCAAGAGTGCCTTCATTCTACTACGTCTACACTACAACGTGGTAGAATAAAGGTTATACTGACTCCAATTAAAACATTTGAGTGAGAGTTCTATCTAACTGTTACCGTTATGGTAGAGAAGTGGAGGTGGCTCATGGAAGTCAACAAGCTTCCGCATGCGTCCCGGAAAAGATGCGCTGTGATTGGACAGTAGTCACTTGAGTGACAGCGAGAGACATGGAGGAGTCGCTTCCGCTTGACTTCCTGCCTTCATTTGAGACACACAATTGTGACAGCTAGACACACCACACAACGCGACAACTACAGAGGCATCAGCTTCAGCTCAATTCCTGCCAAAATAAACCCATTCTGAAAAATGTCAAATATTTATATAGCAGCATCAAATATCTTTCATTTTTGAATACTGTACATACTGTACAGAACCCCAAGAGGGGTTCCCGTCCAGAAGGGTTATAACACCAAAAGGGGTTAACAGGATTATTCAACACCCTATTTGGCCTGTGCTAGACCCCCTGCTAAATCAAAAGGGGTTAACAGGATTATTCAACACCCTATTCGGCCTGTGCTAGACCCCCTGCTAAGTCAAAAGGGGTTAACAGGATTATTCAACACCCTATTCGGCCTGTGCTAGACCCCCTGCTAAGTCAAAAAAGGCAAACTTATCTGCATTCTGAGGGCATACGGCATTCCTCAGAAGCTACTGCAAGGATATCAGCAGGTCCTATATTCGAGCCAAGGTCAACTCACCTGACGGTGAGTTCAAAATCCTTGCCAAACTACTGCATTTTTCCCCAACTCTTAATTATTCTACTCGACCAAGCATTGAAGAAGGTAATCTTTGGACGTGAAGAAGAGCTCGGGTTCGACCTAACACCAGGAGGACTTGTCGTGTACCAGTTGTCATACTTATTTACCTTGACTAGGCCAGCGACATCACGCTCACTTCAAAACACTGCTGAGCAAACCTGTGCGCTCATGTTGGCAGTCAAAACAGAATGCCTAGGAGTGGGACTTCAGCTGAACATAAAGAAAACTAAGGTCTTGGCCTTCAACACAGATGACAAGACAGTCGTGTGCAACAGAAGTGCCCCTCAAAGTGGAGGAAGATAGCATTGTATGTGTGTGTGTGTGTGTGTGTGTGTGTGTGTGTGTGTGTGTGTGTGTGTGTGTGTGTGCGTGTGTGCACGTGCGTGTACAGTATGTGTATGTATTTAAACTAGAATCTCGCGTAAACAGCGCTTCTGCATGCTCCGCATACCTGTACGTCATGGTATATGACTTGGCGATCAGAATTGCACACAAAGCTACGTTACCATTTGCAATTGTGTTTATTTGCAATGTGGGCGTGGAATTCTCTCAAATGTAATAAGAGATAAGTTTACCTGAACATAGAGTAGGTTTAGTTGGACAGGGTCCCGTGAATCAACGTTCTGGTCCGAGTAGAAGAACTTGCGCCTGAGCAGCAGGGTCTCACTCTCCTCTACGCCTTGCTCCCTGAATGTCCTGCTGTGGTCCAGCCAGTTCACTGTCAGAACAACATATATACACGTTACCCCACACATACACAGTTCACTGTCAAAACAACATATATACACGTTACCCCACACATACACAGTTCACTTTCAAAACAACATATATACACGTTACCACACACACACACACACACACACACACACACACACACACACACACACACACACACACACACACACACACACACAGTTTGCTAGAGGAGCAAAGACTTCAAATTATTAGTGGCCAATATGACCTAAAAAGAAATGGACCATGAGGATTTTGCTGACTCCTTTTGTCTGATGTTGTTGAAAGATAGATGAAAAATAAGAACTGCGATGCCTCAAAAGTGACTTTCCTTTTCCACTTCATTCATTAAAGTACTACATTATATCTATCACAGAAGTGGATATGTTGTCAAATACGCCTTTATCAGAGGAAGAATGAATGAATCAATGGCAAAATGAATGATGATGACAGATAGGCACAGACATACTGTCTGATGGATATACTTAGACAATCTGCCAGATTAATCACAGCCATGTGAACTTCTTGACGGTACACACAGGGGCCCGTCGTTTGCACTGCTTTTTGCTGAGAAGAGAGATACCATCTCTATATACAGTTGAGAGGGTGATTTATATATTCACACGTTTCAAAAATGTAATTGATGTCCCCTGGGGAAAAGATAACGGTATTAATTTCATTAAACTTTGATATGCCGAGCTATAAATTTGACTTAAGTGATTAAGCCCACGTTCAGATGATGCTGTTGGGTCCGATTAATTAATAATGAATAATAATAAGAAAAAAACACATCAAGGGCACAGTGGTCTCTAGATATGGTCCACACTGTGGGGCGTCTTTAGGAAGCACTTACAGTCATCGTCTGTGTGGAGTTTGGCTTTGAGCTTTTCCATCTTCCTCTCGTCACGCAACAGAGTCCTGTCCTTCTTTAGCGTTCCCATTCCATCCTCCTTCTTGTCGTCTGTCGTCTCCTGGATGACGGAGTACTCCTCGTAGTTGGTGATACCTGAAAGAGTAAATGAAGGAGAGCTCTCAGGAGAAGGTGCCGACCAGACCCGACATGCAAGAGAAAATCAATTCTCTCCCCTTTTCTCCTTCTCCTGTTCTTTATCTCCTTGGTCTCCACTTGCCCATGGTACTAACAGGGGCAATGCTGTTATCCAGCAATGCATACTAAAATTGGAGCTCTGAGAAGGGGAAGAAACCAAGCAGAAAGGCTTCTATACAAACACCGGCCAACAAAGAGATCTGTCAGACACGCGTCCCTCTTCTCCACACCCAATTGAACTTGGTCGCGGCCTAGAGTAATTTAAATGTACAGTACCGTTCAAGGAATACCTTATTGTACAGTGTAGGCCTTCACTACAACAACACTCCATCATTTAGGAGGAGCAAGCTGCATATATCTTGATAAATCACACCACCAACAAAAAAGACAAACTGCAACTTTATGACGCGTGCAGCAAATGTTCTTGAATACCAATACTTAATAAAAATGCTTTCTTGAGCTGAGCCTATGGAATAAATGCAGAGACATGGGGGAGTCTTTTCCCCCTCATGTGTGGTTTATGGTGCATATGACTTGGACTAAAAATAAGACGGGAGGATGAATAATTCAAGCCAGGCCGATGGGATGACAAGATTGGAGTGTGCTGTATCGGGGGAAAGTGTCACTAACCTATTCTGCTGCATATAGTTACAAGCAGCTCTCCGACCGTTTTGGAGTCGTCCACCATAATGGTTTTAACCGCACCGTCCAGCATTTTGATCTTCTGCGGCCTCTGCTTCTTCTTGTACTCCAAGATGTCCTGAGAAGCACGGCAAGGAAAACATATACACGTATATCCCTTTAATATAAAAACAAATAAAATAAAGGGCCTTTATTTGATTTAGCCACATGAAACCTAGCCTCCCTAAATCCTATTATGGGCATGTCATAATAGGCGAACATTCGGTGAGGTGAATGTTCAGCAAAAATAGCAGATCTACAAGCTCACAATGTGCCGTGTTGTGAGCTCTACACCAAAGAGATTTGTCACACACACAAAAAAAAGGAGGGGGCCCCCGGGGGGACACACCGGTCAATGGAATATATAGGGTTTAGTTAACCAGTCAGTCATCTTTCTTCTTTTCTTCTCAGAAATAACTCAAACGTACCCCATTTCTCAGCATATAGTAATCCAACGTTCTTCCAGACTCCAGCCAGATTCCTTTTCTAGGATCCTCGTCGGACAGGAAGAGGCCATAATCGGAGGCTAAACACAAAGGGACAGAGAGGGAGAGCATGTAAGATGATGCAACAATAGAGCTGCAACAATATTTTCTAAGCAATTATTGAATTGGAATTAAATAGAATCAATTTTATTGATTCCATTTCAATGCATCTAATTATCAAAAGTGCTTTTTTTATACAAAACATATATGCGCAACCGCAGTTTGGGTGGATTTGTGTCAATTATAATTATTAATTATCACTGGATAAATCGTGGGTGAAATAATGCAGGAAATAGATTAATAACATCTATCTATAGGCCTATGATGTAGCTGTAGTGAGAGAGAAACTTAAAAAGAAAAAAAGGGAGGAATAAAAGTTTTTGGGAGTGATTTAGTTAAAGTTCGAAACCCTGCCGACGCGATGTGAGAAAGTGAATGAAGACGGAGCTTCATTTACCTTGCTGTTAACGGCTTAGAGTATATATGAATAGAGACGGCACCCAAGTTCTCCTCCCATCCACTTGCATTAAGTTGCTCTAAAGCGCATGAGGCGATTTCACTCCTCCTTCCGAGTAGGAACAGAGTGCATTCTGGGATGGATTGGGCCCAAACACATGAACGCGCTGCCGTTGACTATCATTGCACGCGTTCACTTGCGTTCACGTATGAAACAGCGTTCACGCGTCATCATGAATGTGCACAATGATAGTCAACGGACCAGCGCGTTCATGTGTTTGGGCCATAGACTGTAAAAAATATGGACAAAGCGTTCCGCGGGTCTAACGTGAACGTAAAATGAAGCCTGTCAGTCCTTGCAATGGAAGTCGCCATCTTTCTAGATCCGTTTTGGCCCAGTTCAGGCCAGCTGGCCCATTGGCTGGCCCAGACAACGAGGCGGGACTTCCCCCTTCTTCTTCGTTGGTTTTTATTTTGACTCGAGTGGGTGGGGGATCCCGTTCATAGACTGTAACGGTAGCCACGCCCCTCAGAACATGCGCGACTTTATGGTCATTTTTTAAATAAATGGGACCATAATTTTCCAAAAAGAATATTATGACATTAGAAATGAGACTTTAAACTAGTGACTGGAAGCAAAAAGTATTCATGACCATGTTTATTAAGATAATACAGTCTAGGTGAAGTTGGGCCCAAATACATGGACTTCTATGGGGCTATGGGTTTTTTTGAGCCCAATGACAGCGCCACAACAGGCCATTATATGAACTTTCATTTCCTTAGTGGCTTCACAAAATATCCGTCTGACTGCCCCCCTGGTTTGGGCCCACACTGCAATACCAAATTCGGCCACTATGTCCATTTCGCCTCAGGGTCTCAAAAGTATTTTTTTGGGTGAACAATACAACTTTAAGCTGTATTTCATACAGCCGATCAGCTCGTTTCGAGCTTGCAAGATCGGCCATATCATCCATTTGTTCGATAAACCGTTGCACCCCTAAAGCCCACCCACTTTGATCATGTTATGAAACTTGAAGGTGCTGGAGCCATCTGCTACCTTGTCCTGTCTGGGCCTCTGGAACCCTCTCTCTGATGATCCTACAGGCGTCGTACACAGGTGTGGATGGTTCAAACTGCATGGTCTTCACCACGTTGCACTGGCGGACGCAGATCTTGAGCGACAAGGCCACCATCTTGGCGGGTGGTATACTGACCTCACCAAACTACAGCACACACCTGTGATAAACACAATGTAAAAGTAATGGATTGAGCATTACGTTCCCAACAAAATCCTAATAGTATTAAGTGTGTGTACAGATGTGGTGGAAAAAGTACTTTTTACTTAAGTAAAAGTAGCAATACTACAATATAAACGGTGTTTAAAATATGACTTGAGAAAAAGTACAAAAGTAATTTGCATCAGAATAAGTACAGTACTTGAGTAAATGTAATTCGTTACTTTATACCTGTGAAACAAATAATAAAATGATTATAGCAATTATCAACATAATCAAAAGAGTCAACGAAAGAACAAGATTACAATACAGGACCTCCTCACTGGTCAACAAAAACACCTTGAAGACCCTAACAGGAGCCCATAGTTTGTTCGACTATGCATGCACCTCTTGGTACCACAGACTTCCCAAAACAAATTGGTCAGGCTACTACTTGGCCTCACTCCCCGAACCCACCTCACCTATTTGGACAGGCTGGAATGGCTTAGTGTACAGCATCTTGCAATGGGTCTGGTCCACAATATTCGCTACACCACAAGATACCCATGTACCTGTCTAAATGGTACTTCCTTAATGTCAACGAAAACCACACACAGTCACACACCAGAGGGAGTTCAACAAACCATGTGCAACCCAGATTCGGCACAAACAAGGGACTAACTTAATTTTGCTCCTATGCCACCAAAATGTGGAACGGCCATTAATATTAAGACTCCTTCAAAACCACTCTCAAAGGGCACCTATGGACGGCTGCAATTCCAACCTGGCCCCCGTAAAGTCTGAGCCCTCCCCCCCAATTGTTTTTCCCTTTTTACTTCCTTTATATGATGATTTCCTGTTTTGTTTTCATATAGAAGTGTATATTTGCGCGTCTCTAAATGTTCTGATGCATTGAAAATGATCGACCCTGTTGTAAATGTGTAATGCTTAATCATGTTGTCGTCCACAGTAACAGTTCTTGTATAGAGTTGTGCTTTCTTTTGAAATGTACTGTATTCTATATACTGTTAATCAATCAATCAATCATTCAATCAATCTCATACAACAATTCCTAGAAGACACAGAATCCGTATACTGTATCACCGTATCAGTAGCAATCTATTCCTCCCGACATCTAACGGTTATACAAATGGGAAAGTTTACTGTTTAGCATTAGCTGAACTAATGCAAGCAGTAACCTTTCAGCAGAAACAATTGTCTACCCAATCGGTGATAATAATAGGAGATTAGGAGTCGAGACGCAGAACACAGTAAAAATGGCATTCTACAGCGGCATATGTACTCTTTCCCTTCTTTGCATTCATCTCCTTATTGAGAGCAATCAGAGGGTGTTGTAGCAAAATTAGGGTGAATCTTTTCAGCTGCCATAACACCTGACAGGACAAAAGAAAATGGGAAAATACAAACACTACTAACAGTGTGAATTCCTCCCCTGCTTCTTGTCCTTAGCTATAAAAAAATAGCGGAAGAGAGCTTGTTCACTATTTGAGCCCATAATACTGTACATTAATTGACAGTATTCTTTGGTTCAACTCTACAAGGAATCTAGTGCTTCTTTTACAGCATGGCTCTGTAGAAGCTAACGTTTATTAGTGTCTGCGTGTGTGTGTGTGTGTGTGTGTGTGTGTGTGTGTGTGTGTGTGTGTGTGCGTGTGTGTGTGCGTGCGTGCGTGTAATCTCACTGGACCAAGAAATGCCACATTTCTTGAGTGCGGGTCTAGTTAGTACCTCCATGTACGTCCCTTTCATATAAAGTTTTATACTGTATGTTTACAATTATAAAGACATTTTGGATTTACCCAGGCTGCTAATAATACTGTAATACTGCTTTCAGATTCAGGAACCTGGGGGACCACCCTTGCGGTGCTCCAGAGTCCAGAGTACAATCAGAAGGGCCGAGCAGGTGTAGGACAAAATGGAAGACCACCAGATTGACAGTGGCAACATGAGAATCATGAGGCAAGGGCTTCAGAGGGAGAACCAGATGCATAGAGAAACTCTCTACCGCTCTCCAGTTGGAGCTGGTTTGAATCGAACAACACCAACCAGCCAGAGTCTGCCCCACCGGTGTGTGGAGGCCAGCACATTAACCATCTTGGAGGTTGACATGCATAGTAGAACTTCCATTTTCAACCTATCCTCATATAATTGATCCTGCCTCATGAAGACCTTTTTTGCAAATTAAATAAAGTAAGTCTACTATGGAGCTCTAAAAACAATTGCGGATGTTCCTTCTTTCTCTTTGATATATTTGCATTCATGCCTTGACATCCAGCGCCTGTCCTAAATACAGGCAAAAGATGTGCACACAATCCTCTCTGTGAACCATTTTTCCCTACTCAGTCATAGGCGGGCTGTGGGCATGCAGTTCAGAAACCTGCCTACCAGTGATATCATCGTTAGTTTTTTTTGTTTGTTTTTTTCTCTAACATTTTGTATTTATTTTATTCACACGAGAACAATGGCTTCCATTATAGCATGCTAACTTTCCAGGAATAGAAAGCCTGCTGTTTCTATTATCTTGGATTCACCGGTAAGCAACTTCCTCAGAGACATAGACAGAGTAGACAAAATCGTACCAAATTATCATGAACATTAGTGAGGACTAGTGTTGCGCATGTCAGGGTTTTGGCCGCAGGTCCCGCATGTATTTATAATTTGTTTTTCGTCCCAGCTCGACCCACACCACCGCATCCCACCGACATTAAATACACGCTGAATACGGCTTCTATTCCGTCAAAAAGGTGCATGTAAACAGCCTTAAGCTAATAATGTCACTGGCAAGCACGCAAGACTCAGTGTGTTACACGAACACCATTCATCTATCACCGATGCCTTGGAGCCTGTGGTAGTCGTGTAATGATTCTACCGTATTCAATGGGTCAATACTTGGTGTAACACATGGGTGACGGACTGACGGTATAACTGGTCTTCTTTAAACTTTACATTTATTTGTCGCACGCGTGCTGTGTGCAGAGTAAGGCCGACCGTGGAAGTGGTGAAGCCCAGCTGAGCACACAGCTCCACAACAGTCCAGTAGGCTGCAGTGTGCACTCTTGAATTGTTTACCACACTTCCTCGCAGGACAAGTGAAATTCTATTATACATTATTTATCCCGCCCCAACCCACCTCGTCAATAGTTAAATGTCTTACTCTTGACTTGGCTCAGCCCGACCCGTCGGCCCGTGCAAAACTAGTGAATAGTTAATTAGTTATAATGAAGATAGGTTGAAAATCGGTTAAGTTGTCCTTGTAGAAGACAAGGACAGGACATCAGCTGGTGAGAGTGTATTCGGATATTATAAACCTAGCTCTCTCTAGGTTGTGGTCCCCACAGGCCTCAAAATGTCCCCAAGGACTCCAAGAAGCATGTCTGAAGTTGTCAGATTGGTGAGGGACTACATTTGTTCCATGCTGCCTGCCACGGTGTACGTGCCACTCTGAACCCATGGCATTTTGCATATTTTCAAAACAGATCCACTGAACATGCACACCGGCCTCCCCTCCCTCACCTGGATGAGGGCAACAGATACAACAGAAGCTTGTGGACTACAGTTCAGCATTCAACTCTAGACTTCTACCGTATACTCGACACAAAGCTCTAGGCCTACGCATGACCATGTGCAGCTGGATTCTGTAATCTTTCTTTGTTCTTTTGTTCTCACAAACAAAAAAAGATTTCACCCACTCTTTTACACCTGTAATAGTGTGATGTGACAATTAAATTGATTCTTATACTGAATTCACAGCCTGAACATATAGACATTAGACAATAGCTTCCCTTTCGTGCGGATTCCAAACCCCACATAGCGGAGAACGTTGAGAGTTGGGAGGAGTGAAGTTTATAAGGAGGAGTTGTGAATGAACTCCCCACTGGCTGAGGCTCTTTCACGGCCATGGCCACCATCCTCCACCCATGTGGCCCCCCACCAAGTGCCTGCTTGCCTGGGTTTCTCTCCACACAAAGTGGCAGAGACAGGCACAAAGACGCAGGGCGCTGCGTGGGCCCTTCTCCATACAGGCTGGCGGAGGAGCCCCACTGATCCTTTGTCACCCAGCTGAGTCACAGACACTCGTAGTGAGACTATGCAAGTTGACAGCAAGGCAGACCACATGCACGTACTGTACAGTGTACACACCTGCAAACACACACACACACACACACACACACACACACACACACACACACACACACAGTCACACACAGTCACACACACACACACACACACACACACACACACACACACACACACAATTCACATTCAATTCCACAGAGACGTTTCTATCATGTGCAGTACCCTTTCTACCCCCACAGCGGACCATAAAGTGCTCCTTTTAACCACCATCCTGGTCCATACAGAAAGGCTGGCCTGTATTGAATTAGGTTTTGTTTACTACAGTAAAAAAACATTAAGATGTGAAAATGGAATAAGAGCAGCTCAGAGGACAGTCTAAACACAGGACAATTCAATTGAGAACAGAAGAAGCAGGAGCCATCTGGAGGGGATGTGGCTCTAATGATGGGTTCTAATACCAGTGGCAGGCAACATAGAGAGCCGGAGAGCAGCAGCAACCACTGTGATTACTGGACCAGTTTGTCACACCGCAGCTAGGGGGGTGACAGCCGCACTGTAAAACTGTGTTCATTTCACTCTGAGAGCGTACGAATGTAATCCAATGGACTCTTGTGGGTCGCTTGTGGTTTACAGGACCTCTGTGAGTTACAAATGGTTAAATTAACACTGATGCTTTTTTGTGCAGGCTGGCCATACAAGCTGCAATGCATCAATCTAATGAGGGTCGATCAGTTTGACTGGCAGAATCACCTGACTGCTTCCAGCGTAACGATGCCTTCTTGACTTGCAGCAATGAACAGGTTTAGTTGATTCGCTTTAGTGTTTTTTAGAATGGCATCCGAGAAACCACTTGTGTGCTGTGACTGCCTACAGTGATTTGTCCCGCCGCATGGACATGGAGAGGCTGAACACGTAGTGCAGACTGCAGAGCACTGACTGTCCTCGTCAAGCAGGGATTTCAAGGGGTCTATCGTCTATGCAAAGTGAGCTGAGATCACAGTTTCCAGCTGGGAGGGGTAAACAAGCCCTTACAGCTGTTTCAAAAGGCTGTCAGCACAGCTTTAGAAACCATGACAAGTTTACAACATTGCACAATACTGTCACTTGTGGTTTACAGGATACAAGTCCGTATACAATACTGCAGCATATCACATCGTTTCAACTAGCTCTGTTCCATAGCCTTCCTGCTTCCAGGAAGGCTATGCGACTTTCCGGTTTAAATCTCAAATCGAAATCAGACCAGCCTCTCCTCTTTAGTGGAAATCTCACGAACGTTTGACCTACTCACCAATACAAACACGGGTTGTGTCAATAGAAAGCCTACTTTCCTTAGTGGAAGCACTCTGAGCCCCCCACCACACGTATAAACGGTACTTTTTGGCCAGAAAGGGATTTTTTTTCCACCGGAGGAAAAATATTCTCTATGAGGCAGTTCTCTGGGAAATATCAGTAGAGGGCGCAGCGGAGTAACTAAAATGTATTTTTTCCGGTGGAAACAAAATCACAGTCACATCATAAAAGTACAGTTTATACGTGTGGTGGGGGGCTCAGAGTGCGTCCACTAAGGAAAGTAGGCTTTCTATTGACACAACCTGTGTTTGTATTGGTGAGTAGGTCAAACGTTCGTGAGATTTCCACTAAAGAGGAGAGGCTGGTCTGATTTCGATTTGAGATTTAAACCGGTGAGTCGCATAGCCTTCCTGGAAGCAGGAAGGCTATGGAACAGAGCTACGTTTCAACTTACTTGTTTGCTATATCGTTACAAGGAATATTTCCCACTCACAACTCAAAGGTCTACAAGAACATGGTGAACTAACACAGATGATATTTCAATTCACCAGTGAAATAATTATCACTTAGAATGTACTGCCAAGTGCCAAGTTCTGCCAACATCTTTCTTAGCTGTATAGGGCAATATCCCAATTCCCATATGTAAGGTTTGGATGGAAATGAGATAACGCTGTGATGATAATATAATTATATGATTACAACCCCTGCAGTCTCACCACGACACAAATCATAGAGATGAATCTCAAGGTCAAGGCATTTAACTGAAACCATGAGGGAACAGGAATAAGATTAGGAAATAACAGAATTTCATACTGTTATCTGCTCCAGCAGCATTTGTGCATAGGAGAGCAGACTTTAGCACACATGCACACGACCACAAAGCTCATATCAGAAACTCACACAGGCTTATCCTCCTAAGACAAGTGCAACTTGAATGCTCATTTGCTCATAGGATTCCTGGGCTTGCAAGCTACTATTAAGTTGTTATTTAACTAAGCATGTGGCATGTCAATGGTATCGAGTGGAGGTTGTGAAAATAGTTCCATCATCAGCAGTTCTCGAGATGGCTCAGAACGGCAGGATGAAAGAGGCGGTGTGTCGGGATATGCTAATGAGCTCTGTCTCTCGACTCACCTCCTTTGCTCTGCACTGACATGCTCAACACAACGTTAGCCTTTATCCCTGATCTGATTGAAGCAGGGTCAGCTAAATTTAAGTCCAGAGCATGTCTCTGGAGGGAAGCGCAGAGGAACATGCATAGCGTTTTATAACACGTTTTTCCAATAAGAATCCGGAATGGAAGCCGTGCATGTGCCGCATTCTATACAAGCGTATTAGACACAAGCGGATCCGGACAAATTACGCATCTGGTCTATGTCGGGTCCACTTGCGTCTACTGCTCTTATATGGGATGTGGCTTGTGTAGTGGAGATGTTCCGCATCATATGCATCTTGTGTAAATCCTCCTTAAACTATGATTTATACTTACAAGTGATATGAGTTTCCAAGCTTAATTGTCTTTTTCCTGTTCGTTCATGAGCCTTGTTTGGGGTTAGAAGTTATCAATCTGTCTTCGTCCCTTAGCTTGTGAATTTTGCCAAAATAATGTGTGTTGTATATCGTCTCGTTCGGGTGGAAACCTCATAGGTGCACTTTTCAGGATTCAAATTCAAAACCAACGAAAGTAGAAAAAGTAGCAGCGTTTCGAGCTTGCAGATCTACTACTTTTGATGCTTTCGAGTTCATCCATACTCTCCTCTCTACCCTCCCCGTATTCCTTCCCCTCTCTCTCACCTGACACTAACCCCAACCTTTCTCTCCACTATCTCATCTGCTTTTTTTCTTTTTTATATATTTAGTTTTTATTTAAAACAATTCACAAAATACACATACCACCCGTCCACAACCCTCCCCCATCCCCACATACAAACCCACATACTGTACATAGAAGACAGCACCGTTAAAGCATAATAACAATAATAAAAATGAAATTAAAATACAAAAAACATGGAAAAAACTAAACAAGAAAGAAAACAAAACAAGAAGGGACAAATCTACTATACAAAAAGTAAGTTGTTTCTAAAAGCAATAGACTAGACTGAGATACAGTAGCTGAAAATAACTAACCTATAACATTTCTGATACCGGTATGGACAATTTTTCCATATAATTCAAATAAGGTTGCCAGATCTTCAAAAATGTTTCAAACCCTTTAGAATTTCTCAAAAGATAAGTAATCTTCTCAAGATGAACACAATTGTTCATTTCTGAGAACTCTCATCTGCTTTTGACCATCACTGTCCTCTCTCCTCCAGGCCAGCACGCCCATGTCCACCGGCTCCCTGGTTATCTGAGACCCTCAGAGCTGAACAAACACCTCTCAGATCAGCTGAAAGGAAGTGAATTGGCGCAAGACGAAACAACAAGATGACCTCTACCACTTTCACTCACTCCTTTCCGCCTTCTCCCTATCACTGTCCACTGCTAAATCCTCTTTCTACCACACCAACATTCAATCCTGTACCTCTAACCCAAAGAAGCTCTTCTCCACTTTCTCCTCCATCCTTAATCCCCCCTACCCCACCTTCATCTCTCTCAGCTGACGCTTTTGACACATTCTTTTAGACATCAGCAGCTCCTTTTCCCATCTTCCCCATAAAGAAGTGTCTGACTCAGACCCAATGCAGACGAGGTCCCAAAGCAGACAAGGTCCTAAAACTAGTGACCTCCACCACCTGTCCTCTTGACCCCCATCCCCTCCCCAATCTTCCAGACCATTGCACCCGATCTTCTCCACTTCATTACCTCCATTATCAACACATCTGTAACTTCAGCCGGTGTCCCATCTGCCTTCAAGTCTAAGGTGGAGTCTAAAGAGGTGAGTCTTCAGACTACGATTGGTTGAAGACTAAGCGTGCTGCAGCATTCTGGATCATTTGGAGAGGCCTCATTGTGCAGTGATGTAAATTGGTTTTCAATGTAATGGGTCCCGGGACCCAAGGGGGGGGGGGGGGGTCTTTTAGATGGGTCCCAGGGAAATTTTATGAGTCCCACTTCAATGACGTTAGGAGTCATTTTTTACAAATTGCAGTATTTAACTCCCATTTCATTTTATATGGTTATAATATGGTTATATTCATGTCGAAAATGTATCTGAAAGAAAGAAATATAATTCCAAATCTGAAAACTTTAATACTTGCAAAGATTTATGCAAACAGTGCAAACTATATAAAGTATGTATATAAAGTAAATTAAATAGCACCAAAATAAATAAAGTAAAAATACTATAAGTAAATGTAATACTTTGTGGTGCACTCAGTGAGCTAAATAAAGTATGGTGCATTTTATGCACAGCTCAATTATAGTCTCTCATTTTCATTACTAACAAAAGTAAGGGTTTCTAGTGCATTTGGGACTTGGATGTGTGTTTGCTTGTTATGCTCAAAGAAGTTAACCTGACTGATTAAACTGAATCAGCGGCAGCTAGAGGCGGGATCAAGGCATACACAGTCCTGCCTTGATCCCGCCTCTAGCTGCCGCTGATTGGCCAGGCCGTTTGGTGGCCGGAGCATCGAGTCTGCCTGAGAGTTCCCAGATGGGAGCAGGAGGGGGGGGACCCAGTGTACTCTCTGCTGCCCTATCTGGCGGAGTCAGGTTACAAAGAAGTGGCCTAAAGAATTTTGCTCAAGGGACATTAATGTATTCGAGGGGTTAATATGCTGCATTTCTATGTGGGTGTATACAGTGTTTGCAAGACCCACACGTCATACACTGATGTGGCAGTCAGCTGACCAATAGGGTGGGGTATTTAAGCTCACCTAGACTGCAGGCATTCTTCCTGCCTTCCTCTGCATATGGTTCCTGGTTGTTGTTTGCTCCCACCGGTGCCAGCCCACCGGTGGCACCACCGGTGGGCTCTGTTATTTCTGTTCCCTGCGGGGGATTGTTATTGTATATCCATCTCCCTGCTCTTTATGTTTAATGATGGTGTTTAATTGTACCGAGCAGGGAGAAAATTGCAGCAGAGCCGAACGCCAAGATAATATAATATATGCACACTTGTATTGTGATTCTATAATAAATATTGGTTACATCTATTCGTGAGTTATCCGACTGAACTCCTTTCACTTCATGGGGCCACTGACTCCAGCTTATCACTGCATGGGTCACAATATGACCGTGCTGTTTTCTGCCCTCTCTGTGACACGGTTCAACGTCAGAACAAACACAGCTTTACTCAGTCACTCAGTCTCAGTACAGAAGTTGAGGCCTATAAAGTTGTGCAGGTAAGAGGCCCGGTTAATCTCTTGGATCAACCAATCAATGCTTGTCAGCCGTGCTTTGAAATGACGGCTCCCTAGAAGCACCACAATATCAAGGTCAGATGTGTTAATTGCACCAGGTAAGGGTGTGGTCCTATGCTGTTTTCTCAATGTAACTATACCTTAAATTATCAGTTTGAAAATATCATATCCTAAACCTAATTGGAATTCAGTAAATGAGTGGACTTAAAGCTGCTCATGCCACAGCATTTGGGTTAGTTATATTGTAGTAAAATATTAGCTAAGATACTACAGATTTGCCAAAATAACCTTTTACTCAAAATACTCACAAAAGAATATGGATTGCAGCTTTAAGAGCAGAATGTGAGGTGTGAAGCAGTAATGACTAATGAGGCCTCATAAATACACCTTTGCTTTTAAAGGCGTAGAGTACTTGATTTATCCACCCAACATGCAGCAAATTATTATCCATGTATTCAACAGCCTACGGCTGTAATCATCATTCAAGCTTCAACACACTAATGACATCAGTAGAATACGATTATAGAACCACGAGCGGCAAGAAGTGAAATGTTTGTAAGCTGACATGTGATTGATGGCCAGAGCACGTTTATTCAGAGTGACATAACATCTTCCCCTCTCACAAACATAGCAGAAAATTACTTCACTGCTAAAATAAACAACACAAGTCAAAGTCATAGAACTCGGTATACAGTAGTACTGTACAGGTACTGTAATTGCGTGCATGTGTGTTTTCTGAAAAGGAAAAATCCATTCACTCTAAAATAATGAAATGAAATAAAAAGGGGTTCTTTCAAAAATGTCTGTGAAAGCTCACAACACAATGCAATGAATTGTGAGCTTGTAGATCATTCATTTTGCTATTCATCGTATGATAAAATATACATGGGATAAAGTGGTTACAGTAAATGTGTACTAACAAAAGATACATCATCTACAAATGACCACTTTTTACACCTGAAGGAAGCTATACAATAGCTTCTTCTTTTTTATTATTTTTCATCAAGATGTCCTTGTACTCATTTCCTTTCCCAGACCACTTACTGAGGCAAGGGCCTCTGAACATAATTAGACATCAATCAAAGCTCTCCGCTATCATTTCCTCCAAAGCTTTTATAACTAAATGAACCACTCCTCCTGAAGAGCACAGAATTGGGCCTATAGCCTTTGCTGTTGCAAGTTCATGAAGAATTCTATCAAAGAGCTGTCATGTGACATTATAAATTGCTTGCGCAGCTAGATCTTCATTACCAGTGCATGTTGTTTCAGATAAAAAAGGCTTTGAAAAGCAGCAAAGCCCCTCTCAAAATAACAAACCAAGCTCTGATTACACCAAGAATCTATCATCTATGGTTAACAATAGACTGTGGCCTCGTCCCTCTGGCTATAGGCTGTGCTCTTGGGCTATAGGCTTTCCTGTAATGCAATTTGAGGGCACAGAAATTATGAATCTTGCCCTTGTCACAGGGAAGGGAGCGCATGGCTCCTCTTACACTAAAAATACACAACAAAGTAGAACGTCCTCCAGGCTCCAGCACTGCTTCACAAGGATCTATAGAGGTGATAAACAGAACGTTCTCTCAATAGAAGATTTTTTTTAGAAAGAGAATTTAGTCTAGGAACTCACTAAAACCTAAGAAGAATGGCTTTTCACTGCAAGAAATTTCATTAATTCTTAAAAACCTTCATTCTCAAAGATAACAGAGCATGAACGATTTGTACAATAACTGGTACTAGGAGGATCAGAAAGCAAGTTGTCTGTGATTAGTCGATTATGTAAGCGGCTCAGGGATTTACTCGCCCCAATTACATTACTTTCATAGGAGCTTAATGGTTTAGGTTGTCCAACTAATTATAAAGTATTTAAAATGACACAGATACAGCACGGTGAGCACGCCATGATGTGTACACATTCCTGGAGTCAATAAATGAAGTGCTTTCAGACCTTGGTAGTATCCTTCAATATAGACCATCCCCTCATCTCATTTGGGGGACATGATGAGTAAGTTTGCAAATAGAAGGAGGCAGAATCTAGCTACTAGAGGAACACTTTGCTCCACCCAGCAGCTGTAGCATGTCTAAAAGCCAACCAGCCAGCCAAACCATTCTGACCTGAGATCAGATTCTAAAAATGTCTTCTGAATCCTGACAGTTTTCTGAAAAAGCTATGTTTCTATGTCAGTCGCTCTTCGATTTTTCAAAAATAGCAGACCTACAAGCTCGTAGCGCGCCACTCGGTGGCGCGCTATGAGCTTGTAGATCTGCTATTTTTCAATAGCTAAAGCATGACATGATGCTAACACCAAAAGGGGTTCCCGCCCAAAATGGGTTAATTCATTCATCCAGTCAGTCAGTCAGTCAGTCAGTACGCCCATGGTGGGATGGACATGGGCTGTGACTGTGCCTGCTGCTCAGTCAAATCCAGAGTGTTGATTTTAGGCTCCATAAGGGTCCATCTTTTCACTCTCAAGAATTAAGTCAACATCCCAGATTTTACTTTGTGTTTTCTGCAGCACAGTGGGAGTGCTGTGAAGAGAGGAGGGGGGGATAAAGACAGACAGATGTTCCCTCAGTCTCTTTCAGTAACTCTGACGCATGCAGACCTGCAAGCTACAACAAAAGGACCACGACTCACCAGTCACCACAAGCATTCTCTGCCAAAACATCAAGCCAGCAAAGCTTGATTTTACAGAATCTCACACAATTGTCTATGTCCCTCTGGCATACATACACCCCAGCATTGCACATCTGGTTCAGCAAAGAGGCCTGCGGGTGACATTGCGGTGTGGAGATACGAAACATTGGAGTCAAATGCTGAACCGCCTGCAAATTGTAAACATGATTATATGGATCCTAGTAGAGCAGTCTAAAGACACCACATTTCACAGCCCATATTCACATTTTTGCCTCTTATAATGTACGTTGGGAGTTAATTTACTGCCTTTATTTGGCATTACTTAATTTACTGTGTCCATGCATATCGAGGCGTTCATTCCAAAAATGACATAAAGCAATTATTCTCAGTGTTCAACACTGTTTTGTGAGGAATCATAGTTTGAAGCTTAATTGCATTATATTGTGAGTTAAATTTGATGCCATAAATAGGCTTGTTCTATTCTGTGACAATTGCAACAGACAACGGTGGATTCCAGGGTTGGTTTTGGGGCAGAGAGGGGTGAGGATGTTCCATCACGACAATACAGATAGATTTGCAATCTCCAAGACTAGATTATTAATTAACCTATACCCTAAACTGACTGAAACTGAAATTCCAAATGTAAATTTGATGGTAATGCAATCCATACTGTATCAAGTCAGGTTAGTCCAGCAAGAATCTCCACAGGGGAGAACAGTCCCACTTTGTCATTAAATAAAATCAGCTGAGCACAAATTGTGCAAAGTCTGACTTTCTTTTCACACGATATTGCAGCATATGTTTGAGTAGCTGTTTTTCAGTGAATGTTTGAGTCATTTATACAATTTATTTGGATCGTTTAGTTACATTTGTACACTCTCTGAGTTAGCTGAGAAATGGAGAGACGCCTGTGAATGCAGGTTTATTTGAGTGTGTGTGCGCCGGGGCGCCTGATGGAGGGGAAAGGAACTGGTTGGAATAACGTGTTCCTTCCACGCGCTACGTCCAACCAGGGAAACTCCCCCTGTCAGGTGTAAAGGAGCAACTTGGACACTCATGCATGAAGGAAGCATGAGTTCAAGTCCGTTGCTCTCCCCAGGTTGGCGGAGGGTGTGTAGAGCCCAGGATCACATTAGATAATTGACACAGGGGTGAAAAATGGCCCTGGGTTACAAAAATCATGGGATGAAAAAAAAGACTCATTGTCATCAAATCCACCATGTCCTCTGTTTAAAATCTAAATCTAAATATAATGCAAGTCCAAATATGTTTATTGTGAAATTAAGGCACTGCATCTATTGATCCAAGTGGCATATGACTCATATGAGTCAGTGTCAAGAGTGATGAAGTCCCAAGCGGAAGCTAAACACTCAAGGACAATGTCAAGACTGTCCATATCAATGCATATGCATCAGAGCTCAGACAATTTTTTTTTTTTTTTGGGATGAATGAACAACATTGGCTGATATCTGATATCTGAATACTGGACCCGTATTGTTCCATATGCTTCTCTAACATGTTATCAGTTACTAACCAGGCATAACTCACATTCATAAACAGCACTGTTGCCAGGATAATTGGTCTCCCACACACCCAACCTCATTCACAAACTAAACAATAAAGCCATTGCACACACTGCAATCTCAATTTACCTATAAGCTAAAGCCATGTTCCAGGTGCTGTAGTACAGAGCATTGAAGTGCAAAAGGGCTTGCTATGGGAGAACGCAATAATTTACTCGCCCCCGGATAGTTGACATATTATTAAATATATGAAACTATTTAGCCATGGTTCACATTGCGCTCGTCTGTCATGACGGAACTTCAACCTGTTTTATGCACTTTCTCCCATTTACAACGTTAACGTCTACATAAATGTTTAGATTTTACAATATATATTCGAATGGGTATAAGCACCTGTATCTTCCGCATTGTTCAATAAGAAGCGTTTTAATCCGATCGGTGGCCATTTTATCATAGAGTTATAATGTATCAGCATGCACCAACCGATAGGGGCACATAGTTTAGCGGATTTTACAGAGTAAAAGTGGCCATATCAAGAGGGAGGGGGGATGCAAAGATGTGAAATGGAATTTTAGGGGGGAGGGGTGGGGGATGTGAGCTTAGATTTAGTGGGGGTATAATGTCATATAGTTGTGAGGTTCGTTTGCAAACTCATTGAGTCCTTTCCCTAACATTATCTTAACTTAAATGTGAAGATCTGTAAAATGTCCTAACACTGACTGTATCTTAACTGTCCCTGAGGGAGAATTAACACAAGTACAAGATGGCAGTTCACACACACACACACACACACACACACACACACACACACACACACACACACACACACACACACACACACACACGCACACGCACACGCACGCACGCACGTACCAGCAGGTTACAAAAGTGGCAAGCTCAGTGTGTTTCTTTCACATAAATATTCAATATGGCTCATCCTACAGCATGGCGGTGAGCAGTATAGACAGCATGCTCACAACAGCGGCTCCCAGATAAATCCTGCCTCGAGTGTCATGTTGTGTAAATCAGGTGACTGCAATCTCCCGTCCGCACACAGCCTCTCCAGTGCCATGCCACTCTCATACTTCAGAGGCCCCTAGCTGGCCAGCGTAGCTGACTGCCTACTACCACAGTCAACATGCTGATTAGAGTATGAGGTGCAGTGGAACGGAACATGCACTGGCTGCACTCCAAAGAGCCACTCTCACAGTGTTGGGATATATCACCGCGGTCGGGCGGAAACCTTGTAACTCCAAAAGAACCTGTTACTTTTCACGAAAATGAAAAAAAAAAAGAAAACAGCCTGAATTCCATTAGATCCCATGTAGTTATTATTTAGTCACAAGCTATTGTTAATACTTTCATTGGTTCAACATTTATAAAACTCAGACAGAACAAACCACTTTCACTTTCATAATTGTTCTAACATAATGAAAATAGCAGATATACAAGCTCATAACATGTCGCAATGTGACACTTTGTGAGCTTGTAGATTGGCTAACCCAGTTGTCCGGCAAAATAGGGCAGCAATTTACGAAAAAAGCATTAAAAGCTGACAGAGATACAAGGTTTCTGGGCAACAGCAACGATATTCTCTGCCATAACAGAAATACACAACAACATGAAATTCATTCCATGGATAGCATGTGAAATCAAAATGCATTTACAGTACTAAAGGACATCATACGCTGCCACACAGGCAGAAAGTAATCGTTTTTGTAAGCTTTGTAAGTGCACACGTACCTTTACTATGCTACACAGCACATTTGAAAGTGAAACACTTAACACCCTGTCAAAGGTGAGCGTGAACCTTGTTATTGTGATAAGAGAGGTTCAGTGAGAGGCCATGTTGTTGGCCCATTGTTTCCACACCAGTGGCTCTGCCTGCCCACAGTTGCCATGGCTGCTCCAGTGCCCACCTTTTCCTGGACATATAAGGCTGGACCGCAGCATGCAGTAACAGCACAGCAGTCACATCCACTCATTCAGATCAGATCCCACCCCCTGGTTCGCCTCCACTGATCGTTCCCAGGGTCATCTCCATGAACAATGCACTCTGCTGCACTTTTAGGAGGTTCAACTGAAGTCGGCCTTCAAATGTCACGATGCAGGCAAGGTCAGAGGAAGAGAGCCTTGGTGAGGTTAAGGGCTGCTTTACCTCGCTGCGTAACCATGTGCATGCTCTGTTTTCATTCGGGAGGCCTCCCAGCTATTCTGTCATACTCATAATAAGTGCAGAGAAATGTTCAGCACTAAAGAACGATGGAGATGGCTGACAAAATGATTCAGTTTGATGGAGCGAGTCTGAAAAATGAAAACGGTTCTCTGCTAAACTAAGTAGGTCGGGAGTAACTTATTGTGGGTATCAGCCGGTAACACACAGGAGTCTGCCCCGGTTACAATGCACTAGACCCCTGGGAGATGGATGCTGCCACACCTACCATCAGCTCCCAGTACTTGCAGTACTTAAGTCGTGCTACTCATACGCTGAGTTGGCAGTGCCCTGGATCGAACCCATGAACTTGTGGTCGAAAGGAGAGAGCTCTGATGTACCCAGACACATACAGTAGTGCACTAGTAGGCTACTTCACTTTACTGCTCCACAGAAGGTTCTGTGAAGAAATCCATCCAACAGAATACACAATGTAAAATTCATTGAGTGTGAAATTGACTCGGAGAGAATACAAAACAAATGCAACAAAATTAACCCTTTACATAGTGTGAACTATTCCTTGTTTTCATTGACTGACAATGCAAAGCTGCAAATACTCTAATCCCAGACCTTGCTACACTGCAAGAATGCTGTGGCATAGTTAGCACATCCTCACTAACGTGGCCTGAGAGAAGAACGTTCCTACTGTAAATGTAATGGAGAAGAGCTGTCAAAACAGCAAAACAAGACGTCCCGCAGAGCAGAGGATAAAGTATTTGGACCAGACTTCGCTGGTCCTTCTAATGCATGGCCCCTCCCAAAATGATTAATTATTAGTCGACAGTTACATCCAGAATAACAATAAAAGTCAAAGGCAAACTGCGGGAAGCCAAGGCAAACGAACAACTCCATTATTCAGTGAAGGGAGAACATTCCAAACAGGCAAACAGTATCTTTATGCGACATCTTGCAGACGTGTTTTTCTCTCGAGGACTAAAAGTATCAGAGAATCAAATGTTTAAATTGGCTGGAAAAGAAGTAAACAACAGGCTTCACCTCACACAAATATTATACACTTCAGAAAGTTCGGCAAGAGGATAGCCATGCGCGGGAGTCCAGCATACAAATTGGGAGCCCATTGTCAAAAGATTGCTTCACAATATTACACATTGCAGATTTACACCAGATGACAAGACACAAGAGAGTTTCTTCCAATCTTTCCAAATACAATCCCCAAGTGAGGACAGAACAGCCATAAAGGAAATGTATTTCTCCTCCCACACTGTCATCTCAGATATGTAGTCTTCTCGGAAATAAAGACACATCTGAAGGTTCTTGAGAGGTGATTTTAAATTGGGATAAACATTGAGAAAATGACCACGGACATTCTACCACACTGTATAGCACGGGTGAGAGGAGACAAACGGGGTGCTATGGTAGAAATTACATTTTAATATAATTCTACATCTGAAACCCTACCTCATTTGGCACACTTTATTTTGTTTAACCACTTTAACCCTGGCATTCCTATTTTGTGAATGTCATTTAAACAATTGCTATGAAAATAAATAAATAACAGATTCACAAGCTCACAACGCTTTGCGATGTGACATGTTGTGAGCTTAGATAGAAGTAGTAGTGCTTAAGTGGTTGACCCTATCCAAATTCTGCAACTGAGCTATATACAGATGTTTGCAGTTTTTTTTGGCAAATGGCAATCAAGTAAAATTCTCCAAAGAGCATTTTACTTCCCTCTCATTGCATTCTCACCCATAAACTATGTTCAAGTGTTTCTGATTAGGAGAAGCAAACATTGCTTGCTTAAATCCACCTCGTAAACATCTGGTTGACTTACAAACGCCCAGCATGCATAATCTCTCACATTGTGCAATGCAGGGTTAAATAAGGAGAAGCACACTGATTACTATAATGTAAACAACTAACACATTCTACAGGTTTGCCATGAAGGCACTCCGGGCAGTTGCAAGGGGGGTGCAGCAGAGGGTTAGGCACACGGCAATCCTCCTATAGGGTCAGTATGTTCCAAATTAGGGAGCACGTGAAAGATGCTGCCACACTTAGTTAAGGACTCGCAGGCTCACTAGTTCATGCTCCACATCTGCTAGTTGCTATAGCAACACTGGTTTTGGGCAATTCCCAGGTCAGGTGGCTTATGTCAGCTCCAGTCGGATTTTTTTAAGAGCCCTAAATGGGCCTTTTGCTGTGCAGTGCTGTAAAGCAGCAAGACCATGCAATGCAGGACAAAAGCCTTTGAATTTCATTACTGGCACTTTGAAAAGAGTCAATGGTCAGTGAAGTTTTCTCTGGCTAATCACTACACTCAATATTTGAAGAGAGAGACTGTCACTCCTTTCTCACAGATCAAGTAAGCTGCATGCGTTGCCTTTACATTGAGCAATTGATTTTTGTTGTATGATTTCTCATGAGACAAGAGAACAAAGTGCTTTAACTTTTAGGGCTGAGGCATAAAATGTCCAGCTGAAATACAAAGAAAACATTCAGACAAAAGACCAGGAAGACAATATGCAAGAGTCAAGAACAACACTATTATTACTGCTGAACTGCAGATTTTGACCCCCTCCAACACAGCCACACACACACACACACACACACACACACACACACACACACACACACACACACACACACACACACACACACACACACACACACACACACACACACACACACACACACACACACACACACACACACAGAGAGAGCTACTGTATGCTTGTAAGTACAACTACTTCCTAGTTGCAATGTGCATCTTCAATCGGCTTCATGAGCACAATCACATTTTAGTAGAATCCAAAACTGCTCTGCAACACATGGGGAACACCCTCCCGGCTCCCAGATCATTTTGCCGTTAACCACACCAAACCCAAGCCTAAACTACTTTTTAACATTATACTAAACCTAACCATCTCCAACCTAATGCCTATGTTTTACCAAAAGCAATCTTAATAGCAATTGTATTAAGAAAAAAAAATCACACCCGTGTGAAGTGAGGGGCGCTCTTATCATCGTACATCATCATACATCATCTCATTCCGGCCAATCAGAATTTGCGTCCTCACCTTCGTCATCAATGTTTGTATTTACACAAACACTCAAAATTGTCAATTCATTGTCAATGGCATTTGATGTTTGTGTTAGGACAAATGTTGGCTTACATACACTAAAAGCTGGACATAGGAGGGGCTATCACCCCTCAAAAATGTATACGTGGGAAACAACAACCCTTATCATTGTCATTAAATGCCACAAGCCGCAACAAGTCTGAATGCTTCTAACCTCATACTTAACCACCTGTAAGCAGTAGCTGTCTTCATTGTATGTTCATCTTTATTATAAGGAATCTATTGACTGACTTCAGAACACAAAACAAATCAGACACCAGAAAGGGCCTTAAACCCATCATTGTTACTGCATGGGGTGCAGCTGAATGGCTCAGTGTGGATTCTTTACAAACAGAGGCAGTGAGAGCTGATCATTAGGAGTGGGGCGTTGTAGGGCATGCTCTCAGTAGCTCAGAACAGGGCCTGTGTGAGAGTCTCTCAGCCTCGCTGGAGAGGGCCGGAGGAAATATGCCACAGGCCAAGTGCTCCCCAGTACCCCTCTCTTTAAACCTGATTACTGTAATGAGCTTAGAGACTGTTGAATGCGCAGCACCAAACACAGATGCAGACGAAATAGACTGTCACACTCACTCCATTACTCACCCGCAATGACTTTCACTGGCAGGAGAGTGCGAAGCGCATCATCATGCCCAAACCCCACATAACTAGATGGCTCATTGGGCGTGCTTTCCACTGTTAACAATTACGGCAATGGACAAGAAGAAGGGAAATTATGCTATTGTACGCATTGATCTAAAAGTAGTAGGTTTATGGGGTTGTACAAAAAAAGCTGCTACATCTCTAAAAGGCAGAATCCTCGACCCAAAAAGGTGTTAAATGACCACTTAAATGACCTCCTTGTCTTCATATACTGACTGTAACTTGTCCTCTCACTAATGTTCATTATACTGTAAGATGGTAGATCGCCTAGCAACCCAAACCTATTCATACGGTGGTGAAGAACACGATCTAACTTAATCAATAAAACCCCCCAAAAAGTAGTCAAAGTCATCCTTGGCACTGCAGTCCTTGGCAGAGTTAAAGAGGCTCTCCCTGAGAGATAATGAATAAACCATGACAATGCATTGGAGGTGAAACTGTAACACTGTAGCTTATCTACAAGGTATGATCAATTACATCAAATGCTGCACTGAAATCCAACATAACAGCGCCTACTAAATTATTACCAGTAACACGCCATGAGGGCGAGAAGCGAGGTCGCGCTGAGGGCGAGGTCGTGCTGAAACTACAGGTCTGGGAATGCCCATATATGGACCATTTATTTTATTTTATTCTTTTTAGTCACAGTCACAGTCTCAGTTAGTGGATATATCAAGATGCAAGTTTAAACATATGAATCCTAGTGTCACTATTCTGGGGGGAAAATAGATCTACAAGCTCACAATGCTTTTGACCTTTTATTATCTATCTAATAATTCTAACAATGTCTGTCTGACTGAATGTCACTGACAGCGCGTTATCTCATCATTAACTGCACGAATCACTCCCACTTTTCACACAGGCATGGACCATAATTATATGGAGGTCTTAACGGAGCCCTTTTTCCCATTTGACACATTAATGATTAATAATGAATTTATTAGTGAATTAACCTCGCACCCTCACACACCTCCGTCCCTTAGCGACACCTGCATCACAGGCCACCGTTCTCACCGTTACCCCACTGGCATGCTTCCTCTAGCTACCACCGCAACACAACAAAATGTGCCCTATACAATTTGGCGCCGCTGACTGTGTGTGTGTGTGTGTGTGTGTGTGTGTGTTGCATCCTTTGGTCGTCTTCTCCTGCTAAACTACACGGTTTGCACACATCTCACCATGCACAGCAGCGACAGCTAGCCTGTCCACACATGGACCACTACTTTGCATTCATATTCATGTCATATTTACAGTACTACGGCCTTCACAGTAACCGGGATATTTCCAACCCCCTCAGGCCAGGAGGCGGTGTGTGTGTGTGTGTGTGTGTGTGTGTGTGTGTGTGTGTGTGTGTGTGTGTGTGTGTGTGTGCGGGCGCGCACGCGGACGGTAAACAGTCAGCAACACGTTAAATTTCTACTTCTACTAAAGAAAGAGGCAGCGATGGAGCCATAAGTCCATATCCATACATTCGGGGACATAAATTGCGCAAAATACTTTTAAACATGACGCCAGCAGGCTGCTACATCCTCCTAGCTGTTGTGTGCTAAGCTACATTATCAACACGGCAATGACCAGGGTTGCCACATTGACTGAGAGGGAAACAAGCAACCAGGTCTATGAAAATGTTAACAGGCCAGATAAAGTCTGATTTTCTATAACTTCCAAAATGTGCAGGCCATGAGTAGGCAACCCGGCATTAGTACGTTTTCTAGTTGTCATATTACTTGGAATACAACAAAATGTGCCTCTCCTAAAAACAGAATAGAACATTGGTCTCACCCAACCACACAAGACAAATCATAATATAAAATAGATATAAAACTCAACAAAAGTAAATACATACACAGTGATTGCGAACGCAGTGATTGCGAACGCAGTGAGCACTTACTATGAGACCTAGCAGATCATGTCTGTGTGTCCGTCCCCCCTTTGTGCCCATATATGGAGCTGAGTGATTTGTTTGTCATTGATGCAACACACTCCATATTTGGACGTATAGCTGCTTTGGGGACTCTTATATGGTTATGGCTGAGTCATGGTGAATTGTTATTGCAATTTACGATCTGCGTTCGCTTCCAGCGTTTGCGCGTCTTACTCGTCATAGAATAGTATGGGCAACTTACTCAAGTAATCAAAGTGCATTCGTCAGATTAACAAACAAAACCCTTAACTGTAGCATCAACAACTGTCTCAGAATGCGGGGGATGTGGACAGGCTAGTTTAGCAGAAAAAAGATACACTTGAGAGGGCTGGTAAGTTTGTTCCCTGCAATTACTGTCACAGAGTTCAGTAAACTGTCTTCCAACAGGCAAGCTCTGTCAAAACAGTTGAGTTCTCAAATCCACAGAAAACTCTTGAGTATCCTATCCTGTAGTTGGAGGAAGTCAGACGGGCCAGTATTGCACATTTGCACTTGTGAAAAATGCATACATTTGTAATCATTTGTAATGATCCTATCCTTCATTGGAAACACTGCCCAGCCACAGAGGAAAGTATGCATCCTTAAAAACAGCTCATATTGAGCAGTAAGGTGTCATATGGTTAGGTGTTGTATTTATGGGACAGAATTTTGGTCAGTCTCGTCAAGAGTGAAGTAGAGTGATTGTCCTGAGATACTATAAAGAGTAGTCTACTTCCTGATGGGCTATCACAGAAAGCTTGGATCTGACGAATGCTCCCCCCCCCCCCCCCCCTCCCAGTAAAAGAGCATGCAGTAGAGTATCTGCTATCTGCGTGCCGGTTTTGGTGGGCCGGTTTTGATCCAGTCCAGCCCTGGGCACCCATTAATATTATAATGTATAAATTGTGCAAGCTTCTCCTTTACTTGGCAGAACAGAGGCTGGTTTTCTCTAGGAAGCTCTTTGAACATGGCATAAAAATACATCCATTGAGGAACCTTCCCTTCGTAAGCCTGTGTAACACTGCAGAGTTGAGTTCTGGGTCACATGACACACGTGACACTGTATCTCAAGGTTGATGTAACTCAAGCCCATTAGGATAAAAAGATTCCTTTGTCCATGTGACATTAGCTAAGGTCGCCTCAGCTATAGCAAAATGACACACGGAATCTGTGAGGCAAAAAGGATGCCATAAGGCTTAACTACGTCCATTCAGTCAGTGCTTGTCTGCTATTGCTACAATGGACCAATACTGGCTTTGTCAAATACATATTTGGTGAAATGACTTGAATCTCTTTCCCTATAGCTCTTAAGTACAAGTAGTAAAAGTGCATTATAATAAACATGAGTGTGATGTTTTCTGTACAGAGGAATGCTCAAAACTGTGTGTGTGTGTGTGTGTGTGTGTGTGTGTGTGTGTGTGTGTGTGTGTGTTGTAGAGTTGTGAGTGTGTAATGAAACTATAGTGAAAGATACACATTACACATGACATGTATTTAGGAATGACAGTTGCTGTCATTTAGACCGACTCATTGACTGACGAAAACGTCTCTCTTTCCGGAGACTTTAAATGATCCGACACCTCACATACACAGTCTGTCTACACACCTCAGTTCGTCGTCTCCAACACATGCTAGACACAAGCCTGGGAAATGGAATTGTGAGTAAGATATCTTATTGCCCCTTATCTGAAAACGCGTATGGCTGGAAAACCATATTTTATAGGCACTGCATACGTGTGCACACAATACACAACTTTGAAAGAAAATATTACAACATTTTCTGCTGATAGCTTGCTGCCAATGATAACATTCATGAGGTATTTTCTTACAATACAGTATACAATGTATGAGATTTCTTCTTTGTCATTACTGGTGGCTGACTCTCTTCTTTGCATTTTACTGAATTGAATGAGTGGAGTGGTGTGTTTTGAGACTATCTGCCAAGAGGATAAACAGCTATCAACTCTGAGAGCGTGAAAGTGAACCAGTCTACACAGCTCCTGCACCTCCTTAATGCAAAAAAGAGGAAGGAAAAAATCGTCAATATAGTAGTGCCTGCGTAAGTAGTTCTTCCAGAGCTCAATCACTGATGTTCAGACACCTCAATCAACCAACTGTGAGTCTTGACTTAGAGCATGACTATATTGGTTTACCAAAGCCATTGTCTTCCTTGTTTGATGACATTGCCATCTGCAAATAAACAGTCAATGTGTCACGATTTTTAACCTTTTAAAACTTTCAAAAATAAATAGCAGATCTTGCAAAGCTTGAAGATATATTTTAGAAAAATATAATATAATAATTTTCCACACCATAGAGAAAGTATGTCATCAACAATAATAGAGGTTTGACATTACATTTAATTAATTAATGTAGACATTTTTGATGAGCAAAGAAAACATACAAAATATTGACCATAAATGAAATGAAGTGGATTTCTATGAAGGTATTTGGAGGATCAGGAACATTATCAGAGTGCGGGGTGGGTATGGGTGATATGATATGCAACGATATGCAGGTCACAAGCCATTACCAAGTTCACGGAATGCAGCTTAAGTCACTACACCACTGAGAACCCTTTCAGTGGCCTATAGGTCGGCATCCACCCAATGGAACACACATACAGTATAGGCCCCTTCTCAACTAGTGCCCATCATAAGACAAGAATACATGGGCCCTCTCAGTTATTCACATAGGCTGTCTGGAGAGAGCAGCTTAAAGCATTTTTAAAGCAAAGGACTTCAATGTTGCAGTACCTTGAGGGGAAATCCAGTGTGAAGAATTCCTTTGAATTGGTAAAGCCATACAATGAATAGAGAGTGTGTGTGTGTGTGTGTGTGTGTGTGTGTGTGTGTGTGTGTGTGTGTGTGTCAGTGTCTGTGTGAGAAGAAGAGCGATAGAAAGGGCAACTATTCACACAAAGAACCTTATATCCAACACACTGAAGGCACACACAGAAAGAAAGGGACGTACATCAATTGATATTCATATGTTCTAAAATTAGTAGGACAAAAGAGCTGTATGGCCCACATGACTGCATGCACCGGGTGAACAAGGAGTCTTAAAATAGCAGCGATAATGGATTGTGTCGTGAGAATACAGGCTAGTGATTGTTTTAATATATATTATTAAAATATTTTATATTTTTCCTTTTGTGACGTTCAATCTGCCATCCTTACTTCGGGCATGTTAAAACGATTCTAACATTTTATAACATGGGGAAAATAGCATATAGCTGATCTACAAGCTCCACAACGCATCACGATGCACTGCATTGTTAGATTGTAGAGAGGATCTTCTCCCTACAGTATACTGTATATGTCATATGATGTATAGAGTATAGAGAATGTGGTACTACAAGTGATTGATTAGATTGACAGCTTATTTCAGAGGGAATCAGCTCGGTGGCCTTGTGTCCGCCCTGAGATTGGGAGGTCGGGGTTCAATCCCCCGGCCGGGTCAGGGGTCATACTAAAGATTATAAAAATGCCAATGCCTCCCTGCTTGGCACTCATCATCAAGGGTTAGATTGGGGTAAAGTCCCTGCGACATACAGTAACAGTACTAACATCATGTCCAGACCAGGAGTGTCCATCAAGCCGCCTCACACTACAGAAACAGGAGGTTAATGCTAGCATGTTCCTCTATAGTGGTATGGAGGGGAAAGATGTACGTATAAGATCTATGTATCTTATACTAGCTACTTGCTAGACCAGTGGCTCTGGTTCTCAACCTTTTTTGGATCAGGGGGGCCCACTTAAAAATCTCATGCAGCCCACTCATCTGACCACTGTGACTTAACGCTGCCGTTAAGTTAGGCTACATAGTGTATGTGAAGTTCCTATTTATCTGTATCACAATGAATACACATTTTTAAAGAAAGGGAAAAACATATTCATGTTATATTATCATTTAAATCATTAGTGTTTTTTGTTTATTTTTTGTTTCATAAAAAAAAAAAAATCTCAACCTGTGGGCCCCCGGCCCACAGGTTGAGAACCGCTGCGCTAGACAACCACATCCAGCAGCCAGGCCATGGTTTCCACTCTGTAGATCTCTGATAGAAAAGGATGCGTCTTTACTCTTTAGGTTCATTGGCAGTCGTGCGATGGAGCGAAGAGCCTTCCATCCCACACATCTGCACTGTGAAATCATCGGTGCTCATTTAACTCTGAGCACATCACACTGGACCCTCTCAGAGTTACATAACATCAACACTGAGGATTTTACAATGTGTATAGCTGTAGCTAACAAGACAGAAGTTTACGCTCCAAAGATCTGTAAACGGAAAGCCCACGGTGCTGAGGGCCTTCTCGTCTCCCTCCCTCTCTCTCTCTCGCTCTAGCTCTCTCTCTCTGTCATCCAATTGTAAGGCTGAACACAGCCGGACGCAGATTCTTTAATCTCTCCCTTTATATGGCATTGTCATGTAATCTCCAGCTACCCGTAGCAGCGTAGAGAGGCAGGAAATTAAATCAATACTATGTCTCCTCACTGCGTGTTACTTCATTAGCATGGGCAGTACAGATATAGCGGTAAATCTGATTTATGATGGGGCCACCCAGAAAGCAGCGCAGACAGACATTGGGACTCATGATAGCGAATGATAGGAACACTAAATGTACTGTGCTGTGCTATGCTTCCCCGCAAGTTTACCAATGGCTGACAGAGGACAAAACAAGAGGAGCAAACCCTTCTCTATCATAGAAAATACTGTAGCAAAATAATAGAAATTCTGCATTGGGGGGAAATTAATCACCAATTGTGTTAGCTTGTAACTTAATTTCATTATATGTGATGTGTTTCTATGAAAATAGAAATGACAAAATTATTACGAGAAGGTCATTAGCCTATGAGCTCACAACAATCTCTTAAAGGAGAATTCCATGCTAGAAGGCTTTCTTACCTTTATTTGTAGTTCTTACATCCCCACCCATAGTATCCCAAGCGGCACACTTATTAGCACAAAAACCCAACCCACATTGAGGGCTGGAAATAGCCAATAATGCACAAAATAAGACCTGGTCCTCTTTGGTGGGGACGTAACAACTACAAATAAAGGTAAGAAAGCCTTCTATCATGGAATTCTCCTTTAATGTAGATTTGTAATTCAATTGAGCTTAAGTTTGAATGGTTCTTCAAATAAGTGTGCTGCTCTCTGTCACACTTCAAAGGGTCAACAAAACCCGACAACAGTTAACACTGACATCATCACACTCGTACATGCACAGTACATCTGCCAAAATATGCAGGGTGACATCATGTGCATTGGTCGTCAAACAACAAGTGGTGTGCCTTTGGTTAAAAGTAAGTGATCAAGTGACTTTCTGGATTGAACACGTCTTCCATCAGGGAGCTTGTAGGCACATCTGGGCGCCAGCTGTAGCTATACTGAACCTCTTAGGGGTCAGGAGGTTAGGAACCTTCGAGAGAGACGCCATCTAATCCCAGCATGGAGATATGCTGTGGAAAATTAAACAACACAGACCATATAGACTTTTTACTCATAGGAGCCCCCTACCTGGAAATAGAGATTCCAAATCATTAGTTGTGCGGCGTGTGCGCCTTCCCATGGGACAGAGAAAGCTGGGGGGGGGGTTGGGTGTATTCAGTTAACCTCTCAGTGCTGCAGTCCTCCGAAGCTGGAGTGAGACAGAGAGATCCATGTCATGGCAATGTCCCCGGTGTGCACTGTGCATGCCTGGTGTGAGTGTGTGTACACAAATGTCATTGGCAGCGGCTCACTAATAGAGTTGTTGGTTTGCAGCCTGGCTTCATGCAAGGCAGCAGGAGATAGATATAATCATTATGAACCTCTAAACAAGCAGTGGTTCCTTTCCAATGTCAGCGGCCAGCAGCTTTAGCTATAGCTAGACGCGCAGACAATATATGATTGCAGAGGGATTGTATGCTAAGTCTATTAAGAGAGCCAAGCAAGCTGCAGCGGATCATCTGTTGACATGTGACATCACATGAGAAGCAGGCAACTTTCTAAGCCATGTCTCTGTCTCTCATATCCTTCTACCCTAATGGAAAGGGGGTACAGAAGCACATGGCCGTTTATCTGTTCTCCATCTCCTACCAAACCACTCCGTTAACAAAAATCCTGCATGCCACCCGAATCCAGATGCACTACATCGCTTCCCCACAATTGCCATATTTACTGTACAAATATTACTTTTGTCAGACACACTGTTATTGCACAACATTACACTGTGATGCAAATTACATCACAACTTCCCCACTCCCTGCCCCCTCCCCTTTCCACTGCACACACACACACACACACACACACACACACACACACACACACACACACACACACACACACACACACACACACACACACACACACACACACACACACACACACACACACACACACACACACACACACACACACACACACACACACACAGCAGTATGGTACAGCACAGTATGCTACAGTACGGTACAGTACAGTATGGTACAGTCATATACACTAGGGGACAGCACAGTACTGTACTGTACAGTTCGCTACAGTATGGCACAGTATGGTACGGTTCGGTACAGTACGGTACAGTATTGTACAGTACAGTAGGCTACAGTAGAGTAAAGTACAGTACGGTACAGTATGGGACAGTATTGTACAGTACAGTAGGCTACAGTAGAGTAAAGTACAGTACGGTACAGTATGGGACAGTATTGTACAGTACAGCAGAGTACAGTACAGTATGGTCCAGTACCGTACAGTACAGTACAGTATGGCACAGTTCAGTATGATACCGTACGGCACAGTATGCTACAATACCGCAAAACTTTAGTAACTTAAATACGGTAGGGCTCGAGCTTTTACAGCAGAACACTCTGCCGCCTTCTGCTGCCTCTTTGTCTCTCCTCCTGGTAGGAGATGGGAACACATTTGCACAGCCTCAGTCTTATGATGTTCCTGTAATTTATGACAGCCCTTTCCCCAGACCCAGAGAAATCAAATCAAACTGTAAATATAGTCCATGTTTCCCCAGTATGAGCTCTTCACACAGGCCAGTAGATCACAAATAAATGCCAGAGATCCTGACAGTCATTAAATAACAGCATCAATAATGCCACATGTGGCAGGCCCAACATTCGATTCTGGATCGTGAAAAGGGCAGCGAGTAAAAGATAATGAATGAGATACGCGGCAGATACAAATGAGAGGATATGGGAAAAGTACGGAGCAGGAACCAAGCTGCACATCAGGGCTGTAATTCTGTGTTCGAAACAGGGCGAGGCACCATCCGCGGTAATTAGTTCCGTTGTGACCCTTGGCTCTTGGCTGGCACAGACACCTGGCAGGGTTATTTGACACTCCCCTGACGCCCCTGGAACAGCTGGACGTGACTCATCTCTCGAGTACAGCCTAGAAGGGGCTGCCTGGCCACTGCGGGTGGGCAACCACCCACCATTGGCAAAATGTCTATCAATCTCCTGTCGTTGGAAACTGAAACCTTGACAGAGAGAGACCAACAGCTGTCACATAGCAAGTGACCAGATGGTAAAGGTGGCAAGAAATGAATGATGAACGCTATATTGTTTTTGAACTTACAATACGGAATCTCAGTTTGGGTTGATATCTCAGGAAGGAACACGTACAGGAAAATTGTTTCTGTAGACTCAAATGTTTCATATTAAAAGTAAATTCTCTCAGGCTGTACCGTGCATCGTCAGTCAACTGTTGTACATGATCTATGTATACTTTTGGAAATATCTGGAACAGAATGCTGCAAATGCACCTGGCCATTTGTTCACATTGGAGTAGGGAAGAAAAGAGTCTTGTATAGAGGCAGTCTAGTCATTCTGATGAGGCCTGGTTAGTAAGTAGTAACTACTAACTACAACAAGGCTGGTGATACTGTTCAAAGGGTGTACAGTATAGTGTTGACAGTACTCCATATTGAGTCTTCAAGGACGGACACCAAAAGCCCTATCTCCAAAATGGACCATTTCTTATCTTAATCCAAAACATTTTGTCTCATTAATGCATTCCTGGTGTGGTGTTCACAAAGTGGAGGGAGGTTAGGTCAATGTGACTACTGATAACTGATTAATTCCGTGCGATGATTTGCAGTTTGCTGAGAATAATGAAAACTCCTGGCAAGATCATAATTATTCTATAGCCAAGCCTATGTGATGACATGTAAACAATTGTCTATATTTGCATATTTCTCAGAATGCACTTTGGGTCAGTGGTCACACAGGGCATGTGAAGTTGTTTACTTAGTTATTTTAATAAGGGAATGCGTTAGGGGATTATGCTACAGTATAACTTTATTGTGTCATGGTGTCCTTTTAGTTATCTGTGGCTGTGTCCGTGTCCGTGTGTGCGTGTACAATTTTTTTTATGCTATCACACTATTTTGCATATATGGTGGTTATATGACTTTTATATGTAAACATAATCATCATCTTTGGTATGTTCCGTATGGGTGTGTCACATACATTGTGTTATGTTATTCGATTTGATTTACTGTATACCTTGAAATCTTGAATAAACAAAACTGAAAAAATTGGAAAACAAAAAAACAACAAAAAAACTAAAATATTCAAGTTACAAGCGTTTTGTGACTGTGAACTTGTATATCGGATTTTTTTTCAGTGGCACCGCGGCACGTAGCACGACAAAGTGTAAAACCGAGCTGAAAGAACTTGAGAGGCATTCGTTGCAATGCTGTATAAATGGCTGCCGCTTGTTCTGTGAGACGCAGAGCTGAAATCATCGTCTTGTATTGAAAACGCACTGTAGATTCCAGTAGGACCGTCATCAGATATTCAGTAAAACATAGTTCCAAAAATGTTAAGAATTAAAAAGGAAAAAAAAGCTCTATTATCTGATAGTAATCATTGTTGTAGTGTTTGTTCAGTAACGGGGGTCCCCTCGACTCTCCGGACCAGCAGTATAGTAAACAGAAAATGCATTTTTAGGTAGGATAATAATTTCATCCAATCAGGATAGAGAACTCTTACAGCATACAGGATTAACAAATGAAATTCTAAATGATGAAACAACCAACGATTACTATCAGAACATAGAGCTTTAACTTCTTTTTAACCAAAATATCACCTTTAACTCCATTTGCTTGGTTGTTAGTAATTCTCATAGGTAACTAATTTTGGTTGAAAATGTGTTTTAACACCATGTAAAATGTTCTTGACATTTGCTTGACAAGTAACATTTACTTGACATTTTCCTCTGGCATTCGGGCGGGTTACGGATTCCTTTCAAGAGCCACCAAATTATGAGCCACAAGCCAGTGGAAATCCAGGACTTCCTACTACTATTTGTTACCAAATACCGCCTGAATCAGTAGTAGCTACGTACAGTATATGCACCATGAATTGCATGAATAGCAAAAGGCATGCTGAGCCAGCCTAGGTTCAGGTACTTTATCCCAATAAAATGGTTGTGATTCTGTTTAGGCATTACGTTAGAGATTAGGCATATTGTCTAGGTAACTATATTGCCGTTATCACGATATCACAGTAACAAAACTATTGTGGGCATCAACAATAGGTATCATTTTCACAGCCATCGTGCGTGCGGGGTGTTTAGCCTATTAGACAGAGACTGGGCAGGGTCTATCGTCTGGAGCCAGGCTAGGGTATGTGTGCAGATTGGCTGATCTTTGGAACCTCTCTGCTCTCCTATAGATGAATTCAAAAACAGGTCTCATGGTCGCAGACTCCTTCGTATAATATATAATATGTAAGATCTTAAATTGCAAAAGTTTATGTCTCCAATTATATGATTATATTCAGAATGAGATGGTTAAACTTAAGTATGGATTCGGTCCAGTTAAGGATCGAGGAGGGCAGTTAGCCAATGGGATTGAGTGACCTACGAGTTCAAGGTACAACCTGAAAAGAAAATTCTGGGAAAATACCAAAAGAGACCAAGGTCTCTAGATAATAGCAGCCAATAAGGACCGCATGTGAGGAGGATATGGACTGTCTGAAAGTCAATTGTGTGCATGCATAATGCTGAACGCCGTTATTAGAGAACAACCCTTAATATGCTGTCTTCATTTTCCACTGAAGCCAGCATTTTCTATACCCAAGGTCATTTCCAAGGGCTGCACGCTATCCCTAGAGAACTGACATGTTCATATGTCATGCTACAGCACAACACTTTCAGCGATTTAACTAAACCCTATTAAAGTTTTGTCCAATTAATATTGCATACAGAGTTAATAGCAATTATACAGTAGGATGCTGCTTTCCCACAGTCAAGAGGTGCAGCTCTATAAGGATGGATATCATTGCTGTGAAAACTGTTATTTAATATGCACCAGGGACATTCCATCACATTAGGGGGTGAGATTAAGCATGTAAAGAATATGCATTATTTACACGAAAATGTCAGAACATGCATTACACGAAATTAAGAAAAAGCCTAATGTTAATAGGCCATTTCAAATGCCTATTGTTAAATAGGCCAAGCTCAACAGCATGTGTGCTGAAGAATCAATCATTTATAATGGCACAACAGAGCATCAAACAATGACCTTCTGTTTGATGATTCTGTGACTTTGATGATAATATCTAGCCGATGCTGTGGGTTAAAATGGCATAATTCCTCTATAGATATCCAGAGTGGTCAAATGAATTGCTCTTGCGTTTTGTGTTTACAGGAGTGTTGAGCCAACATCACAACAGAAGGGAAAAGGAGAGCATAATGGAAGGGAAATCATCAAATGGAGAGTGTACCTAGAATATGATAGGCCTCCATTATTGACTGCACCAGCAGCTGTACTGCCTCTCTCCTTCTCTCCTGCCCAACAGAGGCCAGATCAGATGAGGCATACATACCACGGCTCTCATCCCATACTGTACAGTGAACGAATAGATGAACTGATAGAACGTGCAGTACAAGGCTCTGCTTTTCACAGTTTGCCTGCCATGAGTAATGATACACACAACAAACCGACAAGATATGCCAGGCCGACAGTGGAGCTCAAACAGATTAGGCCTCAAACCCAGGTTGTCAACTGTACTGTAGTGTACGCCACATTCACCAAGCCCTACATTGGGCTGTATTGCTGTAAGGATCGAGTGTTAAGTAGGACCAGGAACTGTAAGTAAAAGATGGAGAGAGAAGGAGTGGAGATTGGATCAAGATGCATTGTAGCTGAAGTCCCTGAACTGTTAACATACAGTATTTATCCTTAATGGTGCTAAAAGAGCAAAACAAAATAGAGCGTCAGTTTTGTCACTCATACTCAAAGCTGAATAGATGCATGCGTGCGTGCGTGCGTGCATGTCTCACACATACATACATCAGTAGAGCACTATGATGTCAGTACCCGTTGTCACGAGTGTACTTGGAGGCCAGTCTATGATAACAGTACACAGCTATGATCCACCAAGGTGGGAAAGTTGCAAACCCTTGCAAATTTGCAATGCCTCCTCTACAACTAAATGTATTTCTTCTCTGAGATAACCAGTGTATTACATGTGCACAGGTCCATGTAGCATTATGTTATTGCCATGCAAGGAGCTCCATCCTGTCAGGAGTCAACTTTATCCCACAATCTCCAAAACTAGAGCAACCTGTGTAATTCTAGAGATTGGCTTCCATTGAGAGTAACCAGAGAGTCTCTATGCCCTTAAGGCAAGGTTACTGCTGATGACGAGCGGAATATACAAAGCTAAAGTCACGCACTCACACAGTGCAGTATCCAGCTGCTAAATGTACTTCCGCTAGCATGACATGAAATAACTCGGGCTCCGTCAGAGCATCGGTCCAATCTGACTGAATGGTGCTGACAACATACAGTACAGGCAAGAGACAGAGAGAGAGATAAAGAGAGAGAGAAAGAGAGAGGATACCAGAAGGAAATTAAGAAAGAGAAATAGGGAATAGAGGCAGCAAGAGAGAGAGGGAGCTTTAGAGTTCTCGCTGGGTCAGCAGCCTGTGTAGAGGATCAGAACGTAGGATAGCAGTAATTTCAGTGGCACTCTTTAGACAGGAGAGCCCTCTCCACAAGGCAGCCGAGAAAAACAGTCTGACAGCTGCTGTACACAGAGAGAAGCTGATGGAGCCCTCAATTAACCTTGATGTGAGAGCATTGGCGTGTCAATTTCTTTGGAAATATGATCAACAGTGCAGCTCAAGAGCAATGCCATTTTGTTTGCTTAATCTGTTGTCTTTCCATCTCACCCCTGTCCGTCTTTGTGATAGCCGACAACCCCTCTCAAAAAATAAAAGGATCTCTATAACGCTCTCAGCACCTCAGAACCTACTCCATCACGAACAATTTACCCTTGACTGTGATGAATTCCACACCATTCTTTGCTTTACTCAGACAAACAACTGTGCCATTTGGAAATGAAAAACAACAATAATAATAATAATAATAATAATTACCCAACTCTACCCCAATGCAGGACCATTCCTGCTCAGCTGTTTGGCTGTGATGTGTCATTAATGCGGATTGATGAGTTGCTCGGATGCAAGGCTCTCTGCCCCTCTGCCATTGACCTCTGGCTCCCGTGGCCCCCTGGGGGACCCACTGACAGCAGAGAACACTCCCAGCATGCTGATGGGGTGGGGAGGGGGACAGGAGGGGCAAACCACTGGAGCTCTTGAGAGCATGCCACAAATACATCTGATGTACCCCCACTGTGACACACGAGTCACGACACAACAGCACAGTCCCAGTGCATCAGCTGCAGAGGACGACTGATGACCTCAACATGCAAAAAAGAGCAGGTGTTGCATTTGTTTGTTCGCCTGGTCTGATAGTGAAAGTCATCGTGAGTTGTGAATGCAAAGGGAAAGCAACTCCAATGTTTCTTTTAGGACACACAGTAGGACCTTAATACTGCAAAGCTCTTGATAAAAGACATAAAAACATTTACAGCTGGTTCAACCATTGCACGGTGGCACAAAACAAAATAAATACTCTGGGCAAGTCACAACAAAGTAGCCATTATTCACTTGGCACAAGCAGCCAGGACAAGGAAACAAAGACTACCAGGTGCTCTGTTCTATGGATTATATACCTCTTTGAAATGGGCACTGGATCCTGTGGTGCAAGCAGACAGTACAGAACAACTGTTTGCTTAAGTGGCCTTTATGGCAGAATAGGCAGGAAAGAACATTCACTACTCTTAACCACCTTATTAATCTTGAAAGGTTAAGCACTATTTGCATTTCATTTTCAAACATTTTAAAATGCATGCAGAGATTCTGTGCATATATATATATATATATATATTTGTAAAGATGTGACATGTTGTGAGCATATTGGCAAATTTTCACCTATAATCACATGCACACAACGATATTAGGTACGACAGGGTTAAAATCTAACTAGTGTTCATTCAAATTGTAATGCAGGAAACAGGCATGTTAAAGCCCAAGGAACCTCGTGGTGAACTCTTACCCCTTTAACTGGGGCTGTACAGCCTGCTGTAAGCATGATCTTTACCACAGAAAATCAATTTCCCTTAGGCACGAGAGGGATTTGTCCCAGACTGTTCCCATGCTTCTCTATAACTGAGATATTCATCTGCTTTGATGAAATCATACACAAGAATAGATTACATCTTCATGAATAAACATCTCTCCAGCCAACATTAACGAGTGTTAATTACATCTCCCCCTATTGGCTTTCAGATCAAAAGGGTGACACTACCTGCTAATAATACTTAGAGAGAGGAAATCGTTCCTAAATTATCATCATAATTTGAAACCTGCAACTAGGGTGTATGGCATGCAATGTCTTTAGAAACGTAAAGTACTAGTGCTGCACAGTGCACACTGACGCTGCGAAGCCTAAGAGACATGTGGTATTAATTGCATCTACCAGGATTGATTTCACAGGTTATTCATCTTGATGAAGTTGAAAGGTGACAGGCTTGAAATGGAACAGCAACGAAAGCTCATGGCCAGCACACTAGTGTGCAAGAAAATCAAATTTCGAAATTAATTGTAAATCTTATCTCGCAAGTTTGATAACTGTACAGACTGTTAAAGGGATATTTCACTTTCAAAAACATTTTGGGTCTATTATTATCATCTACTCAGGCTTACGGGAACACCCCAGACCGTTTTTAAGTTGCTTGATTCAGCATTTAGATATTTGATATTCATTTTAGCTGCCCGCCTCTTTTCTATACAAACCCAATGTAACTTCAAACTCCTAATGAATCTAACATGGTTAAAATGGAGTATGGAGTTACTGTGTGGTTGACTGTTTGTGTAGGAAGGCGGCGGGGCAGCTCAAATTAATGAAACTAGAAATGCACTCTCTCTCCCTCTCTCTCTCGATTCCAACTTGCGCCTTGCCCACAAGCAGGCCATGAATGGCCTACTTGTGCGCAAGCAGAGTACGCCATGAGGTGCGCTCACCACTGGCATCACCGCTTCCACAACAAACTGTTATTTGAGTCCCTATAGAGCTCTCTGTCTGGGTACGACTGCTGCTCGGACCGATTCCGGCGAGCCATCCCGCGTCAGAAACGGAAATGACAAAGTTACCATGTGGGGGGCCCCAGGGGGTCCCTGTACTGTAGTGTACTGTACTGAAAACCAACCAAATGCAATTTCCGACACAGGTAGCCAGCCAGCCAGCCACCCACCCAGCCAGCCAGGCACACACAAAGCTACTTAAGGAAGTGGTTGCACCACTTAAAAAGAAAGAATCACACCTGTGTGAATCAAGTGGTGCAATTCCCCTCTCTCTCTCTCTCTCTCTCTCTGCTCCGTTAGATTAGCTTTATTATGGACGCGCTGCCGTCCACCTCCCATTATACAGGCAGACTAAAAGCTGAATAAATCCTAATCTACGGAGCTCTCCGTGGTTTGGTCAATTAGCGCGATTTTCGGAGGTCTTTGCTGATAATCCGGTGGTCTAGATGGAAATATTGGTGCTTTCTAGAGCAAGGATGGCTGTATTTTAGCTCGCTAGCATTGACGCTAGCAACAACATGTTGCTGTTTCTGTGCTGCGTGCGCAGCCTCACAGGCACCAGTGGTGCACGCGCACATGCATGGCACTACACACACGGGTGCGGGTGTGCACGCGCACGCATGCGCACACCACTCATGCTCTTTGTACGTACGTACGTACCACGGTACACGGAGCTGTAAGCTGGATGTTGAAGTGGTTTGCACCACTTAAAAACCATACAATCCCAGAAGTATGGCGGCCGCTACCACGATGTACTGAACAATCACATTTTCCTTCTACTGTGTATGTTCAGTAATGAGGTCATGGGGTGATGCCGTGGACACTGGTCGTACTAGCTTCTCAGCCTATCTTTTTTCTGCTCCTACCAGACATTTCAGATGAAAGAGACAACATTCATCAGTACTTCATGCTTTAGGTAGGGTCATTAACTGGGTGACCTACTGGCAGAATGACAAATTCACCATACTTTCTGTGAATATATCCACTAGAGAGAGAGAGAGAGAGAGAGAGAGAGAGAGAGAGAGAGAGAGAGAGAGAGAGAGAGAGAGAGAGAGCAGTGAAGAATGACAGGAAAGAGGCTAAAGAGCAGGGATAACATGATACGACACAGCAGGTCATGTGTTGAACCTGAGTACATGACATTGTGAGCAGGTCTGTGCCTACAGTATTGCACGCAAGCCTCCTCCAGGAAGCCCCAATCAGTTCCGTTCTATTCTTACAGTAAATATGCACTAATTACTGATCAATGGTGTGTCCCCAAACATGATGGTATTCATAAAAGGTGCCCTTCCTTGCCCAAGCTAAATCAAGCTTCTTGTCTGAAAGGATGTTAGGGCTGGTGGAAATGATAATGCATGGATTGAAAGAAAAAGGAGGCATTGCTAAAAACTGGTTTCTGTGCAATTTATAGAAGGCAGGAAATTGAGAAGCAGTAGGAAGTTCAAATCATACACATCTGCATTGGTTTATGTCGTTGATCTGGGAGCAAGCATTGGATCATAAAAGGCAATGATTACCATGGGAGATGAGAAAACAGTATCTCACTGGTTAACAAAACACAGGGGGCTGGGTCAGCGTTACAGCACAGGGCGTGTTTCGGATTCCACCTCCTACACACTCATGAATTAAATATGGTTCAACAATCACACTCTCCAGTCTCCAGTGACTCTCAAACTCCCCTCACTTCCCCAACTCTCTCTCAGCGAAACATTTCCTGGGGAATTCCATCCAGGAATGTTATTCGCGATGACGGAGCAACTGCAACAGCTGGTTGGAAAATCACTTCCTGATGGACAGCAGAGACATGTTACTAGACAAGGCCACTGTGACAGAGACATGTTACTAGACAAGGCCACTGTGACAGACATGTTACTAGACAAGGCCACTGTGGCCACACTGCTTGTCCCTCATCATCTTGTTCTCTGTACTTAACATGATATTATTGACCAATTATAAAATGCCTGAATACAGTAGAGCTGGAGTACTATGAACTCATTGTTACACACACACACACACACACACACACACACACACACACACACACACACACACACACACACACACACACACACACACACACACACACACACACACACACACACACACACACACACACACACACACACACACACACACTTCCAATGGACATCAGAGGATTTATTTTCCCTTTCAAGGCTTAAATCTGGTGGTGAATCTCAAGACAACATGTGAGTCCCATGACTACCAGCAAGTTAGACAGTGAGTTGAGGATTTGGTGTGTGAACTACTGTAATGCTATTAAACTTGAACAGTTTCCCATAATCCAGAAGTACTTTAATAATGGCAAAGGCATTCCACTAACCATAAAAAGCCCTTAGTTTTAATAACCATAAGAAAAGACTTAATGTACAGAAACTAATAAATTCTACTACACTGGGGACAGAACGGAACCGTACCATGGGCGGAGTGGAACGGAAGCAGCTAGGTGGCTCCATCGACAATTCGTCCGTCCCGCTGGGAATTCCGTATTTAGTTCTATTTACTGTATTTCTTCCCCACTGAAGGCGTGGCGCCGGGCTACGTAACCCCTGCGTACAATTTACAATAGAGCACTTGTGTAAAAAGAATCACGTACGGACGGTGCGGACCTTACACACAACCTGCACCCCCGCCCTCGGTGTAGCCCGGGTTACATTGATTTTTTTTTTTTTATAATATTTGTTTTATTCGGAAAGTGCAGTATAATTGTACATATAGCATTTCTACAAACGATATAAGAGCAGTTCCCAAGATTTTCTTCTTTTCTTTTTTTCCCCCACCCCTCTTCCCTCCCTCATCCCCCCTCCATGTGGCAACATCTCCAATGTCTCTGTATAGTATAGTCCTTTTTCCTATATAAGACATCGAGTCCACACTCAAACAGAGACAGGCACGGCAGTAATACTTCAGGTGGTACATTTCAGGAGGACAAAGAAAAAAGAAAGAGTGGGCGGAAAAAGACATAAGAAACAAAAAACAACAACAACTAAAGTATATACATTTATGCTGAGGGGGACAAAAACAATATAGCTTTGGTCTTCGACCACGAGAGGAGGAGAGGTGTCTTATACATTTTATATTTATACAATCATACAGCAGGCAATGAACCAGTGAGATTACACGAAGTCCGCTCTCAGGGGGGCAATATGCACAATCCAGTTGTTCCAAATTTGGTAGAAATTGTCTAATCTAGTTCTTAACATGTATGTTAATTTTTCCATTTTGAAGATGTCTAGGACTATTCCATGCCAATCGTCCATTGTGGGTGTGATTGGGGATAGCCATCTTCTTGTTATTGACTTTTTGCTGGCTGCCAAGAGAATCTGCAGTAGCTTTGTGTATCTCGACTGGTTAAGACATTCAATGTGGCCCAGGTACATGGTTGTGAAGTTGAAAGGTATTGGAGTATTAAATACTGAGCACAGTGATTTGTGAATATTGTTCCAAAACACCCCCAATTTGGGGCACCCCCAGAAAATGTGGAAGTGGTTGGCTTTCTTTGCCCCACACTGCCTCCAGCACAGCCTATCGTCCCCTTTGTATTTTTCCTGGTATGGGGTCTTAAAATATCTAATAATATTTTTCCAACAGTGCTCTCTCCAGTCCATAGAACAAGTTGAGGTAGACTGGAACTCCCAGATCCCTCCCCATACTTGGGTTACATTGATTATGGTGTCAGCGTACCATTGTGGACTCCCGCAGACTCTGCTCCGTGAATGGAGCTGCGCCAATTCCACGCCTAGTGTGGCTGGATGGTAACCGCAAGGTTGCCAGTTCGAACCTGGGCTCCCCCAGAGTTAGTGTCGAAGTGTCCTTGAGCAAGACACTGAACCCCTAATTGCTCCTGATGTGCTGGTTGGTGCCTTGCATGGTTTCCGCTGCCATCGGTGTGTGAATTTAATGCACAATCTATGCAAATATAAATGCTATATAAATGCACCATTTACCATTTTAACCTCATGATTTTTTTTTCGGGAAAACTTGATCAAATGAATCCCTCCTGTGTTTTATATGATGAACAGTAAAATAGCTTCACTTTTGGCTGGTGGGTGCAAACCGCATGTGAGCTTGTGACATCCCTGCTTTGACAAACTCTATCACAGATGCACTACGGATTGGGAAGGTCCCAGCTTCTATATTAAACCAGGGATGAGCCAAGGGCTAACACTTTGAGGGCGCAGGTGCAATACACCACTGATGAGATTGAGATTTATATAGCCTCACTGTTTTCAATTTCCATAAAATGAGATGTGCAAATGCAAAAGCCCTAGCAGCAGCCCCTAACCCCTAGCATCACTAAAAATAGTGTGTCTAATGAATACATACTGTACATAAATGTGTGCGCGTGCACAGGCACACGCAAACACACACACACACACACACACACACACACACACACACACACACACACACACACACACACACACACACACACACACACACACACACACACACACACACACACACACACACACACACACACACACACACACACACACACACACACACACACACACACACACACACACACACACACACACTCTTACGTCAACAAAATCAAGGCATGCATCCTCAGTCACAATACAAAAAGCATGTTGGCATCGTTCGAAACCCCCTCCAACAACCAGTCCGTTGGCATGTCACAGGCTGGACCACCAGAGTTGAGGTGAAGACCACCAGAGGAAACAATTTCTCAGTCCACTCCTGCATTGCCGCTCGGTGTCATATCGTTCTCCTTGCGTAGCTGATCCCATGGGCCCAAAATCCACCCACTGTTGTTCCGACAGCAGACGGACACACCGCTAGAAGGCCAGGTCCAACGCCTCTCTTCCAGATAGCTGCTAATGGGAAAGGCCACCAGGCAGCACCGGCTGTCAGTATACTCCATTGGCGAGCAGTGCCTTGTTGTATGCAAGCTTGGGATGGTGTTGAAGCACACAGTGTCCACAGAGGTTGGGATGGTGTTGAAGCACAGTCCACAGAGGTTTGCGAATGTATCTTAAATCTGCACCCACTACATTACACGGTGGTAGTTACAACGGAGCAGTTTAACGTCATGCTCAGGACACTCAACACACACAGACACACACTCTCTCACACACACACACACACACACACACACACACACACACACACACACACACACACACACACACACACACACACACACACACACACACACACACACACACCTATGTGGCTAGTCTGAAAATGAATACATTAATCCTACAAACAGCTGAGCTCCTTGATCAGGAAGGAGTGTTGACAATTCATAAACCCTTTTATGGCAGTATTTAATCTCCAGATTATTCTTTTCCATGTCATGTATGTCTGACCTTCAATTAGTCCCTTTGTGGCTCTGTAGGTGGGCCTATTGCTCCACCTCTGTGTGAAGACACATTCTGGGATAGAAGAGATTAGACACAATAGATTTGAAAGACATTGATACTGTATCCTTCCATATCTGTATCAGGTAATGGCTCTTTGGTAATATAACAATAACACTGACGCAAAATATAATGCTGGTACAGTATACTGTAAACGCTCAAGATTAGCATATCATATAATCAATTTAAAAACACAGTATACATATACTGTATACTTGTTAAACTAAAAAAGTGGACTTTTGTGAGTTGTGTTAACTAACCATAAAATGAATTTCAAGAAAATGTTTAGTTGACTGGAGTCCCCTGGGACTCTATACTTCTTGGTGCACTCCTTTTTTCCACTCCACACCAAAATCGCTTTATTGTCTCCACCAGGCCGAAGGCATGGGGAGAGAGTATGTTTTGCACTCAGTCCATCCGTGTGTCCGTGTGTGTGTCCGTCCGTCCGTCTGTGAACAGCTAATCTCCGGCACCGTTAACCCGGTCGATGCCAGATTTTGCACACACACTCCATGGATGCCAACGATGAACCTCTGCCCCAAAATGTTCAGAACGGCCTGTTATAGCGCCACCAGGAGGCCGCTTTGTACAAAACAAGTTTTTGGACAGTACACAGATTTTGTCCAAACATCACGCAAATTGGTACATAGTCTCTCTAGAGCCATTCAACGAAACGGGACTTTCAGATTTCTCAGACTCCATCCTGATTGGCTAAGATTGGCTTCCAAAGTTCGCAGGAGTGCTCAGTTTCAAACAAAATGCTGCAAATCATGAACACATAGTGTGATTTCCGTGAAATTGTGCAATGTGCACGCACATTCCCACTAGGCCGAGGAAGAAATGCCACATTTTCAACTCAGCTTCATGGTGGTGCTATAACTGGCCGATAACTGCACGGATCTGTGGATAACTTTGTATGCCAACTCCCTAGAGGCCAAGGAAAAACTTTTGCCTGGAATTTTTCACATCTGCTCTTTATAGCGCCACCAGGAGGCCAACATATGTTTGTTTGATTTCTCATAATCTAACATCATTGACTACGATTGGCTTCTAAACTTTTCAGGAGTAGCCCGCTTTGTACAAATCACCACAACTACTCAACACAGCGTCCGATTGTGGTGAAACTGTGCATGCATATTCCCACTAGGCTTTGGAAGAAATGCCACTTGACAATTTTCAAATCAGCCTCATGGTGGCGCTACAACAGGCCAAGCATCACACACACACACTCCTATCCTCCTGGTGGAGACCTGTGCCCAGAAGGGCACTTTTTCTAGTTGAAAGAGATTTCGACAATGCAACGAATTGTCAGCACTATGAAAACATGCATTTCCCGTCAGTCCGTCCTGTCCTTCTGTCACCCCATACCTCCATATATGGTCATGCCTTGTGACATCACGTGATATCATCAGGGATGGAGAATGGAGAATATTAAGCCCATATATGGGAATGCCCATATATGGAGATCCCTGATGTCATCAATTTTGGCCAGCAACTCAAACCTCAAACCCTTAGATCTCCATATATGGAGCTGATCTATTCTGACATTTCATATATTGATCCTACCCCATCCGGCCATCCGTCCTTCCTCTTCGATTTATTTATTAGGATCCCCATTAGCTTCCACAAAGTGGTCGCTAGTCTCCGCTAGGTCCACATGTCCCTTTTGACTGATACTGTACCTGTCTATTCAAACTCTAGACGGGCCCGCCCCAAAGTTATTAGTGCAGCTGCTCTTGGCAGCCGGTGAAAACAGGCCGGAAAATTAAGGCCGGGCCCGGGCCCTCATCAAACCCTGTACACTCAAGACACTGCCCCGCTGCCACCCTTATAGATCTCTATATATGGAGTTGACCTGTTCTGACATTCCATATTCATATGAAACACCAGGTGATATTGTAAAATGACCAGTAGGATTTAATGATTATATCAAACAAGTTAAACAACTCTTAAGAAACTGCTCCATTCACATCTAGTGGGGCCTAGGAATCCTTGTGTCTTGTGCACATACGTGTTCATAAGCATGGATAACTGAAAACAGCTAATTCATCTGTGCTGCAAAGAGGAATGTGTCTGAAGGATGTATCACATGACTGGTATACTATCACACCTTGGAAGCCCTATTTAGGGTAACATTCACACATGACAGTATATAATTTCATATCTACACTACAGCATGCTTAGTGGATGCATTTATCCAACATCAGCCATGCATGTTTACTACTAGTATAAGTGACCACCACTATACTGTAGGTAATGGTGTCATTATTTAGGACCAGAGCTCACTGCAGAATATATAAACTGACTGACCTTATTTAATACATATTTAGCCAAGTAAAACATGTCTCTGTAATAGGCTACTGTTGGTTGGAAATCACGATCATGCAATAAATAAATCTCAAACAATCATCGTTTCTATTGCCACACTGGGGGGAAAGGGGTTTGGTTTAACAGTAAAGGGTTGGGTTACTTACAGCAGCCAAATCTGTAGCATCTTCAGTGGATGTGGTCAACAGTGGCTGACAGTGTAACTAATGGTTTTACAGTGATAACCTATAACCCGACAGACATGCATTTGAATAACAAGGAAAATTTGTATGAGTTTACTGTGTAGCCTCATAAGCTTTATAACAACATTGTCAAGTGTCAACACATCCAGGTTGCCTTGCCCTTCAAACACAGCTATGAACCAAATAGAAATAGCCAACTAAAAGATCGCATGGCACAGCTGACACACTAAATTATAAATGTGTAGCTAAGCTATAGGAGCAAAACAATCATTCTCACGAATCACGATGACAATGAGAGTTTTATATTATATTAACTCTCCAGTCAGAGATCATTTGGCTCAAGTCCGCTCTTTTAAGTTACCAGTACTCTGCATCTTTAGGGAGATAGAAAAACAGGACAGCACTAGCAGCATTGACAGCATTAATTTGCGAGCCAATAGCCTACTTCTGTGCACGGAATTCAATGTGTCTGTATGATAGGTAGCCTAAACCAGTATTAGGCTTAGGTATATTTAACCCAATACAATCACCAGGCATTGGGCAAGTAGGTCAATGAAACATTTATCTTATTATTTGTTTTCGGCCAATGTCAGGTGCAATCACTATAAGAAGATGGGAATATCTTTTGACTGATAGTCACCACCAGCAGATGAGGCGACATGGTTAATCAAATCAAAATAAAAGCGAGCAAGGGTACTGAAATGTTATATAGATGATGATGATAATGATGCAAAGAGTGGTCGGAGCCTTTTTTAATTATTTTTGCGATGTTCTCAGGCAGCGCTTCTACGGAACCTACATCGAGCAACCGCGCTGCCCTTCTGAAGGACCATATAGGACGTGATTACATCCAAACTACAATGTCAGTGCCAAAGACATGTCGGGAAGATTTAAAAAGGAGAGGAAGAACAACAACAACAAAACAGCAAGAAGAAGAATACAAGCCAAATCCTACCTGCAATGTGTTTCTGGTTAATACATGCAAACTGGCTTGGATGTAGACGACACAAACTGCAAGCGGTTCAGATGAGCAGCACTCCCTGCCTCCTCCACGGTATCAAGCCCCTCCTCGTTCAGCCTATCGTACACAGTGAAAGAATACCAAATCCTCCATGAGAGGACCCTTACCGGGTCCATTTGGTTCGATTTGTACACTGCACTCACGTTTAAATTAACACCGAGGATTTTACTGTGTACAGTGGAATTATTAAAATGTTTTAAATCACAATTGTTATATGCGGCACAACTAAAGGAAGCGTGTCTCGCATGGTTTTCAGATCAAATGCATTATTTATGCATCCTAAAATAGATTTGAAAATACAATCAAACGGAGTATGGATCCAGTTAAGCACTCCCAGAAGCTCTTAATTTTCCGGAATGCTGTCCCTCATGTCTTCTAAAATGGGGCTAACACAATCGTACAGTTTGTGCCCGTGTGCTTGTGTGTATATGGAAGCGTGTGTGTGTGTGTGTGTGTGTGTGTGTGTGTGTGTGCGTGTGTGCGTGTGCGTGCGTGCGTGTGCGCGCGCGCAGAGAGAGAGATGCTGAATGGTTGTGTTTTCTCTTGGAGACCCTTGGCCCCCCATCCTTTGTGAACTAGTCAAATGTGGCTTTGGGCAGTGAGGCATACCTGCCAAAAGTCTGTCAGTAGACCAGGCATCAGTGGAATATAGACCTCAATACTTATACCTCGACAGTTGACACAAGATCGATGACACAAGAAAGATGATATTGTATAACCAGAGGGGCCCGTCCACATCAAACAGCAAGAGACAGCTACGCAATTCCTCGTTAACAAATAGGATGGAGGGAGAACGGCCTCACTGCCAGGCTAATGTTACTTCAGCCTCATCATAATAGGGTAGGCTTGATCAGGTGGACCTACTGTACAGCACTGTACAGCTGTACAGACAGTACTGTACAGACAGTCCATTTATAATGAAAAGTAATTATACTCTCATATTATGAAAACTGCACTGATGCTTGAAATGCCTGTAAACCAAAAATCACCACCACACACACACACTGTGTGCATTTCAAAGATTAGGCTGAATTCTGTATCTCCTAATTCCCTGTGGACATAGTGAGTAGTACCGCACCAAAGGATCCTGCTGACATTTATAATTTGTGGAAAAGGGTCATAAATAGTTAAATACTATAGCATACGCCATACAATACAGAAAGAAAGCTATTCAAATGAGACAAGCACCCTCTCAGCTTCTTCCACCATAATCTCCATTTCTACTGTAGGCCTATATGCTTTCTGTCTGTCGTCTTGTTTTCTAACTCTATACTGCCCTCTAATGGGAATTAATATAAACAACTACTGTAACAGTTGGAAATGTCTGTTCTTTTAGAGCGAAAAACAAATTATTGAGAATATGGTGGTGTTAACATGCATAAAAAGGCCTAGCCTACAGTTTAGTCTATATCATAAATCGTGGATATACAGCAATGACCCAGAAATAATAATCCCTGTCTTTTGGGATTTATTTATATGCCTACTGTAATTCATTAACAATGACTTGTTTGACTGCTGAACAACAGCCATGCTTTTAATAATTAAAAGCTAGATAAAAAGTTACTGAAACAGACAATTAATCATAAAATGTTATAGCATAATAATTCCTCAATGTGCTCACAGTTGCCACCAGGCCAGAAACATGTAGGAGAGAATCAACTAAAAAGTTTGCAGGAAATGCTAAATTGATTGGTAGAATATAATTTATGCACTAAAAAAGCGAATTCAAGTCAAAACACTAATGCGCTCATGAGGACAAACAAGCAAAATGTTTTGACAAACAAAATGTATTTGTAAGTTTAAAGTCACACCAATGCCTATACTCTTAAAAGTACATAAATGATATGTAAAACATACCAATAAATTAAGTAATTGATTTCTGACAATTTTCATGTCAAGCTTATACACAGAGCAAGGGTTGGCACATTATGGAAATCTGGGCACCATTTTTGGGGGAGACTGGTCACTAGAGAAGAGTGGGCACCAGGCCTCGGAAGGCTGGGCCCCTGGGAAATGTGGGCACCAATGCAAAGTTGGAACCAGACCTCGGAAGACTGGGCACCTTTTAGTAAAATATGGCTATTAAACCGTAACCTTAATCATAACGCTAACCTCAGTGAAACTATGCCTAAACCTATGGATAAACCATACCTTAACCTCACCTCAAAGAACTGCCTAAACTTAAACTCAAAGTAATATAACATTTGTCTGAAAATCATCAGAATGTAGTTGAAAAATAAAAACAAATACAGAATGCAACAGTGCACTTCAAAAATGAACAAAGATTTCAATAGACACAATTAAATACTGTTTAGATATATAAATTAGAACACCCAATTGATTAAAAGCCCAGGCAAGACCTAGCTGTTATTAAACATCATTAGGATATAGGCAATGTTAAATAAATATGTTTTTAAATAGACTTAAAAACAGCTATGGTTGGGGATTTCCTAATGTAACCTGGAATATTATTCCAGGTTTGTGGTGTATAATAGTGAAATGCTGCTTCCCCATGTTTTGTTCCAACTATGGGGTGAACAATTAGTAGGCCAGCCCCCCAGATGACCTAAGGGTTCTAGATGGTTCATATGGCTTCAGCATGTCTGAGATGTAGCTGGGCCCAGAGCCACAAATGTATAGATTTAAGTAACAACATTTGGTGTAATATGGTCATATTGTAATATGGTCCTAGTTTTCAGATCATCATGATTTGATGCTAGATCGAATTCAGCTTTGATGGCTTCCACAAAAAGTGTTGTGGTATTCTCATTAATGTATCTATTTTTAATAGTTTCAGATCCAATCTTATTTTTTGGTGTAATGAAGAGGTCAAAGAATATACAAGAATTATCTGATAAAGCAACCTTCAGCACATTAACATTGGAGATGTATGTTCAGATCACCTGAAATTACTAAACAGTCAAATTCAGTTCAAATTCAGCATCTCAGTGAAGTGAAGTGCTCAAGGAAATCTTGGTGGCCTACATATAAAATGCATGGAGAGCATTTCATTACCATTTTACATGCTAAATATTCAAAGGCTCAAAGGACAGCTTTTTACAAATAAAAAATGGCACATGTAGTCATGTACCCCACTACCCCCAACTATTTTGCCCTGTCGTGCTTCAAGTTAAAAAATAACTGAGACTTCGTACGCATGAAGGACCTTGTGTTCAAAAGGGCAAGTTTTAACATTGTTGGGGCAGTATCTGAGATACTTGAAATGCAAGGTATATGAATCAGGTTAGTAGCACAGGTGGTAAAAGTAACTGCAGTGATAAAAAATGATATTAGCGGGGCACTATTTTCATGGTTACTTAGCAGCTGCCCAAGCCTAGACTTGGGTGAGAATTGAACAGGGTAAGTTAATTGGGCTACTGTAGAGCTTGGACATACATAGCTTAAATTTTCAGCTTACATTTTGTAGGGAATGCAGCGTTCCTTCAGGCAAAGATGTAATTGGCGAAGGCGACTGTACTTCACGTCCCCATATAGACAGGGTAGGGGACCCGAAATGGCCTGAATGGGTCAGCTAGCAAAATTAGTTTAGCATCAGAATTGTTTTGCACCAGCTATTACATCAGCAGTACACTATGTATCAGCTATTGTGAGCAACGCTTTTTGTTGTTGTTGGAATAGCTTACTTTTGAAACATATTAAATCTTGTAGCCTATGGATAGCACAACTGTACTCCGTAGGCCGCATCCAAGTAGTCGACATATTATATTTTCGGGATTCTTGAATAGGATCCCAAATGTTCCATTGGAACATTGGAACATTCTTATAGGAATTCAGAATCCTAAAGGAATTATATTGGAACATTGGAAAATCCTATTTTTTTAATGCAGGAACAGTCAGTGTGACGGGTGACTATGACAAAAGTCATAGAAGTAAGAAAGAAAAAAAGGAAACAGAGGGTTCCTGCTTGAGAAGGGAGAGACATGCATCCCAGGCTGAGTTGGATTCAAACCCAGACAGTAGCACTTAATCTAGTCAGCTAATTAGCTAATTGAGACACTGGGGGAAGATTTATAGTCCTTGAGGTAATGTTGCAATTCAGACATTCTGGAAAACATTTCTCAGAAGCACCTTCCTTTTTCATTAGCTATGACATCATGCTGTCTTGATGTAGTCCTCGTACGTTACACAGGGCAACTGATGACTCCACTTGAACCTTGGACAAAGCAGTCTTGTCTATAAGAGGAAAAATAAAGGGTGTCCATGTGGGAGAAAGAGTACAAATAATAATGTACAGTACGGATCATTGTTTTCTAGTATAATGAAATTGTAAGATTGTTTTAATATGGATGGTTTAATAATTTTAAAGATATTAAGAAGATGAATTGTTCTATAAATAAATAAGTTCAGGCTACATATGTGTAGGTTGATTATATTTGTGGTACTTTTGGTAATGCTTCACTAGTAGTATTGGGCAGATATACACTATACATTGCTGTTGTAGGTAGGTAGGTAGGTAGGTAGGTCGGTCGATAGATATTCGTTTTTACTGTGTTAATAACTAAAGTACATTCCAAATAAAACATACAGATCCCCTTGCATGTTCTGTAGTCTTTTGTGCAAAGCATAAAGTCATTTTATTTCATGGTTAAGCTACATTAGAGTTTTCTTACCACAAGAGGGTAGTACTGACATCAAAATAAAGATGCAGAAGGAGGAGAGGACACTGGAGCATGGACATTTTCAGCTGCTAGTATACAAACGACTAATGTTTCGACCATCAAAATAAAGATGTTACAAGAAGTATTAGGCTTACTTTATGACAGTATGTTATTCACAAGTCATACAGTATACAATATACAGTAGATAATATACAGTTTGCTTGTCCAGACATGCTAAGTAAGTTATTATGCAAGGTTTGATGTTTACCTCCTATCCTAGTTACTTTATATAATTTGTTTTTTGCACTCTACTTACTTTTACAATTTATCCTGTTATATTTGTGCTCTCACGTTCTTTCTCTGTATATGCTCTTAAGTGAGCAACTCTCTAGAGAGGTAGATGTACAAATCATGGATGTGCATGCATTGAGTTGGATCTTCGTTAAGTCAGAAATCCTCTTCCAATGCCAGAACCTGAAGCCAAACTTGAACTTGTGCATTCTGCTACTACTCCACTTTAAATAGTGTAATAGCAAACACCTGCACTCAATATTTTTTTATCTTGAAAATACAAAGGCCATACAAAGTACAAGTGTGTGCACTAGGAAAGCAATATTTCTTTTTTAAATGACACGGATATCCTTACACGTGACTTGTGTATGTTCAATAAGCTTAACTTCACTAAAGCAACAAGTGCAATTCTAATGGCAGCAATAAGCCAAGCAAACAAGTAATGTTTTATGAGGAATAATTGTCATTGCGTAGTAACAAATTGATGAGATAATGCTGGACCAAACTATAGCTCAGGTTTATCTCCAAAAAGTAAAGGTTAAAGCCGTTCAAGTGCTCTAAATCTGTCCCAGCATGCACAAACTGTTATCATTTCACATTGTTTATGTTCACAAACCAAGGTCACACACATCATCTCATTTACATATGTGGAAAAACAAACCGAAATCTTTCCTTTGGTTAATGACTGTTCACTCTCAAAGGAGTAGGCCTATGTTTAACTTGTTGAGCCTTACATGTGGGAGCATTGTGCTCTGTTGCAGCTTGTATACAATATTGCCATGGGAACAAGTGGGAAAGGAAAGAGGGAGGATCGTGTCGGAGCAGGAGGGGAGTGTGTTAGACTCGCTGGTGTCAGCCTTATTTAAACCGCCTCAGCCTCTCAGATGCCCACGTACAGTATGAGCTGGTCTTGATAAGGACGCTGCCTGCTGTCAGGAGAGCCACAGAGATATCAAGACCCCACACATTTACCCTCAGTTATCTGAAAATCCTGTACGAGATTCTAGTCCTGTGGATAAGCCTGGATTTCAATTCATGGTAAGCATAACTCTCAACATAATAGCTACAGGAGGTCGTTTAAACGTGGTTTTCAAGTGGTGTAAATAGATACTTGCTTTTAAATAATGTCTTATTGTTAGGAACATAGAGCAGTACATATAACAAGCATATCCTTTTTGTTTTTGGACAGTTACAGTAAATCTCTGTTGGAGGGCCCATGTGGGTGGTGGACAAAATCCGTGTGTCGGTGGAGAGAACCAACCTGCCTCTACCCTCGACCGAGTACAGCTTTAGACTTGGTGACTTCATGTTCGGGGAGAAATCAGACAAAGCCAAGAGGAGCTCCCTCTGCCCTAATGTCATCACCCCCGACACCATCCCAGAGTTCTGCATCCCTCCCAACATTACATCTCTGCAAGAGGCCAAGAACACAGAGCACAGAGCCCCCATCTTCAGGGTGTCTCCCTGCGAGAGGGCCACCCCCAAAGGGGAGATGTGGAATGAGCTCCACAGCCCACACATCATCCAGGTGGAGAGTGTAGACGACAGCCCCTATGATGACGGTAGTGATGAGGAGACCACGAATGCAGACCCCCACAGCCAGGCAGCCTTATCGCTTCCACACATGGCCAAAGCACAGACCTGCTACGGATTTTGCACCTTATTGGAAAGCCCCCACACCAGGAGGAAGGAGTCTCTCTTCCATACGGAACCAGGCTCCATCCCCCTCCTCTTGTCTCGGAGCAGGTCCAGCACATGCTCCAAAGTGCCTCGATCCACCTCACCCTCCTCCTTCAGCCTCAACAGCCTGACCTCCAGGCTGTCCCCGAGGTTCTACTCGCTGAACAGGCAGGTCACAATGGATAGTGACACCACATCTTCCACAGAGTCCTCGCCATTCAGCTCGCCACTGCTGAGCAGGTGCCCGGCCGAGCCCTCCCTCTTCAAAGCACTGAGCCATGAACGCCTGCTGTCCAGGAATGTGAGGAAGCCAACAGTGGTGAGGAACAACTCCCTGTCCACCGACGAAAGCAGCTCCACGGATAACAGCCCCAATGTGATGAGAAGGTCATCTGACGGCGTGGTGGTGGGGGGCCTGCCCAACAGCTTTGGCCTGGTGCCACCCACCTTTTTCCCCTTGGACTTGACTCTGAACAGGGAGCGGGTAATGAAGGAGACTATGGTACCAATAGGGAAAGACGGCAGCCTGCGCCTCTCAGCAGAGTACTGTCCCGACAATCAAAGGTTACGGGTTCGCTTGATAAATGCAGAGGGTCTCTATGCACGTTCTGTGGACTCCAAAAGCATCAACTGCAGCATCAGCATCTCCTTGATTCCGGGAAAGGTCCAGAAGCAACGCAGCACGGTCATCAGGAAGAGCCGTAATCCCATCTTTAATGAGGATTTCTTCTTCGATAGTATATCTGAAGGAGACATCTACCAGTGCTCTCTTCGCTTTAAAGTAGTGAACAAAATGTCCACAATGAAAAGAGACTGTATTCTGGGTGAATGTGATTTGCCTCTCTCTAGCATCATAATGTATTAAACCAGAGCACTTCCTTATTTATTCATTTCTATGTTGAAATATTTATTTTAATTTTGTACTGTACACCACAATTTTATATAAAATAAATGAACAAAATGTATATAGTTTGTCAGTCTTTCCTACTTTATTTCCTTTTTACAATGTGGCTGATATCATTGTATTTTGTAATAACTATTTATGCAATGCAGTCAGAATTGATTTGCTAAATATATATATATATATATATATATATATATATAATAGGCAATATACAGAAAGAAAAGAAGAAAATTGAAATATTGACCTTGTCAATACCACAAAAACGATTTAAATCTCATTACCTCCTTCTTGCCTCTCATACATATATGATATTAGCAGATAGTTCTGTGGATGACAAATTATTACCTCAGTTTCCTCTTCACTCTGATGATCATTAGACATCAGTGTGAGACATCAACATGTCCACCTCATTAACTGGCATGAGACATTCTCCATCTCTTATTTCCATATTTCTCCCGAAGCCCGATTTATACTTCATCATTAGAAGGTATCTATCAACATTCTACAAGGTCATAATGCATTGCAGATGCAACGCTTTGCAGGTGTTTGGATCTGTTCAGTGTGCGACGCCGTCGTACAACAAAGCATACATTAGACATAAGCCTGCCTATTCCTTCTGACCTTTCAACTAATTAAAAATACACCAAGAAACCAGAAACCTTGAAGAGACGGTTTCACCCCAGTAGACTCCTATTCAGTTTATTCAGTAAATAAAAATAGCAATTAACCTGATAGTGCCACACAGACTGGTGTTGCTAAATCATTTTGGTGTATTATTATTTTGTATAATAGTATAGTGTAGACCAGTGGTTCCCAAACTGTGGTGCGTGCACCCCTTGTGGACATGAAGGGCAACATGAAGGCTAATGGTGGTGCTATGGTTTTATTTTAAATATATTAACATATTATATATTAACATATTAAGTACTGTATATTCAGAATATAGCCACTGCTGCATATAGGAAATATATGTCTTTATATAGCTTATACAATTTATATTTCCATGTGGGGGTGCATCAGCTGGGTCGGGAGGTAACAGGGGGTGCATGGCCAAAAAGGTTTGGGAACCGCTGGTGTACTAGACAATATGACATGAGCTGGTAAATTATTGCTATAGGTCGGTGCATAACTTGATGGACTCCCAAGAGGCTGTGAAATTCCCAGTACCTTAATGTCAGTGGGTGGAAAATGCCCAGAATATCCTGTAGAGTTGATTGAGAATCCCTCTGGATACATATTACTAAAATAGAAGTATCGTTTTTTTCTGTAATGATGCACTCACTGGCATGACTCAGAATGGAAATATATAAAAACAATACATCAACATACAAAAAAACATGAATTTAGACTTGGGAAAATATGAAATACATGCTAAAATGTTTATTGTCCTACAGTAGTAGTACTATATCATACGTTCAACTAATTCTCCCCACCAATTTAAGACAAAGGATATTTTTTGTCTTTGCAAGATGTACTGTATGTTGTCGTTTTCCCAGTGGAGTGCAGCGGAAGCTCTTAACGCAGAACGTATACACAAGCATATAGCCTGCTGGTTTGAGCTATAAAGTTTAGCCTAAAAGCATCCGCTGCCTCTATAGCTCCTAGTTAAATATTAACAGGTTTCTCAGGGCTCAGAAATAGTCTAGGGTGTGGCCTGGGCCGGCCGAGCGGTCCAGGCACCTAGGCTGGTAATTCAGCCTGACAGTGTGTCACGGGTTCGAGTCCAGAGCCCGATGACCTTTGCTGCGTGTCTTCACCCCATCTAGATCCCGTTTTCCTGTCAAACTTCTGTAAATCTATCAATAGGGAAAGGCAAAAAGCCCCAATAAATATCTGGTTAGTGTCACGACACACTAAACTATGTGCATTTACTTAAGTACAATTTGGCATTTGTACGTATATATTTTCAATTTCCAATACTTTTACTTCTACTCAGAGGCAAATAATGTACTCCACTACAATTATTACCCACTTCAGCCCTAATACAATTAGACCATTTGAAAATAGCTGATCTACAAGCTCACAATGCGTTGCATCGTGAGCTTGTAGATCGGCTATTTTCAGATGATTTTATACATTTAAAAACGTGCATAATTTTGGATTTTTGGTACTTCAAGTACACTTTGATGCCAATAGTTTTACCGGACTTTTACTTGTAACAGAGTATTTCTATATTGCAGTATTTATACATGTATAAAATGTGATTACTTTTTCCACCACTGATCAAAATTGACAGTACTGTAGTCAGTGTTAGATCAGTACCTTGCTTTGTGATGGAAGCTTATATAAGGGAGATGAGAAAAGCCCTTGGTCAAATAAAATGGCCAATCCTCTTTCAATTAACATTTCAGATTCAGCTTGACCTATATCCCCACGCCGCTGTTTCTGTGACAGCATTAACTGTTTTGTTTATACATGTATGAATGTTTTTTAAATCTAATGCGTGCTTACCTCAGTTCTGACGCAGGAACCTAGTTGCATAACAATAGCTATGAGGTTTTTTTTCTGTTTTCAGATCCTGTGTGGGGGGAGATAATGTTCAACACTTTTGTATTCAGTGTTGACCCAGCTGTGAAATTCCGTAATAAATGGAAATTACTGGGGGTTGACTTGCCTGGCCATCCACTGATAGGGCTCTAAGGGGTTCCCGTTGATGTGGTCTGTCTTGAATCCAGCGAACAGAGGCGCTGGTAACAATAATTCTCAATTTATCTCTACTGCTGCCCATCTTAAAAAGTACCACCCTATAAGGCACATTGGGGAGCACTATATAATATAATATTTCACTGAAGAAAACTTCAATAGTCAGAAAAGCACCTTATATTATCACCAGGGCATTACAGAACTGTTGTACTCCCTCCACCTCCCCAGCCTCCTCCTGTTCCATCTAATTTAAATGTGATTCTATGGATTGTATGATATTATCCATGTATCTTAACTCATGCCCTTGAAGGGTTCAATGTTATGTTCAGGTAATAACTCTCTATCTTAGGCTCTGCTTCAGGGGGGTTAGTGTTCTCAGATTCGGTGTAAAGCTTGCCTGTTTCACACCGCCACACTAAATACAATATCATTGCAATAAATCACTCTCCTTTTTTATTGTATTCTTTTGCACCTGGTCTTAATGCTCTGCATGTCTTAATGCCAAGCACTTTGAATTGCCTTGTTGTTAAAATTGCAATACAAACAAACTGCTTTTAGTTTTGTTAGTCATTACAGTGTTGTGTAATATGCAACTCTGTTTGCCAGAGGAATTGTCCATGTGTGTGGTTGGTCGTATGTAACAAACGCCACCAATTTTATGTCAACTTCCGCCTGGTTATCTAGCTCATGGCTAGATTGGGAAATAATGGGTTGACTTACGGAGTTGATAACTCTGGGTTACTTTAGTAACCTCAGTTTATCAAGCGAATCGAGCGAGAGAATCGCCTAAGGGTGGCGCCATTTAGTTTCGTTTCGTTTGGCCTACCAAACGGGTGCGTTTTTCATCATTTTTGAGGATTTGAAAAAAATCTCCATCGCCCATCGTTTTTTAAAATTTTTAATTATTTTTTTGTCCTCGTTTTTCATCATTTTGGACCATGGGCTATAGCCCATATCGTACAGCATACTATAGCACGCCGTTTTAAAAAAAAAACGATGGGTTATAGCCCATCTTTTTTGAATTTTTGAAAAAAATGTTGTCCTCGTTTTGTAGATGAAAAATGTTTGTCGACTACCTTTTTTCACCGACGAAAACTAAATGAAAACTAAGCTATGATGACTGAAACTATGACTAAATATGATATACAATATCCGAGTAGTCAGCTGGGGGGTGGGGGTAGGGAACTGTGATGGACATTGTGAATCTGTTTAACTGTATGTAATGTGTTTTATTTTCGTTTTTCGTTTTATTTTTTGTTTTGTCATTATTTATTTATTTTTGTTTTGTATTTATTATTGTCAATTCATTTCGTTTTAAGATTTCGTTTGTATTTGTGCTGCCAGAGGGATGTGGGGGGGGGGGGACATATATGTCAATTGTTGAAAATACTTGTGTAATATAAAGAAAATGAATAAACATATGTTTTAAAAAAAAAAAGATATACAAATATTTTGTCAACAAAAATAAACTAGACTAAAATGTTCGTCGACGAAAAATGTTCGTTGACGAAAGATGTTCGTTGCCGAAAAATGTTCGTCGACTACCATTTTTCACCGACGAAAACTAAATGAAAACTAAGCTATGATGACTGAAACTATGACTAAATATGAAAATGAAATATTTGTCAACAAAAGTAAACTAGACGAAAAATGTTCGTCGACGAAAGATGTTCGTCGACGAACATTTTTCGTAATAAGACAAGACATGTACCAGTGTTCTGATAGGCCTGTCAATAAGATTATTAACAAAAAAAAAGAAAATGGAAAAGAAGTACAATATAATCTTTTGTGAGTGATCGTTCAAAGAAGGTACTGATAGGCCTGTCAATAAGACAAGACATGTACCAGTGTTCTGATAGGCCCGTCAATAAGACAAGACATCTGATAGGCCCGTCAATAAGACAAGACAATAAGACAAGACAACTGATAGGCCCGTCTAAGACAAGACATGTACCAGTGTTCTGATAGGCCTGTCAATAAGACAAGACATGTACCAGACTCACTCTCATGGTGTTTATATCTTCATAAGACAACGATTCAACAACCACCTGACGAAAGATTTCAGAACCATGGACAGCACATGGCCCTCGACCAGCTGACTGAGGGGATATACTGTATATGTATTCATAATCATAATCCTATTGAGACCTCTACAATATGTGCAGACTAGAGGGGCCCATTGTTTCCATTGCATTCTAACATTATTATTACGACTAAATAGTTGTTCACTCATTTATAAATACAAATTTGACCGACAATAAATCATTTGGGCTCTAGTCACTATACAGAATGATATATTAAAAGAGTACTCCTCCCTGTGTTCATGAGAAGGAGAAACAATGTGTTCATGCCAACAAATTAACACTATCCCCTTCCTCTTCTCCCTTGTCTTCTTTACAGTTGCCTACATAAAGGAGGGATATTCAACGCTTTCCTTATCACGATTTCTGTTTTTCCAGGTTGTCAAATGGTCAAGCATGCCAAAACATGATACAATGGGGGACATTATGAGCAAGTCTAGCCAAGGAGTGAAAACGCCAAAAACGGTGACTGGAAGTGTGATTTATACAAAAATGGCATGAGCACCTTTCATTACCACTTCCTTTCCTAATAAATAACTGACAGTGTTAAGCTGTCATTGCATTGATTGCTAGGACAAAATATCAGTTGTCAAACTCAGATTTGATAATTGTTTTAGAACAGATGTTTTTTTGGGAGGGTTACGGGCAGAAGCAGTGATGTTGAAAAGGGGGGTGAAACAGGAGGGCATTGCTTTTCAGAGATAGCAACCGAAATGTGTCTACTAACTTCCCTATCCAGTTAACTCTCACACCACCCACCAAGACCATCGAGAATCCAGACCATATGACCTGAACTCTAACTTAAAGGACCACGTCACCACTTTTCAACCTATCTTCATATACTAGTCATATACTAGATCACTAATTAATCATGAATAATGGCACCATTTTTTTCTACTCTGTCTGTGTTCATAGGAGGGCTGTGGGCAGTTTAGAAACCCGTCCACCAGTGACATCATCGATGGGGAATCCAAGGTAATAGAAACTGCAGGCTTTCTAGTCCTGAAAAGTTGCAATGCAAAGCCATCGTTCTCACAATAATACAAATCTAAACATTTTTGTAAAAATAATATTGCTTAAATAAAAATGCCTAACAATGATGTCACTGGTGGAAAGGGTTTCTGAACTGCCCACAGCCCTCCTATGAGACACAGACTGAGTAGAAAATAATTGTGCCAATAATCTCTTGTGTAGAGTGGCCATTTCAGAAAACATGTACAAAACATGTGAACACACAAGCATGTTATGCTTTTTTCATGTTCAAATAGGATTTTACTGCTTTGTAAGATGAGATGCTTGAGTGTAGGTTCAGCCGAAGGGATAGAAGAGAAAATATTTTAATGGAACAGCTCGTTCCAGACTTGTTTTATGACTTTATTACACAGGACAGATGGACTCAATCATCCTTGTTTTGTCTATAGCGACACAGCAACATCTCAATCCATTCTTGTTGCAGTTAGTCTGTTAAAAAAAGACTATAATCCATGTTTGCCTATACATTTAACAATAATGTTCATTCACATATTAAATGCAGAAACTATTGACCTTCACAGCCTATTCTAGACCAAGGAGCTGTGCTGCATGAATCATGTTCTGTCTGCACGTAGTTGACACACCACCGTATCCATGCACCTGTCTGATCTTACACGGCCCACTCAATCACCTCAACCAGTGTATGGAGCTGAGGCCAAGCGTGGCCTGCTCTGTACATAACAACCAAACATACTGTAGGTTGGACTTCCTCCCATCTGATCAAACGTATATAAACAGAACAGGGAGGTGCTTGAACTCGCTTGACAATGCATTGTTTCACTGCAGCTCTCAACATTCTGTAGAAAGCCTTTTGTCGAGTGTTGTGGCAGGCGTTCTTGGCTATGCAATAATGTAAGTTTGGCTGATGTGCATTCAAGTTCTGACAGCTATAGGCATAGAGTAAAATGTACGTTTTATTATGTAACTATACTGTCAATCCCACCAATGTCTCTGCTTACACCGTGGAGCAGGTGTCTGGTGTTGGCTGGGTTAATTACATTAGGCCTACATGGGGGGTTACACAATATTGTCTAAATAGCCATTAGGCACTAGGTAAACAGTATGAGCGCATCATGTCTGACGTCAGTGACGTGGCTAACACGTGTGATTTGACTGGGTGGTTGACTCTGGACTACAGATAGGTTATTCATTCGAGTCTACTGCTGCTAAAATGTTAGCATCTGTATGTTAGCATTTGATAGTTTTTATTTAGTTATGTGTATAATGCTTAATCTTGGAGTTACTTCAAAAACATTTAATGTAAATATTGAGCAATAAGATAAGCATGTCATAAAGACGAAGACAAACTATCGTCTATGTAAAAACAGCAAAAGAGACATTGTGCCAGTTATTTTTCTTTTCCCCCCCTGTTTTTGTCCCCCCTGTGTGCCAGTAGCTCTCGTGCACTCCCATGGCAACGAGACGCGGCTCTGGGAGAAACCATGGAGACTCTGCCTTTCATGAGCGAGATCCTTTTATTCTGACACATGTTGTTAGAGCCCATCATTTTCTATTTGATTCAGACACAAACCTGCAGGCATTAAGTTGCCTGTGTCCACTGTCAGCAGACTCAGCACCTATGTTAAGTTGCCCGTGTCCACTGCAGCACCTACTAATTCAGCAACTTCACCACAGACTCCTGTGGAAGTTGTAGACCTGAGCTCTTCATGATGCTGTACTGTATGTATTTTGCATACCTGTAAATGGTTCTATTCCAAACAGTCCAGAATCCAGAATCCAATAGAACAAAAGTAGTACAGTAAGCCTACTCTAAAAAGACACATTTTGTGTATTCAATAATTATCAAATGTTTGATTTGGCAAAGGATGTCTCTGGAACAACACTACAGTACACCTACAGTACATTGGAAATATGGTGAACGTTTTTCATCAAACAGTCTGCCTTTGTTTCAGCATGTAGTCCACACAGGATCTGGTGCTTGATCAGATTTCCTGAGAGGCACAGGCGGTGAGACACATCTAGGTCTGTCTGTGTCATTTTGAATGCCCTACTTCCAATGATCCACTTGCACAACATCCAGACCACATAGGAACTTACAGCTCCCATGTCCTTGTTTGTCTTTGGATTTGAGATGTTGTAAAGGGCATGGAAAGCAAACACAAATTGTACATGGTGACCCTAATTGACTTGTATCACATTTCATAATGAAATAAATCAGTAAAATTAGGAATTGTCTTTTTAATTTGTTTACTCAGCATTGTTGTGAGCTGGGGTCAAAGCGCTGAGGTGTCATTCAGGTATTTGACTTTGTTCTTCCAAAAGAACAGCGTTGCCGTCTATGGCTCATTGATTTGAATTGCACTGAATTGTTATCAGCCTCTACCTGGACCATTACATAACCTGCTGTTGTATCTCAGTTGCTATAAAAATGTGGTAATGGTGGGTACATTTACTTGAAGCATTTTCATTATTATTGATATTTATAATATTTCTCTAATACTGTTTGATGTGTTCAAATGATGAAATGTTTGTAAAAAGACTATGTGTGTTACAATCAGTTTTTACTGCCTTTTATTAGTCAAATTTGTGGAACATAAGTAACAGACTTGGAAAATCAATTCATACTCATAGTTCACAAGTCAATATATAAATCGTAAAAGGATCCGAGATAGGACAAATCACCTGGCTGAAAGTAGATAACAAATGGTCCACAGTCTCTATGGCATGCTGTTCAAACATGGAAACTAGGTGATGGTTCTGTCTCTGCCGTTTTGTTTTGCAAGGCACCCACTGATATAGGTCAGACTTACTTGTGATGTCATAGTCTAGTATGTCACAGAGTCAAACAGAGTCAAACCTCAGCATGGCTCTGGAAAATAAAATCTAAAATCATAATATGAAGGGCTGAGTGTGGTCAGAACAACTCATCATATATAAAATCATATGTTTAATGGATGAGACACATAATAAACCATGTATTTTGTCTGACACCGAACGCTCTGTCTCCACCCACACACAATGCTTTGTGATTGTGAAAGGTCGTATATGTGTGGGGGAACCATCAGACGTGTAGTCAAAACATAACTGTTGGTGGAATACCAATGAGAGTTACATTTCATAAGCTTTTTGTTTCAGTGCAGGCAAAATAAAGGAATTTTAAACATTAACATTTTAATATCAACAAGGATTTTCAATGTTTGGGAAATCAATAGATACATGCATACAGTTTGGAAGCACTCATAATCAGTAAAGCAACCTTTTGCTGCCTCCTGCAAATTCAAAACAGGTGGTACGCATGGGCTGTTGAGTGATAGTCAATGAGCACTTCCATACAGTCTATGCAGTTACAATTACATTCTAAATCAACTTCAGTTGTCTGATATTTTTATGAACAGAAGGAAATCAAGTCTACTGAATATGAATTGTTGATGAGTATGATCTCGCTGACTCCTTTCATTCTTAATTTAATTAATATTGTTAAGGTGATAGTAGTCTATTGAGATTGTGTTAATGTTCAAGGGTTCAAGGTTGTACTTTATTGTTACATCTTACAGGTATATAGTAAAGCTTATTTTTGTTGTGGCTGGTTACCAATTACCATTACCTTTTAATCATTCTCCCTTGAACACTTTTTGTTAATGAAAGAAAATTATGGCACATCCAATTGTTGACTTGTTAAATGCATTTGGGAAAAAGTATTTGCTTCAATTAAGGTGATATTTACCTAGCCCTAGACTGTCTATTTACCATGATCTATCAACACTGAAAACAGCTTGCTTCAAAATCAGTGTTAATTTTGTTAATCATACTGTGTAAGTATTTTTGGCGACGCCTTAGGTAACGTACAGGCCTACGTTTGGTAATGGTCGACCATAGAATGTGGTCTACTCTTCTAGACTAGACCGCTCTGGACTAGACTTCTAAAGAACTGCGATTCCCAGACTGCAGTTCGAAACAAAGCCACAGAAGTGCATAAGGACCTGACCTAAGGTCCTGAGTCTCCTGACTATGGCTGCGACTATGCTTTGGAAAGCAACAACAACAAACCTTTCTTCATTCACAAACGGTATGTAGGGTACTAAAGGGTAGCCCCTATAGGGCCTAGGCCTAGGCCATTCACTTTAAACCAAATCAATAAACACATTTCCAGGAGCTTTCCGTGTCATTTTGGATTTTTTGGCTGAGAGAGAGAGACACTCGAAAATAGTGTAAGTTGTCATAAACACAAACATCCAGTGACCCACTAGCCTGCACCCACTGTAAGATGGTTAATGTTGTGTTTTAGTAGTACAACTATAGCCGCAATTTGCAACTTTAGATTTTTTTATAATGGGATGAGAGTTGCAATACCCTCCATTGACTCCCCACTCATACATTTGCGTTTGCGTTTGCGTTTGCGTTAAACTCACCAACATTGCAGCTGTAGTCCAAGCCGGGTTGAATTATCCTCTTTCAATCTGCCGAGCTTGTTTTTCATAAAAATCCGACATGTTTTGAGCTACTTTCTGTCAAGAAGAAGACATGTTGGAGTTTGGAAGCGCTCGTTTTCATTAAGGGGTCGCGCTGCTGTCTCCTGCATTATGTGCAAATGCGAAACAGATGCATGCAAGGCCGTTCAGTATTTACTACGAGCGCTTCCAAACTACAGCACTTGCACAGAATTTCTTGACAGAAAGTAGCTCATCATAACATGTCTACGGGGGATTTTTATGAAAAACAAGCAGATTGAAAGCGGATAATTCAAGCTTGGACTACAGCTGCAATGTTGGTGAGTTTAACGTCGTTTAATACAAGCAGATAGCAAACGCAAATGGATGAGTGCAGTCAACTCTAGATTGTACTATGTTTTTGTATGGACGTGGTGTTGGGTGCCTGCACATATGCACACATGGCATCAACGCATGGTGTTGTGTGCAGGCGCCCTACACTCTGTCTTTCGTTTTCTTTTATTTTATCCCCCTGTTCCCCTCACTGTATATATACTTTTTTTCCCTTTTCGCTTCCTATATGATGAATTCCTGTTCTGTTCTTTAACTACATAGAAGTGTCTATTTGTTTGTCTCTAAATGTTTTGATGAATTGAACAATGTGGACCCTGTTGTAAACAAGTGTAAGGCTTAATTGGGTCGTCCACTCACAGTTAACAGTCTTTGTATTGAGTTTGTGCTTGAAATGTACTGTAATTCTGCAAACTGTTAATAAAGATTTCAATCAATCAATCAATCCCATTATAAAAACATCTAGAGTTGCAAATTGCGGCAAGTACAACATAAACATTATAGAGACTTTATAGTTGTCACTGTACAAGACTTTAAAACAGTCTAAAATAGCTCTTATTTGAGCCGCCCTCGTTGAAAACAATGTATTTCGAACTCCAGCTTGTCACTGTTCAGGCTGCATGAAGAGCGCTCAGTTTTCTGCCCCCTCAATGTCGTAACTCTGTCTTATTGTACGGCATTATACATTATTGCATTTAATGCATTATAATGTATAAGATGATGATTATTTTTTGCTAAATCAAGAATGGGGCGGGCCTCCGGGGGGGGACTATAAAGAGATCAACATACATACCTATATGGCACCGTTGGTGAGGCTGATTAAGTGATTAGCCTTGTCTGGGCCAGCTACCACGACCAAAATGACAAGAAAGTTCAGGCAAGAATGAACTTTGAAGGATCAATTGAACCAACATTACAAAGTACAGTAAACGGCATGCATGCTATATCACATTAAGCCAACTAGCCGACTACGAGTTAGGCCTACATATTATATATCAATATCATGACATTAGAATTTCAAGGTTTTAACTAGCATTTGGTTATTATTGTGTCCTAAAATGTGTAATTGACAAATCCAGGACTTTACATACATGTGCAACTTTCAATGTTGTTCAATTTTAATGTGGTCTAATCAATTCAAAAATGTAGGCTACTGCCCGAGTAAGCCATTTTAGAGCTTGAGGCTGGCTTTTTTAGTCTTGAGGGGTTAACTTGTGTCTCTGCTGGGCCGTGTGAGTGTGCTACAGGAGTTTTGTATGTCGATTTTGGTGACCTAACCAGCCACTAATGTTGGAGCCCGGTGGAGATTGGTCAATGGCTCTCCAGCTAAGATCAATCCTGAATAATGAAGGTTGCCATTCATGCTGTTTCTTTCTGTGGATGGATCCATCGAGAGATAATACCCAGGCAGCTTGATATCTTAACGTTAACTGTACTAGTCTGTACTGTGTCTCTTGTAGGAGAATGACTGCTTCCATGTTAGAATCTGCGAGGTCACTTATGACATCCAGTTTGGCGAGGTCTCGACATTGTTGGAGCACCGTCAGGTCTTCAGCGGCAAGGCTTCCAATGTGACGAGTGACGACCCATTCATCACATTCACAACAACGGTGACCAGTAACACCTTGATGAATCGCCACTCCGATGACAAGGAGTGCAAAGAGTCGGGTAGGGAAAAAAATCACACCCGTGTGAACTGAGTGGTGCAACTCCCCTCTCTCTTCCCCCCCCCCCCCCTCCCCTCCTCTCTCTCTCTCTCTCTCTCTCTCATTAGCAGGCAACAGTGCAGCACTATCTCTCTCTCTCCGTTTCTGGCACAACAGCGCCCCTACTGGTACTCATAGTCATACTGGTGCTCATAGTCACATAGGTTAACGTCACATAGGTAGGTTAACCAACACGGACATTGCTGTTCCTTGGAGTGGTTGCGCCACTCAAAAACATACAGTAAGTCCCCTGTCCCATTCTCACAGCAGTTAAACAGCATCTCCATGCTTATTCATAGTCAGACAGACCAAACCCAATAACTAAAACATTGGGGGTTATTATGTAGTCGTCAAGGATGCAGGATTTCAGCATTATATGAAAGTGAGCTCTCCCGCAGACGTTTCAATGGAACACAAACAAGTGAACAACAAAACAAATTATTGTTCATATAGACACATTTTTACGTTAAATGTAGCCTTTCATTTTGAAACTATGGATTTGAAACATTAGGGCCTTGGCACTATAATTTTGGCATGTTAATAAATAAATATATTGTATTATTGCCGTCGAATGATTTTCAATAATGTTAATTTCTGTATTCATTAGCAAATGTGTGAATCATCAGTGGCTGCCATGAGGAGACGTGACTAAACATTGCATACGTAGTGTACACTGATCTATATGGGGTTGGGATGAGGTATTGAGGTTAGGCTATGTCAGTTCACGTTCAACACACCAGAATTAAGGAGCAATGTACCACATTTATTGTCTCCACAAGGCCGAAGGCACAGGGAGAGAGTATGTTTTGCGCTCCGTCCATCCGTGAGTGTGTCCGTGTGTCCGTCCGTCCGTCTGTTACCAGCTCCTCTGTAATCTAATTTACACAACATCTTTCACAGACTTTCCTACTAGGCTGAGGAATATATCCCTTCCTTTTCACATTGGTCTGTTATAGTACAGGTGGATTTTTGCAAAACACATTTTTGGAACAAAATGCCTCAAATCATCCAATTGCCATCCAAGGCTTAAGAAGAAATGGCACCCTTTTCACATTGGCCTATTATAGCACCAGCAGGAGGCCACAACCTGAGGCCACAAATGTATCTGTTGACCTTCAGTCAAGACTGGAGACCTGTTTGCAGGACTGGTTGTTGGTGAGATTTGGAAGAGATAGGAGCTCTGGCTCCAAATATGATCAATTAGACTATTTTATGTGGCTAATCCTTTGTCTATGGACCACTATGGCTGCATAGTAAAACGCATGTGTGTTGGGTAAAAACGAGAGTTGTCATGCCAAGCAACAGTATTTTTGGGAGGAAGGCCGGGCTTAGCAAGGGGTCTGAGACCAAGTTTGTTTATACTATTTGTTAAGGACTGAAGATCAGAATAGTTGGATCTGTTTCAAAAGCAGCACTATGGCACTGTATGTACAGACAGTTTCTTAGTCTTACCATCCGAAAATGCAATATTATATTGGCTTTTATCTATCACTTAGCCTATATATCACTGTCTTGTGAATCAGCCTTGACAAATGTATCTGTTGACCTTCAGTCAAGAGTGGGGTATGATCATGAGAAATGCTCAGCCCTTGGGGTGGACTGGGAATTTCTTTGAAATAGGGGTCCTCCTGACTAACATTACATGACCAAGATAAAGAGTTATCCGGGATCGATTTCACTGTGTCTTTAAAGTGGTGCATATTTATTAACTTTAACTTTGTATAAACCTCTGTCACATCTGTCCAAATAGATTAATTTGAAGAATTATTTGTGTAATTGTACTGTATGCCGAGCAAATCTCTCTTTGAATTGCAGCTGCAGTGATACTGTTGGACATCAATTAGCTCAGTCTGAAAAGCGAAGCTGTGGCTTTCAAAGGCCAACAAGCTCAGATCTCAGCATTGCACATGTTTTTCACCATGTAAGCGCGCATGTGTTTGTACACATGATGCGAGGGTGATGTTTGTGCGAGAGAGAATAAGCGAGCATACGATACGTGTGGCATGCACATGTGTGTCCCTGACCTGTTAGATTGATGCACATGCACACTGCATTATGTCCATAATATCTGGGACTTATATAGCGCTTTCCATGACACTCAAAGACGCTTTACATGTGTTGGGGCCAGGGGGGGGGGAGACAAGAAAAAAGGACAACTTTATTAGAAAAAAAACAAAAACAATTAAAAGAATAAAACCAATAAAACAGTGTTAGCAAGTTTTAAAAACACATAAGCTTGGAAATGTGATTGTGAACAGGTGGGTTTTCAAGAAGAAGTAGGAAAGAAAAGTTAACTTCCCTTACAGATGATGTGACTGTTTAATTTAATAGGAATTTAAATGTTTGGATATGTGAGGCAATTTTAGATGATGCCTGGCTTACATTCAAAATCAAATCACTTGAATCAAAGTAAAATAATCATAATAATTATGTTATCAGTGATGTACAGTATGTTGCAGTTTATATTGTTATATTCATGCGTGCTAAGCAAAGCACAGGAAAGTATTTGTTCACTTTTCTATTCTTTAATTTGTTTTTCCATATCCTAAATGTGTTTTGAATAGTTTCAACAATATTTAGCTGTACTTGTAATTTGAAATGTGTCACGTTCAGTCAACACATCTAGTGAATGTGACTATAGAATGAATCATTGGTGGGGCTTGCAGCCAGTCTAAACCAACCTAAACAGCCACCTCCCTGCTCTCTCAGTCCCATGGACACATTGTCACAGTTTCCATGTCCGGTTTTCATTATGAAAGTGTGGGCTGGGGCCGGGGTGGTAGAGCCATATGGCCTCAGGCAGACCATTTTGTCCACAAATAGGAAATGACCTGCACCTTTCCCACATTAGTATGAGCATGCATGCTTTAAAGAGACTTCGAATGACAACAAGAGCAAGGTATTTGACTTAAAATAGAAGTAGGCAGTGTGGTGGGCTAGTATAGTAGGCCAATTGCCAGTTAAATACAAATACAGGCCATTTCTTGACGTGATTTCTTTACTGTTTGATCCCATCCCCCCTTTTCTCCAATTTCACCCACTTCACAATCATCAAATTGTCATCAATCATCAAACAAAGTCCATAACCTTCTTACTGTTTTTGTCACAGCATGTGCATATGCACACCTTGGTGTTTGCTGCCATCTTCTGGTAGATCTGGTGTGCACAATACACAAGTTAAACATGAAACCCAAATCAATGTGCAGGGAAAGCTCGTGCAATGAGCCTTCAGAGTTATTAATTTCACGTCAAACAGTTCCAAAGTCCATGAAGCAATGATCTGGAGCTAAATGATCTTAAAAATGTGGTGTGCTGCTGTGCAGGCGTCCAAAGGCTGATGAAGCTTTATTTATGAGAAAAAGAGGTTGCGCATCAGCAATGGTTTTCAGTGGAGTGCCAAACCCAAATCCAGTATACATCAAAAAATAGGAATAAAAAATAGGGTATAAGGTAGCACATCCAAAAATTAAACAAGCGGTGGACAAAGTACTGACATTTCCATTTCTTTATAAGGAACGCTTGCGCATTTTGGCTATGCAGCCTTCATCAGAGCATGCTCTGATGAAGGCATGCTCTGATGAAGGCTGCATGCTGAAGAGCATGCTCTGATGAAGGCTGCATAGCGGAAACGCGTAATTGTGCCTTTTTGGTGCAGCCTTGGCTATGCAGGCTGCATAGCCGAAACGCGTAAGCGTTCCTTTTTTGTCCACCGCTTGTTTAATGTTTGGATGTGCTACCTTTTTGGATTTTTTTAAATTCCTATTTTTTTTATGTATACTGGATTTGGGTTTGGCACTTTAAGCTTAGGACGAAGACCATGTCGGTAGTGGATTTAGTCTTCCGGAAGCCACATTGTGTCTCTGGGAGAGAAGCTTCCGAGATGTGAGATGTGAGAGGGAGAGCAGAGAAATTCTACGGCTCTTTCTACAGACTGCTTTGTCACCCTTGTTCTTGTAGTTGACTACAATGTTGGCATCCTTCCAGTCCTGTGGGAGGGTCTCATGTTCCCAGATATGTAAAATCAGGTGGTGCAGGCGGCGTGTGAGACACACACACACACACACACACACACACATACACACACCACTGTTTCTTTATAGGGGTGACATGTGTGTGCAAGCTAACATGCTTGTATGAAAAGTCTTCGAGTTGATTGATGCGTTGTTGCACCTCTAATATCACCTTATTCTGGCCTCTAGCAATTATTTACAAGTGTTTACACCACAACATGATTCATGGTCTCAACAAAGAGACACTTGTTTACAACCAATCACGGGGACCATGCTCATGAATGTTAGGATACACAGAGTGAGACCCTTTCACCATACTATTTTTAGGAGACAGAAATGCCTCCCGGCAAAAACCACATGAATATGGATAGAGTGCTCGGCTGTTCAGAGCGCTTTGAGGCAGAAAAGCAATGATTCATACACTCTACATGTGTGTTCAGTACCTACTGCACCAGTGTTGGGATATTGTTAGGGTTTCAATGAATTCAAAAGGATAAGACGATAATTGAACCAATCTCAGGAAATTAAGAGCATGTCTTCAGACAAAGCTCCTCCTTGACAAATTTATGTCAAATTAGAGCATGCCAACTGGGATTTATTTCACACTTTTTAACAAGCAGGTGGATGATGAATAACTAACATTTCTTCATTGTTCTTTATTTTTCCTCTTCTATTGATTTTATGTGTCAAGCATGTTGTATACAAACTTGATGGGATGATAATTTATCTCATGTTTTAATTATTTAACTAATCCAAAAATACAATCTACTGTACCATGTTACTGTACTGGTAAATTTCTTTAATCATACACTATATCACAGTTATTGTGTTCTTACAAGCTTTCAAAAATAGTTCATTGTGTGAGCAAATGACTCATGAAGCAAAACATTACTGTGAAAATTCAAATATTAATTTGCTTCACACATAGTATACCTGCTTCTAAGTCAAAGAAAGAATAACCTCGTAAAATAAATAATGGCCTTTTAACTACAAACGACTGCCACTAATAATAATTAATGAACTACTTGAAATCTTTTAAAATGATTTCAGCAACTCAGTCAGTAGAACCAACTCTGTATTGACTTTTAACTTCACGCTCTAGGCCTAAATTTATCTGGTTGACTTTCCATCACTCTTATGCCAACTAGCACAGTCTAGTCCCCTGTCCTCGACCTGAGAATGCTTTGCAAGTCAATATTATTCAAAGGGCTGTCTATGGATATGCCTCTAAATAGGCCAATTTGGGCTTGGAGCACATGCATCTTAGAAGACAGGTTTATTTTGGTGTAACTCAATTTTTCTCAAGTCTCCTTGAGCGCCGGTATGTATCCTTGAGAAAGAGGCCACAGGCAGTACTTTCTAAACATCTGAAAAACAAAAGTACTTGGAAACCCCCCCCCCCCCCCTCCCCTAAAGCAAAACTACGGGCTCTTCCTTGATTTGATTTCAGGTCTTGCTAATTCAGCGATGTCGAGCAGAGAGTGCCCTGACTCTTGAGTTGAAGGCCAAGATCCCTCATTGACTGAATTTTGACTCTAGACACTGGTTATTATGCAACAATAAGAAAGGAAAACACACAACATGCTTGTTTGTTTTTCACATGTGTTTGTTGTGTATTGTACTTTCTTCACACCTACAGTACACGGGTGCTCGGGGGAATATGTTGTTTGCATAGCAAATCCAAGAGACTCATTTGGCATGCTACACAATGCCCAAGGCTAAGGAAAATCATTTGTGCCATGGATTTGAGAACTAGATATTATGGTTCTAGTTTTATTTATTCTTTACCATAATTTGCTATTGCTTTCCATTTATTATATGCAGTATGATGACGAGCACTAAGCTACAGTATCTTTCACTACCTTACTGTCTAGTCTTTCCCTATTATTTCCTGTTTATCCCATTCAGTTCTGTTTTCTCCTCTCCAGTCCTAACTCATCTCTCTCTCCCTTATTGTTACCTCTGCTCTCCCTTATTCTTCTCACCTCTCTTCTCCTCCACCCCACAGAGTGGTCTTGTTCTTCTCCACCACAGATGATGTGGGTTAGAGGGATGGAGCTGATGCAAAGTGACGTGTCTCTCCATCACAGGATCGTAGCAGTGGCTGGGCCTCGCTTCCCCCGCACTGGGCTGTTTTTGTTCAACACAGCTCATGCGGATAATTTGCCGGGATGCAGTGGAGGGCTGTCACAAGGACTTGGCTCAAGGGGTGTGGGAAAATAGCAGAGGCATCTTCCATGCTCAGACCCTGCCTTAATGATGAGCATTAAATATGAACGTCTTCCTTTTTGTAAGCGATGCATTAGAGGCTCCCCCGTCCATCTCTCCTTGCCTTTCCCTGTTTCTCCTCTTTTTGGCTCTTTCTTCTCTTCCCTGCGTCTTCCTCTGCAGCCCCGTCTAGACTTGTGATTTGGAATCAGCCGAAGTAGCCGTCTGGGCACCTAGGCTGGTAATCCAGTGTGTCGCAGGTTCGAGTCCCGATGACCTAATATCTATCAATAAAGGCAAAAAGCCAAAAAAAAGAAAAGGAATCAGTCAAATAACTTTTGGCCTTTAGGTCATGGCCTCTGTGTTCAGAAAATGTTCTTTCAAATCTTTGGGAGGGCAGAGAACACAGCTTCATGCCACCGAGCTAATGTTCCTCTATGAATGCAACAGAAATGGCCAAAAAGTGCAGCGTCTTGAGAGGGATTTCTAATTAGTTGTGCACCGGTGTCGCACACCGAAAATAGCCCCTCTATAAGCTCTCAGCACATCGCACTGTGAGTGTGGCATTGTGAGCTTGTCGATCTGCTATTTCCGGTGTGTGATACCAGCGAGCAGCCAACTCAGGGTTTAGTGTTTGGCTCCCATGTTGCCATTGTCTTTGTGTATGTGAATGCATGCACCACATGCTGTATTGTATCTCTGAAGTATCTTGAGAGTACAGGCAAACAATATCACAAGAGATGAGTCTTTGCCACCTTGATGCTCCTATAGTGAGTGTGGGACTTTGATCGATATAGGCTACTGTATGTACATTAACAGGCAGAATGCTACCTTGCTGATCAAAGACAGCGCTCCCAGCTTATCCGAAACAAGCCTTGTGTAGAAGCGCCACAATACGACAGATACAGATAAAGTGATCTCATTGGGAAGTAAGGAAGAAAACACACCTCCCTCTCCCTTAAAATAGACCTCCCCATGCGCCAAAGCTAAGGACAAAGTGACATTGTGAATGCTAACATCTGTGCGGAACCTTGCAGTACCAAATGCCCCAACCTCAAGTTTGAGCAGACTCTACCGTCATCCTCCAAGGAGCAGCCATTTTGGAAGGCTCTCCCGGCACAGATGTTGCATATTAAAAAGTAGGGCTGTTTTAGCAGAGGAGGTGCTGTGGAGGGAGAAGCGAGGGGGTGGGGGTGGGGGGGGGTCTGCTCCTCTGTGGGGCTCACCTGTGCCTTCATCCGAGAAACCAATCCAAGAGAGGGTCCTGTCTAACCGACCAAAAACAAAGTGACATTCAGGATAAAGTCACCCTGCCTCCTCTTTGACCCAGACAGGCGGCGGATGTGGACAAATGATTTCGCATGGAAGGAGGTACTTTGTTTACAAAAGTGCCATTTTTCTTCTATGATAACTTAAAGCAGTTTAAATTGCTGTTATTTTAAGAAGATTCAGAGCCAGATATGCACTTTAAAACATTTTTGTTTTTTATTCTGCTTACAGCATACTATTATAATATAGAATATTGGGGGGGAAATGGCTGCAGAAAGAAAATGCATTATAACGGCAATATGAAATGCATTTCACAGAACAACTTATCCCACCATTGTCCTGACTGTGGGCTGGCCAGTGTGTTCTCTCCCACGCAATAAATGCCCATTTCACAGCTAAGCACCTCAGCCATGGAGTGACCATGAAGCAAATATTGTCCACAAGATGGAGATATACACCAGTTTAAAGCTACTCTTCTACCTGACTGCACATGAAACAGCACAAGGGAGTCAGAGAGAGCAAGAGAGAGCGAGAAAGAAAGAGTGAGTCAAAGAGAGGGAGGTAGAGAGAGAAATGCACCACATGGTTGTGCATATGACAGATTGTGTTTGCATGAGGCAGTGTGTAAAGCCTGTATAATTTCTGAGCGTGTCTCTTTGTTTATGCGTACAGTGTGCAGTGTACAGTGTGCAGTGTACACTGCACATTCCTGCCTATGCTAGATGTGTGTTTTTGTGTTGTACATCGCCTGCTGACTGGGGTGCTGTGGGGGCAGGGGGTGTTAACAGTAGAGCCAGTGAGTGGTCCCTGAGCCGATCGGGCAGGGGTCCCAGGGGCCCCGGAGTGGAGGAGAGGTCAAAGGAGGTCGTCTGTGTGGTGTGTGTTTGCCGGGCCCCGCGGCCCACTGCGTACTGTGGAGGGTTCAGGTGTGCGTTGACCTCCTGCTCCAGCGGGCTGTAAGTAAAGAGGCTGGGGCTTGCAGCACGCATCCGGGAGGGCGAGTGGCTGCATGAGGCCTGACCCAGGACCTCCATCCTTTCTGCTCCCACCTTTACCTCTGCCTTTGTGGCCCCGCGGAGAATTCAGCCACTCCACTGCCAAGCTTGATCGCCGAACAGCAAGCGAACAAATGGATAGTTTAGCAGCACTGATGGTTATTGACTATCCACGGCCTCCTAGTACAGTATGCGTGTGTAAACTCACAGCATGTTTCAGAACCCCTCTCTTCTCCCCCTCTCTAGATACAGACATAAAAAACAAACAAACTATAAACACTTAAATTCGATCGGAAAACAATGGAGGAATGATTGTTCTCGTAACAGTGCAGCCATCCAGTACATTGTTAGGCTTCATGCCATCCTGCACTGAGAGATTACAGAGGGAAGAAGAGCAAAGGGAATAAATACCAATCAAATTCATTCTTTTCACTGAATGCTAACCTTCAATACATCATTAAAGATACGGCCTAGAATCATCAAGGAAAAAAGGGCTATTTCAGTCATGTGTAGCATTTTGATGGGAAGCCAAAGCCATTGTAATAATGCTACCACTGTACTGATTTGTACTCATTTTCTCCCCTCTGTCATTGTCCCTTTAAAAGCATGAGCCATTCAAGGACATCACTCAAGTGTTTCCTCGAGAACAACTGCCCAAACAGCTTGCATGGATAGTAGAGACTGCACAGTGCACACCTCAGCCAAGGGGGCAAGGTCTGGAGTATGGCGGCTTGAAACTACTACCAATGCACAGGCCACCACACACCACAATGGTGAACGGTGGCCAAATGGTTTTTACTGCAAATGGCACCTGGTTCTCGATAGGCATTGTTTGGCTACCTTTTGTGCCCATGCAGTGTGACATATTGCCCTCAAGCATTGACCATCTGACCAGGGAGAGGGCTTTAAACGCTAGGCTAATAATAGGCGAGCATGGCCAGACGAGGGGTTTTAGTAATTATGCCCCACTGTGGGACGTGATGGGTGAAAAGAGGAAAGGATAGGGCTTACGGAGAGCACAGAATTGTGAGGGGGTGGAAGGGGGGAAAGAAAACGCTGAGAGCAAGAGAGAGCATCAGTTGAGGTTGCGATAACGCACCACAGCTTGAGCTGGCTGCGGCTGCTCTGACGCCAGGGAAGGACAGGCGAAATCATTAAGCTAGTGGTAGGGGGAAAGACTTGGAGGTTGAAGTTGCAAGGACAGTCCAAGTGCCTGAACTGGATCAACAGCCCTCTCTACCTGATGTGTGCGAGTCGGGGGGCTCCTGGTCAGAGCACTGTACATGTTCTAACAGACACGGAAGCATAGTAGTAGGCCATTTCCAGGATCTGAAGCCAAGGTCTTGGCAAGAGACTGTCTCTCTGGGTTACGCAGACCTGCCCTTGAACTCGGCTCCCGGGGAATAAACTCATTCTCTCCTCAAAAGTGGAGAAAAGAAACTATTATCCGACACTGCCTGTGGAGGAGACGTTGGGAGATGATGGAGAACTCAGGCAGGAAAATGAGGCCGTAACAGACCACCAGACCAAAGTTTGTTTTGCACAATGACTTTCATTTTGTTTTTGTTTGTGTGCAGGGCAGGCCCAGTAAAAAAAGTGCACAAAGTGATCCTCATTAGTCTCTCTGGGTCACGCAGACCTGTCCAAAATCGACCCTTATGGTCCAGTTTGAGTTAAATTGACGTGTGTGTGTGTGTGTGTGTGTGTGTGTGTGTGTGTGTGTGTGTGTGTGTGTGTGTGTGCTCGTGCGCGGGGAAAATATCTGTATCAGTGTGTATACTATGAGCCCTCACTGGGCAAAGGAAGGATGCAATTTACATTTTGTTGTACATGTACAGGAGCAGCAAAAAAAAGATGCACCTAAAAATAAAACGACTTGAGAATTAATTAAAGTCAGAGAGAGTGTGTAGCAACAAACAGATGTGTCCTATTTAGGGGCTAAAAATCAACTTTAGCTAACTAGCGGAGGGAACTTGTGATTGATGGCATCTGTCACCGGCACAGCTCCAACATGCCTTAATCCTATCCAGCGGTTGCGCAGCACCCAGATACACAATGCCTGATCTTTTATTCCTTTATTCAAATCACATCGATTGAATAGAGTGATCAGAGTCGTTGCCCTTTCTGGAAGAGCTTAATCTCTCCCTGACACATGGAAGGCTTGCTGGACTTTGATGATGCAGCCGTGTATCCTTTTGGGCTTTCAAACAACCCTGTGTGCGCTGCTACCTCCGTCAGCTGTCTGGAGAACAATCACCCAGTACAAAGTACTGTCAAGGCTTCAGCAAGCAGAAGCTTCACCCCGCCAGCCTCTAATTCACCCACCCCCTGCTCCTCGCCCCAGCTGCAATGCACTGTGGGATTGGATAAGCAAATCCCAGATGCAATTAGCGGTGCTTTCAGAGGCTGTGGTTTGTGCGATGTGCTGGAATGCTCTACTGTGCCCTCCAAGCTCAGGTTCTCCTGTACTCTGTAGCTTCATCTGATCTAGACTTAACTGAAGAGATGTAGAAACATTCCCATCTTCACTAGTTCAACCCTGTTTGTTGGAGAGTAGGCCTGATGTTGGATTGTCAGAGTATAACTGCTAAACAACACTTAATGATACGCAGTGTACAGATATGTGCTGCTAGTGAGCACGAGGACCTAGTTTTGACATCTTGTCTCGCATGTGGTTCCTCTTTCACTGGCCATGGCTTCCTGCTGTCTCTCTAGTCAGCAACAGCAACGCTGACCTGTCCGAAATAAAGCATAAAATGCCAAAAATAAAAAACAGCAAGACTTATTTTTTATTTTTTGATAGGTTTGTTTAATCTAAGTAGCTTATGTGACGAAAGACCATGGTGATTATAATTGCAATATAACACATCCACCCTGCACACGCATTAAGCAGCCAGAATTATTGCAGCCTCCAAAAATTGCTGCATGGAATCATTGCATATTATCATTGAGTAGATTGCTGCCTCTTTTTTATCGGCCCCCTCCCCTCCCTGATGGTATTCATCCTGAAAGAGTTAGTCAGAGCGCTGTGACACTTGGTCGATACAGAACGAGCAGACGGTGATATATTTATACCTCAAATAATCTTCAGGTCTGACTACTTCTCCATTAAAATGATAGATTTGACTTGAATAACACCCACACACCATTGGTTGTCACAGTGAAAAAATGAGCCTGTGTTGTCACAGCAGGGATAGAATGTCATCTGTGTATCAAATGTGATCATCTTCAGTGGCTGGCGGAGTGAGCGGAGCTGTGTACGCCGCCTGGTAACGTCTCATGACAGCCACACAGAACCCATCCCTCACTGTGTGTCCACATCTACCTGGGAAATGACCATTCCCATCAGACCAACTTTGTCATCCGCTGCACATGTCAGCATGAGCCAGCCTTATGTGGTCTGATAGGCTGTGTTGTAAACATAGCGGCATAAACATACACGTGCACGCACATGCACACACACACACTCACGCACGCGCACGCACGCACGCACTGATAACAATCTCAACAGAGTGGTGCACAGATTGCATGTCCTGAACAATATCCATAAAGATGGATTTCATGTGTACTGTAAAGTCAAAGGGGCTGCATATGTCATTCCAGCGAAGAAATGTGATAGCATTAACATTAATAATGCTAGTGACATTTTACCCTTGTTTTACTGGTAGCTTTCGAATATGAAGAATGTGAAAAATTACTCTAGTCCAGAACTCTCCTATAAGTATTATCTCTTAATAAAGCCTACATACAGTATATAGGCCTACTATACCGAGAGCTAAATTAATTTGTCAAGAATGCCGTTTCCTCAATTCCAATCAAATGTTAAATGCATTCATCTTTAATATTATTTATATTTTCAATAATGTAGTATACATGTGCTTGTGTTACCAGCATTGTTGTACGACAATATGTGCCTTTTTATTCTCACTACTCAAGATATTTTATTGTAAGTAAGTAATTTGACTTGACAAAATAACAAATTTGATGTGTTATTTACAGTATGAATCAAAGAGTCACCAGAACTTTTGTCTCACGTTGCCAGACTGTTGCCTCTCGCAATTTCCAAATGCTTCTGTCTTACAGTCTGGAGCTACGGAAGCTCTATCATGAGTAAAATATAAAGCGGAAATGAAGCCTCCTCCCCACTTCGGTATAGTATTTTCAGACGCGCAAATTTATCCTAATATAAATAGAAATCATCTACGCATATATAGCTTGTTGCGTAGCAGAAAAGGAAATAACAAAATAAAATGTAAAGATATTTTAAAATATATTTTCGTGAAAGGAAATAGCAGCTTCCTTACTCTTCTTACTACTGGAGCTGTAGTTCCAGACTCTATACAGTATAGCATTCGGAGATTGTGGAATAGTTGCCTGGCTACGCGAGACTACTAGAACAACAATTTGAATTAAATAACAATATACAGTATGAGTTTTGTGTAATCTAGCTTTATACAGAGTTCATATTTGATTGGCTGGACAATTAGGACATTTACTTAAGTTTGAATGCATATGAAAACAGTTTATTCAGAAGAACTGGTGCAGAAGATTATTGCATTGTCCATTCTGATTCTGAATAATAAACCACCATTTGCTAATAATATATAAATACAGGTACAGTATAGGCTATTAATTATTGGTCAAATACTCAAATGAAATCGCAATCTAATGTGTCATAGATGTCAACATCAGACAATCTAACCATATTTTCAACAATAAATAAAGAGAGATTGTTTGGACAGCATCTCTATTTTTTCATATACTGTATCAACGTTTATTTTCTGATAGATTCTCTTTGACGTGTTTTTCATTTGGCCAGAAAAAGTAATGCTTTTCCGCTATTAAAGCAGCAACAAAGGCCTCCTAGCTATTCCACAAACCACACAAATGACATGAAATTGCCAGCGCAGAATTTACATTTACTTCCCAGTTTGCATTTTGCAATGCTGATCATATTTAAACAGAGGACTCTGAACAATCTGTACTTTTCCTGTCAAATAACTTTGAACCATTGTGTCGGATCAGGCAAAACTAAACGCCCCCGCGCCCCCACCCCTCCACCCCTCCATCCTATGATTGTGTGCTGTCTACTTGAGTTGAAGGGCTTTACAAAATAAACTAGCTCCTCTTGGCTGCGCGGGAAGACAGAGACTGTGCTGACTTGCACACTTTTGGAGAGAATTCTACATTTGTATGGCTGAATCGATACAATTAAAATTGGCTTTGCGTTAAGCAGTTCCCCCTTCCATGTCAAAGTGGGGACCTCAGCAAAGTTGTTGTTTTCTTGCTCAACACCATTTACCTCAATTCTATCATCACTGACAGCCTGCTTGCAAACTTCAAGACTGAGTGCGCATAAAACAAATCATTTCAGTGTGTCAGCAAATAATGTGGTAGTGATGCAAATCTGTTTACCACTTTTATTGCCAATACATTAAAGGTGGCTTTTGTGTTAACTGCTTTGACGGCATGTCATGAAGTGAAGAATAGTGTATATGTGTGTGTGTGTGTGTGTGTGTGTGTGTGTGTGTGTGTGTGTGTGTGTGTGTGTGTGTGTGTGTGTGTGTGTCTGTGTGTCTGTGATAGCGGGAGAAAGAGAATTAGTGTGAGAGACATACATGAATTCTCCCGCAAGCATACTAATAAATATTCACGTACATACTATATGTATGTCTATAAACATGTGCAGGTGCCTTTTGAGAAACGCTTTCATTGGTTTTAAATATATTCTAAGAATGCCTCTTTTTTTATATTCATTTGTTTAACTTTACATCCGTATTTTTCTACAGAGGCAGTGCAGAAACACAAAGTGATGCCTAAAACCTTTAAAAAAAACATTTATTTGTTTAGTTATTTAGAATCCTGTAAGTTGAAGGACTGTAGACTTACTTGTAATTTCCTCTGTTAAGTAGGTTCAAAGTGAAGAGGAAAGTTGCAGTAAAAGCTTGAGTGGTTGTGCAATGGCTCCGTCTGACTCTATTAATCTTCTGAAGCCTCAGCTCACCTTTCTGTTTAATGGCCTCCTCTTTAATTATGATTAGGCTCTTCACACTCCTCACCCTCCTCATCGCTCAATTACAAGACAATATTGATCTGTTCCTGGAGAAACCATCAAGGATGCGCGGGCAGGAAATCACTGATACGCGGCCTAATATGATAGATGTCTTTTAATCCCGGGTTACATTAAAATGCCATTTTATGCTGCTATTAGTCACTAAATTAACGACTGGATTAAGCTAGTTTGACAGTTGCAAAGAGATGGGCCCCTGATCCTAAGTTGTTAGTCATTTTGCTTCGAGACTTAGTATTCACATTTAATCATCCCCTTTCTTTAAATGGAACTTACAGTACATACAATAATTTATCACCTTTACACAAAGCCAAAACTTCCTTTCTTCTTTAAAGTTACAAACCATGGTTACATTATGTCAACTACCTCTAGTATTAAATAACCTGTTTGCACGGAAATAAGCCTGTATGTACACTACATTAGCATATAAGTGCCTGTCTTGACAGTTAATATTTATAGATAGATGCGCTGCAGTGGCATAGTGTAGACTAGAGTACCTCGTATATAGAGAGAGTGTGTACAGTCCTCAAAACAGCCCAGCCACAGAACGAGAGCATGTGGCACTGTCAGCAGCCTAGTGCGGCATGGCCAGGTTTCCTGGGGCCGGGGCTGTGCTGTGCTCCATACGGAGGGCCTGTGTTGAGAGCCCTGGGGCCATGCAGTCCCAGGTCAGCAGATGGGCCTGTGATTATTATTTCCAGGCCTGTCTTACCTGACCACTTCCTCACTCCGTGAACAGCTGTTTCCCTCGCTTCACTGAGACGCTACATGAACGGCCATTTTTCTTCCGTTCTTTACTTTGTACATAGTATAAATCTTTACTGTGACCCTGCTCTGGGCTCCATCCACCTGTGTCTTACCTCAGGCAAAAGCTCCCTTGGAGGATTGCCCCCCCTCACCCCCCCTCCCACACCTTTTTCCTGGTCTTTACCTAGCCAGCAAAAAATACTATTAACAAAATTGGTTTTCAGACAATGGGGCATTGTGGTTCACACTTACCCTAATTTTTACCTTCAAAGTTTTCTAGCTTTTTGTCTATTTTGGCACGTTATGTTTTTAGTCTATTTGTCTGACATTTGTATAGATTGCCATAAGATTTTCACAGTAAGTGACCCAATCTTATTTAAAAAATATGAATTCTACAATAAGGTTGCTGCAAGTTATTCGAAGGTGTCTCACCTCTTAGACTTAGATTTTAGCCATCATATACTGCACACTGTAGTGGTTTTGGATGAATACCCTCTTTAGTCGACCAATTCATCACACGGCAGGGAATATTGTTCTACAGCACCTGGTGTTCAGACTATTTCTGTGTTCTAAACACTGTCAGTGCAAACAATTTGTTCTCCATTCTGGAGTGCTTGCAAAGTATCATTACTTACTCTGGGTGGGGTTCCCACCACTCTTGTATGTAATTGTTTAAAATATGGACTGTCAGATATTTCTCAGATTATGTGCTCCATAAATATAGACAAACAACATGCTTGGACTCATGATATGAAAAACAAATGTTAATAACACACAAATAATAGAATCAAAGACAGCATAATCTGTACTGTTCAATTTCCTGACAATATAATTCTAAACCAACTTTTGGTACAAGGTGCTGTATTGCACATTGATTCTATCACAGACTTGTGATAGGTCTGAGATATAATTCAAACAGTCTTTGGTCTGAGCGATTGACATCAAAAGTAATATGTGCAGTGTTCTGCAACCCATGAGACTTTTTTTTTCCTCCGCACTCCGCAGAACAAATGTCTTTTAGTGAGTAGTTTAACAGCAACGAAAACAAACTGGAGGGAAACATTTAACCAGGAACACAAAGAGAACTGCTGAGGCTCTTTTAAGCCCCCCTCCAAATCATTCTACATAGATTCAAGTGCTGAATGAAAGAGCAGAATCGGGGTTTATTTATTGATGAATATGAAATGGCTGAGAGAGGGGATTTCTTTGAAATGCACAACATAAAATAATAACAGATTTTCTCGACTGTATAAACTCTGAGGAAAAGCCGAAGATGGTGGTTGAGCGAGGCTATGGGAGAACATTTTCGATACTTGTGTGTTGCTCGCACCCTCAGCGCTGAGACAAAGTAATTCTCCTGTGTTTTTAACAAAAGCCATGGAAAGCATTATCTGTGAGGTCAGGTGGTTGGCGTTCAGCATCAGGCCCCAGCTACTGAGCTGTTGATCAGACTTCTCTTTTCATACGGCGGGGGCACATTTAGATTCCCAGCCCCTCCCTCAAATCCCACCATGTGCTCTCAAGGAAATGCGTGGAAATGAATTATGGAAATTTCTGATGGGGAAACTCGGTGTATTAGCGTTTCATTTGACTTGCTCGTGTCCTGAAGCGCTGCTCCAACCTACGAGGGACAGAGCTGAAAATATAACTCTCAGCGGCGGGGAAGCCCATAGGGGTGCCTCTCCCCGTCAGGGCACGGGCCAGTCGATTTATCTGCCAGTGGCCTGGGCCTGTCTGATACAAGCTCTCTCACAGGTGGATTTATCACCACTGCCTGGAGCTGCAGGCCCACAAACTCAATACGGGCCTTCATTTTTTATACTGGCTAAGCACAGCCACCTCTGCAAACTCTCCTCAACCTCTGGAGCCCAGGGTGATTGTACTCTTCTAGACACATTTTATTTGTGTCAATGGTCCATTTCGAAGGTAGTCCAGGAACTAGCTAAAACAAGAAGGAGATGCTCGTCAACTGGACATACTGATTAGTGGTGTTGCTTAAGATATAAACATTATGTTTAAGTTATTAAGTTATTTCCATCTTTGACTGAGAATGGATAGAGGCCGCACAGCTCGTAGTCACGATGCCATATATTTATTTTTTTCCAACGTTTCGGCAACAAGTTGCCTTCTTCAGGGAATGGAAGTTATTTCCATCAACAAGATGCAGAGTAAGTAGTTACAGTATAGCTTAAATCTAAGACACAGTTGTCCTGAAGTGACTGTCTAGCTTATCCTTAAGGCTCATTCATAGTCTGGATTTTCTGTGGTGAGGTGCACACCGGAGCTGAAACAACGTTGAGCGGTGATGAGTAAAAACAGAGAGAAGGGCTGGGGCGGTGGCTTGCTCTTCACCACGGCTCGTGACGTCATGTTGTAGTTCGGTGGTCACCTCACCTCACCTCACCTCACGCTTTAGTGATTGCAAGGAAAATTGCAACTTTTAAACAAAGACCGTCTGCCTCACTCTCAACAAGCAGTATATCCCACAACACTTAAGTAACTTGGCTAGAGAAGATAATGGAGAGAGAATGGATTTGTTACATGTGTGAGTGTTCCCATAGATATGTAAGACTATGCTTATAGCAGTAATTCAAGTGGGCATGATCACCCCTACAGATCTTTTAGAATGGAACATTCCAATACTTTGGAGATGACAGCCTTTAAAAGGATTGCTTAAAAAACTCTCAGTAAATGTCCCTTTAGATATGTCATCATGATGTACGCTCCTTGTTATAAATATGACTCAAGCACAGGAATACCAATGCCTATTTTCATGAGTTGACGACTATTAAATTGACATCTGTTTACCGTCATATATATTTTAGAAACATTCTAAAGCTAGAAAGTTGTGAACATTCCTTGTTAGTTAGTTGTATAGCATCAGGCATGGTGCTTTTTGTGTTTTGCCAAGTAACCTTGAAGCCAAAAAATAACTCATTTACAATCTCACAACTTGTAGATCTGCTATTTTTGATAATGTTTAGAAGGTTTTAGAAAATATTTTGAAATATTTTTGCAAAACTTTCTTATAATAATGACCAAAATAGGTTGAAAAATTATAAGATTAGATTATTATCTGGTGTGCTCCAGCCTGTAGTTGGATGTCCTTAAGAAATCCATGTTTTCAATGAACCTATTTTGAACTGAAGACCAAAAGAAGAAATAAATAGAAGACCTATAAGCTATTCGCCCATTTTGAACCATAGGGCTGTTAAATCCAGTACAAGAGAACTAACAAGTCCATAGCATTGTAGTCAAACTATGAATGAGCGGTCCTGATCTGTTCTAATCTGTGGGAAATGTTATAATGCAACCAGGATAACATACTCCACTTCTTAAGTATGTGTTAATGGCTTTTAAATGACTACAGGAACAGCTCTCCGGGGCTCTTTGTGTTGAGTGGTTCTTCACATCTGTATTGGCCATTAAAATATTGAATGAAGGCTTCATTGTTATATATCCTTTACTGAGAGAGGGCCCCGTCTCGGTACAACAAAGCAAAAGGTCAAACACTGTTGATATTAAATCAAACCATTCCAGATAATGTAACTAGGGACAGACATTTGCCGTGCCAGATTAATTTATTTCCTAATTTCCAGGTTTCTCAATTCGAAGCACTTGAGCTATATGCTCTTGGCCTGACTGCAAATGATCACTAAGAATGAATCAAGGCTCCTCTTTCAGGAATGTCAGTCGTCTCTGAAACTTAAAAAACGTCATCCAGTGACAGTCAGACGACTGCCGTGCTCCAATGCGGTTGCGTAAAATGCACAGTCAGCTCCATTCTGATAACAAATATCTGTTCTCAGTAACACATTGTGGCAGCCAACTGGTCCCCATGCAGGAGGGCAAAGCCCTTCGGCCAGCAGCAAGCTGGTCCCGGCCCACTGGCAGCAGCAGCAACAGCGTGCCCACTTCAAGCCTGAGCCGCGCCTCCACTCGCAGTCCGTCACGCCAGCCTGCAGTGCATGCCTGGCAAACGCCGCTGCGCCTTGCCAAGGAAGATTTATACCTGGTGTTTGACCTACTTGAGTTTGCATCTATATTAGTGGAGGAGAGGGCTTGGTTGTGGGGGAGAGAAAGGTCAGAGAGATCCCAGGTCTTCCTCTGATGCATCAGGATGATGGAGCTGGCTAATTTAATGAGCAACAGTTGTCCCCTCGGCTGCTACAGATGGTGCACCGCAGCTCAGCTCAAAGCATTCTGGAAATGCAGGCGCTGAACTGCACAAATATCACCTCCTATAACAAAGACGTGCACTACTGCTGTGCAGGTGCACAAGTGAATTTCAAGTCCCTTTATGACTTACTGGCCCCACATTGAAATAAGAAGGAAAAATAATAAAACATTTTGCTTGTGGTTTATTTAAAGAGCAATACCTCATAAAATGAAGCTCATAAAAGCAACAACTAAAGGAGAATTAGTTGTAACAAAAAAGGCACATGCATGTTCCTGGTTTAATGGCCCTTAATATGAAATAGTCGACCTGTCTTGATTTAGGGAGGGGAATTTATGAGGTATTTTTAAATGATTGATTTAAATGGATAAATTATTATCTAGCATGCAGTGGTTAACTAATATATCTCTACTGTCGGACAGAAACCAGCTAACTCCAAAAAGTATGGGTGTTTTCGATTAATCTAACATGGTTAAAATGGAGTTTGAAGTTACAATGGGTTCGTATAGGAAAGGGGCGGGCCGGTGGGGCATCTAAAAAGAATATCAAATATCTAAATACTGAATCAAGCAACTTAAAAACTGTCTGGGGTGTGCATATAAACCTGAGTTGTTTTAAGTGAAATATCCCTTAAATAGCTGTATACCTGCCTCGCTGGACCTGTGGCAGTTCGCAGTCATACACCACCAAAACAGATCCGATGACGATATTGTCATGGGGTACAAGAAGCTGAATACAAATATGTATACGTATGCTGTCCGTGGACTACAGTTGAGCATTCAACATCATTGTCAGAGCAAGGCTTGGCACAAAGCTCCAAGACCTAGAGCTACACCCACCATGCATGTGTGTCTTGTGTGACTGGATACTAGATGTCCTGTCAAATCAACACTGGAGAACCTCAGGGATGCGTGCTTTGCCCTCTCCTCTACTCCCTGTACACGCATGACTACACAGCCCCACACAACACCACCATAATCACGTATGCAGACCTGAGACGACACAACAGTGATTCTGCCTATAGAGATGAGAACAATTCACTAGCACTCTGAGAACAACCTCGCCCTCAACGTCGAACAAGAAGCTGATTGTGGACTTAACTACAGGAGGCGGAGGAGAGAGCATGCAGTGCACCCATCGATGGAGTTGTAGTGGAAAGGGTCAGCGAGTTCAAGTATACATCTAGGATGAGCTCAAAAGGGGAGACACAACACATAAGGAAAAAGGGTCAGCAGTGACTGTACTGGTTACGCTTACACAGCTTAAATACATTCTCTCTTTTGCTCTTCCTCATGGACCTATACTAACTGGATTATACCAGTGACAGTTACCTTTTTTTTGTGGACTATGCAGGCGAAGTTACCTGACACTTGCTGACACTCTGCACATTAATCCCATGTATAACACACTGATTATTATTATTATACTTGCACCTTGCTATGCTCACACCTCATGTCTTACCTCAATTACTTACTAAAGATAGAAATACTATCATGTGTAAATATGTAGATACATTGTTTTTGAGTGGTGCTAGCCACTCCTATAGACAGCAATGTGTCCCTGGGTCTGAGCACGGAAATAGCATATTTTCACCATCAAGTGTCACTGTTGCGCAGCCTAACACACCACCAAGTGTCACTGTTGTGCAGCCTAACACACAGACGTGCGTCGTGCACACACACACACACACACACACGATTTTTGTAACCCATTTTTCACCCCTGTGTCAATTATCTAATGTGATCCTGGGCTCTACACACCCTCCGCCAACCTAGTCCCCATATATGGGGGACATGGTGAGAGCAACGGACTTGAACTCATGCTTCCTTCATGCCTGAGTGTCCAAGTTGCCTAACTGCAATAGAGGGTTAACTATCTTCTGCTCATGATAGCCTGGGGGGAAAATGAAACATCACACTTCAAATTGCTAGCAGTGTTAGCAATTTGTGTCTAGCAACAGAAAGCAGATAAAAAAATATTTTTGCAAATCTTAATATTACGTTCAATGGGCTTGGAAATGTTGTGATGACGTTATTTCCGCGTGTAATCTTCTGAGGATCTGGGTTTTTTGATCTGGGACTCACATTTTGCGGAAGAGCGCTCTCTATCATAAGCACTGAAGACGTCAATGGTGGTCTGTGCGTTGTATTGACATGTGTCAAAATACGTCAATGGTGGTCTGTGTGTTGGATTGACATGTGTCAAAATACGTCAATGGTGGTCTGTGTGTTGGATTGACATGTGTCAAAATACGTCAATGGTGGTCTGTGTGTTGGATTGACATGTGTCAAAATACGTCAATGGTGGTCTGTGTGTTAGATTGACATGTGTCAAAATACGTCAATGGTGGTCTGTGCGTTGTATTGACATGTGTCAAAATACGTCAATGGTGGTCTGTGTGTTGGATTGACATGTGTCAAAATACGTCAATGGTGGTCTGTGCGTTGTATTGACATGTGTCAAAATACGTCAATGGTGGTCTGTGTGTTGGATTGACATGTGTCAAAATACGTCAATGGTGGTCTGTGTGTTGGATTGACATGTGTCAAAATACATCAATGGCAGTCAGTGAGTTTTAAGGTGCATCCAGAGTGACAGGCTGTATGCAGGCAAATCTTTGGACAATCTTTGCACTCATTGGGCTAAAAACGGCCATTGCCGTCATCACAAATGTGATGATGTCAGCACATTTGTGGCTATGGCCGTTTTAGCCCAAACTGTTTTTTATCAACAATAATGCTTGGAATGGATTCAGCATCATGAAAACCCCCTAGTTTGACATGTCACATGCTACGCATGATGACATTTTGAATATTTTGCCTTCTATAGGTTGTTAATAGTATGGTCACATATTATGCAAATTATGAAAATTGCTCAACATAATTATGCAAGTTAGCATCTGGCAGTTTCTACATGCTGGGGACCCACACTCAACATTTCTAACATAAAGCATTGGTGTACTCAACATGCCTGGGTTCACATTCTGGCAAGTGGACTATATTCTATTATGTTGATTATTCTTTAAGTTTGCACAGACGCACAGCCTTGAATCTACCATTTTCTTCCTTGTGTTGTGAACATAAACTTATGGCATTCTTATTTCAGTTACTATATTTACAGGAATTCCAATTATAAATGCTATCACACGCACGCACAGTACAGTACAGTACAGTACAGTACAGTACAGTACAGTACAGTACAGTACATAGAACAGATCAAATTTAAATTGCTTGTTACATGTGCACACACACACACACATGCACACACACACACGGCACAGCAGTAAGGTCTCTCTAATATTATTTACAATATAAATGTCTCCACGTGGTCCTAGAGCCTGCAGTTTATTCAGTTTTTGGCTTTGTCCGTGGTCCAGCCTTATACACTGGAATGTCACTGACTGACTAATGGACTGACTAAGTCAGTTAGTCCCTAATGTCACTGACTGACTGATGGACTGACTAAGTCAGTTAGTCCCTAATGTCACTGACTGACTGATGGACTGACTAAGTCAGTTGGTCCCTAAGTGATTCGTTAATGTCACTGACTGACTGAGGGACTGACTAAGTCAGTTAGTCCCTATTATGCACATACAAAGTTATACACAAATCCATGCAGTTAGAGGTAAAAACACTAATTTTCCAGTTATAGAGCCACCATGAGTTGAAAATGTTCAAGTGGCATTTCTTCCCGCCTAGTGGAAATGTGCGTGCACAATTTCACGGAAATCACCCGATGTGCAGCATTTTGTTTGAAACTGAGCACTTCTGCGAACTTTGGAAGCCAATCTTAGCCAATCATAACCTGACGCTGCCAGACTCTGGCAGAGTCGGGTTAAGCCAATCAGGATGGAGACCTGTTTCGTTGAATGGCTCTAGAGAGACTGTTTATCAATTTGCGTGATGTTTGGACAAAATCTGTAGGTGTACTGTCCAATTTCTTTTGCATAAAGTGCCCTCCTGGTGGCGCTATAAGAGGCCAATGTGAAAACCTTGGGGCAGAGGTTCAGCTGTGGCATTCAGGGAGTGGGTGTGCAGAGTATGGCTGCGATCAAGCCAACGGTGCCGGAGATTAGCTGTCCCCACACACACACACACACACACACACACACACACACACACACACACACACACAGACGGACGGAGTGCAAAACATACTCTCTCCCCATGCCTTCGGCCTGGTGGAGACAAAAAGTGCACATGTACTGTAGGTGTTACCATGTTGTAATACAGTAGGTGGTGGCCTATTACTATGGTGCTGATAACATCAGACCCTAAACCTAAATGATAGCACTTCCACAAAAGCCACTCAGCTGAATAAGAAAATTAATGCTGATGAAAACATATATTGTGATTAATCAATATAAATAATCAACCCAATAGTTATTGTATCAATCACAATATTTATATTACTCAGAAATATTGTCGAATAAGATCTGCAAGCTTAATTTAATAATTACGATTTCTATTAAAATGACATTCTACCAGTAGATAATACTCAATAATGGCAGCAATGGGGGACTATATCATGGTATTTTGTTAGATGCTGTATACTGTGTAATCACAGTCATACTGTGAACTTTACTACCATCACATCCCTATACCACGCAGATAGTTTATCAAACATTTTGAGGCATCCTAGAAAAAGCATTGCTATTATTCCTATAGTAACAATGAAATACTACATTTAAGTCACAAGCGCTGAACCAAAAATAATGCCATGTCTATATGGAAGGAAACACCTGAGATATGTGGTAGCGCATTGGGTAATTTGCATGATAGAATAACCTTCCTTGTGTTTGGAAGGGAAAAAAGAGCTAATGTATTCAGTGTATTTGTGGTCATGCTCTTCAGTTTTTTATCACCTAGAGAATAGCATTAAATCACCTCACAGGGGGAATGAGTCGCAGGAAAGGAAGAAATGAAGGAGCTACTGGATCTAATGAATTCCTGGGAGAATAAACACGTGTCTGAATAAAGCCCTAATCACAAATTAAGTGGTTGTTTGCCATCATACCTTTGTAGAACATACTCACAGACATGGACCTGTGAATGTGTGCGTTTGCTCGTTCAAATGATTTCCTCAGCTCGGGTGACAATGAAAAAGATAAGAGGTAAGCTACCAGGTCCTCAGACGGTCCGTGTTTAAAGATAGGGCAGGGCTCATTTCCAAAGTAATCCCCTGCTTGAATCCCTACTTCATTTGCTTTGTGTCACTCTGCTACTCAAGGGTCAACCTAAAATAACAGGGAAGTCGTCCATTACTCGGCAAGGTCACCTTCGGCTCCCGCGCTTTACAATGCAGATCTTCCAACGTGGCCAAAATATGCTTGGTGAGCGTTATGATAAATTACACAATGTACCGTATGAATAGACAGAATCAGTCACAAAGGGACTCATGGAAAGAAAGAAAAAAGTCTTCATGACCAACTTCTCTCTCTCTCTCTCTCTCCCTCTCTCTCTCTCTCCATCTCTCTCTCTCACTCTTTCCAATATTGGTCCACAGCCTTCCTTCGCTGAACAAGGTACAGCAACCGGCAGAACAAAGACCGGGGTAAGTTTTTCTCAGCGAATAATCCCACCGAGCCTTCTTTGAAGGAGTTCTTACACCAGGAAGGTGGATAGGGCAGATTTTAATCAATACAGGAAAACAAGGCGCTCAGGGGAACGTGAGGAGCCTACCAGTCAGGATGAAGATTAAACACCTCTGTCCAAAACGCGCTCGGCTCGTGTCAGGAAGCCCGGGTAACTTCAAATCCATCTATCAAAACGGTATCAAACTGTGTTTTTCTAACAAAGCAATGTTATATGACATGTATTCTCCCCTACAGCTGTAGGTGAACAAGTAGATCATAAATCATAGCAGACAAAGCTCAGCTTGACCTCTAAACGGTTGTATATCAGGCTATTCTGATTCACTATGGATGTCTTTTGGCCTCAATAGGTAAGCTTACTTTATTTGAGCTTTGAACAATGCAGCCTGAATCCCATGGGCTGATTGTGCACTCTGCATAACAAACTCTCCCTGTGCTTTTCTTTGTCCCACAACTCGTGCCACGCTTCCAGACAGACTTTGGCATTTTTTTATGCAGTTGTCAAACTTTTTTTGCAATGTGCGTTGCCATGCATAATGGTGCATATTTGGATTCTAATGAGCTCCTGGATGAGTAAATAAATCAGTTGATTTGAAAGGTACAGCAGCTCACACTGGCGATGCAGGAAGTTGAATTATGCTCTGATTTGGCTACGGCCATCTAAAATAATATACTGTACTCTACAGTACAGTAAATCCCTTTATCCACATCTTTTCCAAATGTCATTCCTCATTAATAAAGGGGGAATTAGCAGAGATGGCTAGTAATTTTACATTATGTGGCAAATGCAAAGGAGTAAAAGTAACATTATTTAACCACTTAACCCTATATAATCTGTGGTCGGGGCCCCCCAGAGCGTATAGCCTCGTTCCCCGCCTTTTCACATCACCGAGGAGAAAAGCCTGGTAATGATTGACGGGACTTCTGTCGTACTATGTACTTCCCCTGGAAACTGTATTTTGCAATCAATCACAACATGGGTTTCATGCATAATTGCACAGAGAAACAGATCTATAATTTAAAGCCTCAACGTATTAAACTTCTTTGGGTGGTACTTCCAAAAATTCCAAATTCCAGTACTTCTGTTTATACACTCAACAGGCTAGGTCTCAGCCAGCATGTCATGTTTTACTAGGCCCACTCCTTTTCCCCCTCTACCCAAATCTGAGCTTTTATATCACAATGTTTGCCTATCATTTCAGGTAAAAGGATGCTAGGGTTCATATGGTTAAACAATAAATCAAGTTACTGAGTACTGTACTTGAGTAGTAGCCTCACTATAGATACTTGCACACTCTTACTCAAGTAAACATTTGGATGGCTGCTTTTACTTCTAATCATAATATTGAAAGTAACTATACTTTTACTTGAGTACATTTTTTGGATTCTCTACCCACCGAGTATTAGCTCTTCAGACACAGTGGTGGAACTCCCCTGTTTTCAGGGTCTCTGCTGCAGTCGCAGCATTTGTCTATGGTGTTAATTAGACACTCCCAGTCATGCAGGGTTGGCTGAAAGGCTGGCTGCTTTTTTCCTTCATTTCTTCTCTTCTTTTTTTGCTGTGAAATAATGTCTTTGATTAAAAGATCCAGTGCTCAGGAGAAGGCCCTGTGCGATAAAGCCACACTCAGTCGGGGGACTCCACCCCCCAGCTTGACGAAAGCATCCTCTCTCCCTTCCCCCTTCTTCTCTCAAGCCTCTCCCCAGACTAGATACGAAACAAGGCAACAACAGGGCTGCCTGGAGTGCCCACGCTGCTCCATCATTTGATATGCTGCCTCGCCATGCCGCCTCGCCACTTTGACTCATTTAACCACATGAAAGACATTCACAGCAATATTTGAACCAGCGGCCGTGACGGATGAGCAACCACCCAAATCTCCCCCCCCCAAAAAGATTGGATGTCTGTGATGAGCGGAAGAATGTTTTACAACATATAAGAACATGCCTGCTAAAGCATCAAACGCTGTACAATGAGAGGAGCCAACGCTGCCATGGAGTTGTCTTAGGATGGGAAGAATCGGGACTCCTCTCAGAACTGTGGGTCACAGTCAGAGGGTCTGGCTGAATAATTGATCAATGAGTGAGCAGTGAAAACAGAAACACAGCTTAGCACTATATTTCCCCTCTCTCCTGCTGTAATGTTCATTGAATCCCACAGATCCATCAGCTACATGCAAAGCTCCGCTGCGCTGAAAGGGCTCCAAGTTCACTTCAATTATTCAGCATTTCTCCAAGAATATGAATTATTGAGCTAAAAGTATGTTCCATATATACGGCCATGTAGTTTTGCTGTAGAAGCGCCCACTCTGATGATGGGGTGGGGTGTGGGAGAGCTGTATTTGTGGGAACACTGAACAGCCAATCGTATAGAAACAGTTAAAGCCATGAACAGTTGTAATCATGGTTGATAGGCAAAACTGTAATTACTCAGCAGGACTAATGGCGGGTGAAACCAGAAAAGTATTTATTCTAGTATATTGGATAATATCCCTGTTTCTTGTGGCAAGCACCCCAGTTTTAAACTTGTATAACTGCATAAGCATAACCGTCAAAGTATTATTTATAAGTCAAATGTTAATTGTATCCTCCACTCTTTGGCAAGATTCTGGACTCCTGAATCTTTGTTCTGTTTGGTTCTGAGAGTGCGATTGTTTTAGATTTATCTCTACCATCTGCTGACAGACTAACACAGCCAGCTCCAGTCCAATCGCCCTGTGCGATGGCATCAATTGCGCTCGGGCCTCTGATGAGGAGTTGGGGTTCGTTTTTCTTGGCTTAACTGAAGGAGGAAACAGATGATACAATTAATTATCAATAGGTCCCCCAGTAAATCAAAGCCATTTTGGCAGCTCATAACAAAAACCCACTGAACTGCCTGAGAGTGCTCGCCATCTCCTCATTGCCCATTCTCAACAACTGCTCTCTGGCCATATGCCTATATTACAATCCACAAGGTGTTTGAATAGACTGTTCAAATATTTTCACTTCACTTTCTCTCTCTCTCTCTCTCTCTCTCTCTCTCTCTCTCTCTCTCTCTCTCTCTATCTCCCTCTCTTTGAATATGAAGGCAAGTTGTCTGTTGAAGGATAGTGGAACCTCCTGACTGAGCGCACTCGTCTCTCCTCCCCATCGCCCCAGCTCTAATGAGCGTTGGCTGTGGCCGAGGCAGGGAAGCAGAGAGGCTGATAGTAGCTCATTATCTCCCTGCCCATGCTGGCCTCTGTATTCCTGTGTTTGTGGTGAGCCTCTTCATTTCTTATGGTAGGGTAAACATTTACCCAGCGGAGAGGGGCCTTGACCATTAGGCACTGGGGAACTGCGGTAATGGAAAGAGGGCCCACTGGAGCTCTGCCCACCTCCCTCCTTAACAGAATAAGTCACTCACACTCACTTTGGCGTGAGCCTTTTTATTGGAATTTACAACTGTCTGGGGACTGTTCCTCTGTAGAGGTTGAGCTATGGCTGTGGCCTCACAAAGCAAAGGCCATTAGGCAAGGTTTTTACAAGCTTAAGAAAACGAGACGGACTCCCTGAACAAGCCATGAATTTTAAAACCGCAACAAAAAGAATGTGTTTCCAGTGTTGTTAAACACACAGCCAACACTACAGTAGCGTTGGTGGTCATTAGAAATGACATAATGGTGCTTTCATGCTAGTGGATTTACGAAGGATCTGTAATGGACCAAGAGAGTTTATTTATAAAGGATCTAACAAACCAAGAGAGTTGATTTATGAAGGATCTAACAAAGGAAGCATTATTAACCAATATTTTAAAATTCCTACAAATGTACATTTTCAAAAATGTTCATATCTTTTGCTAAATATTTATATATTTTAAAATGAAAGCATTGCAATGTGCTGTGAGCTTGTATAGGTCTGCTATTTTGTAAATATTTCCGTCTAAAATGGGGACGCCAGGGTTAAAGTGGTTAACATGCCCAGTGCAGGAGTAAGTGATGGCAGTGTTCATTAGCATTGGTAATTCTCCCACTGTTCAAGACGACGATGCTCATTCTCTACTGGCGGGTGATCAGTGGCACATGAAATAGAGAGCGTTTTACAGAAAATGATTGTGTTTTTATCAGGTCCCCTGCCGCATGTTGGAGAAGCCAGGCATGCAATAGAGATGGAGTGTGTGCATCACTATCACATGCCTCCCTCCCTATATCAGGGACTATCGGGGGGGGGGGGGGGGGGGGTGATCTCTCTAGGGTAAGAGAGGCTCATTAGGCAGCCACTGCCTCCCCATAACCCAGCTGGATCTGAGTGCCAGCAGACTGGGCAGACACCTCCAGTATTCTATCCATCTCCTCATCTCTCTCTCTCTCTCTCTCTCTCTCTCTCTCTCTCTCTCTCTCTCTCTCTCTCTCTCTCTCTCTCTCTTGCGTGCACTCACTCACTCACTCACTCACTCACTCACTCACTCACTCACTCACTCACTCACTCACTCACTCACTCACTCACTCACTCTATCCATCGACACTGTAGTTGCTGAATGGTTCCTTGCATCTGATTTATGATGGAGTGTGCATTCACCTATGGAACCTAAGTTATTCATGTGCAAATAGACACTATAAAATGCACAATGTTGCCTGACGGGAATGACATAAAATAAGTCAACTATGAATTGCCAGTGATGGTGATATACATGTAAAGAATTGTTACATTACACAGCTGTAAATTAGCCAGCAGATGAGACTGTCCTCTTTTGGAGTGACCATGCAGGTTGAATTCCTAGCACTGTTTTTAAAGATCGGCAGGCAGGGGCTACGTGTATATCTTACCCCAATCCCTAAACTTATTAGCCCTTTTTTACTACTTTTTAAAAATAATTCCTACAATAAATACGTTTAGGGATAAGGGGTAAGGTGTGGCACAAGATCATTTATTTTAAAGCATCCCTTGATTGAAACATAAAGGCAGAATCGAACGTAATACATTTCTGCTGCTTGATTATGAACAACGGCATAAAGTGTACCACCCCTCCCCCACCTCCCCAACTAGCACCCCCAGCGTTTACAGAGCTCATACAGAACAGACTGTTCAAAGGCTTTTTAAAGAACCCACTGGTCACAAGCTTGTTAGAGGTCTGATGAGCCACTTTCCCTCCATAGAAGTTCTGCTAATTATGAACTCAATTAAGACCCTCTCTGTGTCTGTTGCCTTAAAGCTCATATTTTATTATTGATGCCCCAACTATTAGAGCTTAAGTGCCAAATCTCACTGGGATTCTTTGTACAGTAGGGATCATGTTGATTGAATTACACTGTCATTGCATATTATCGGCAAGTTTGACTTTGACTCAAACCATTCACTGCGCTCATGTGCTGTTATACAAGCTTTTGAGATTTCAAGCAAATACAATGTGATCATGCTTCTTGTTCTTATGCCAGGACAATTGAACAAAATACATTAGCAAACAATGGATTCCCCCCAGTTTTTTTTTTTTTTTTTTTTTTTACATAGCCCTTTCTTTCAAAAACCTTTACCAGGAATTGTGCTTTATACATCAATGGCAATGCTGGGGGGGTCTGTTCAAATTAACTGCCATCGACTTTCCAAGGCTACGGACAGGCTGCCTTCAAATTAAGGCTGCTAAGCGGGAGAGTCAAATTGGAATTCAGATTCTATTAAGAAGTCATGCCCAGCAGCAAATAACTCCAAATGGGCCCAGTGCAATGGGAAAGAAGACCATTACAGAGGAAACATATTAAAGCACTGCTGATCTATTTGCTGAAGATAAACTTAGCATATGTCTCCCATGCCGGCTGGCCACGGCCAATGAAGACATCTTTTTTGGAACTTGATTAAAAAGACACATTGAGATCAAAGTCAAGGAGATATGGAGCACTATAAATGTGATGAAATCACTTGTTCCTGAGAGAAGGCATAACACATTTTCTTTGATGAGGCCAGCACATCACAAAACTGTCTGTAGTGTACAACCCACATCAGCAGTTTCCATAATTAACAATAAGACATTACAAAAGAAACACGAAATATGGCCATGAGGTGTGGAATGGATACCAGATGGTTTATGGGACTGTGTGCATTTTTATTTGCATTGTGTAGAGTCAAAGGAGAAGACATCATATTTACAACGATATGTCCACCCTATTATGTTCTCTATATGCAGCCCTTGTCCGTCGATTTCTCATTTGAGGTTGTTTGGCTCCTGACAGGTCATCAGGTTCTCATCTGCGGGCAGGGGATGAGCCATCATCGGACCACATCAGGCATGGAGAGGCAATCACAGCGGGGCCTTTTTTTAGTCATGGTGTGTTTCCCCAATGACAAGCCCACTGGCTATGTTTTGGGCCTGCCCCAGGTCCGTGCTTGCCGCCAGAGTGGGAGCTTCTCTGAGGTATAGAGATAGAGCCAGGGGTGGAGGCTGCCAGAGAGCTAGACGCAGCAGGGTTGGCCATGTGTAACAGCAGCAGCCACGCAGCCTATCACTCCAGCCCCACTACGCTATCAGCGCCAGACTCCCACAGTCATACTGGGAGATATATACCTGAGCGCTGTCACACAGTCCACACAATGTGGCCCGCCGCCAAGTCTCACAGACGGCTTATTCCAGGGACACGAAGTAGACTGACCTATCATTGCCTTGTCAGGGAGATATGTTATTCTGCAGCTCCTGTTTATTGCTCTGCAGGCCTGTTCAATCATGTAGAGAGTGCTGCACGGATGCAAGGGGTGGCCAATCACGCGGCTTGCGAATAGACGCGATGCAAGTGGAGGAGAGTGATGTATGTTGAACTGGTATTGACTGCTATTACTCTGGGTACGATGTGTTATATTCTCCTTCTATATTCTCCTTCTCCTTCGAGTAAAAATAAGTTATGTAGCTCTTTGATGGGACTTGCATGGGAATATTAGGAGTAATGGCTTTGTTTTAACACAGGCTTTATTTAGGTTTTGTCTGGTTCCATAGTTTTAATATAGAATTTTCGTCTGACTTTATATAGAAAAACACATTGCACAAAAAATAATAAATAAACTAATAAATCATAATTTTGGACAATATGGGGCCAGTGTGTGAGCGTCTGCGTGCATGCTCGCGCGTACGTGTGTGGATATGAGAAAGCTCTTGGGCCGAGGCTGGATCAAAAACATAAAAATAGACAGACTGGCAAGACATTGCAAACAGAAAATCTGAAAGACAATGACCGAAAGTCATTTATTTTACTTGACGTTTCTCTTCTGTTCAGTATTTTAATTCTATGGCAGTGATTTATTCCAGTTGCTTTTTGGTGTCTGTCCCCTTAAGAGGGCTGTGGCAGCTGGGAGAGAGGAAGGATGGAGTTACACCTTATCTCTGCACTGAATAGAGAATTAAGGCTATGTAAAGAAGGAACGGACAATTTCGACACCATAGATGCACACTGAGAGGCAAACTGGAGCCGGAAGTTTGATGGGATGTATTGAATAACAGCGGAGTCGACCAACTTATGACAAACAATATTTAATGTGATTGCGACCCTTGTCAGATTCTTGAAAAATAACACAAAGCACACTTTGTTTTCTCACTTGTTTGTTATCTCTCTCTCTCTTTTCGATGTGCAAACATTTAGGTATACCAAGAGCACATCGTTTTCTGACTGGGCAGTATGGGCTGTTATTGCAAGAATTGGCTGACGGTGTCAATCAATTCAGGGTGTCAGCTGGCACACTCAGACAAATTTAATCTATTATCTTACATATCAAAAACAAGACAACAAACTGAACAAAATAGTTTTATAAATGTCGCAATCATTCAAACATATATACAGTATACAGTAGCTACTATTTGTACAGTATGATGTTTCTCATTGACTTCAATGCATTCCATTGAACGTTCACCTCCAGTTTGCCTCGCAATGAAACAAATCTGCCAACTGGAATAGCCGGACCAAGAATAGTGACGGACGTGTCCTTACCTTTTTATATAGCCTTGTACTGTGAAGAGAGAAGAATGCTGCTTTTCTTTTCTTTTTTACTGTAGTACAGGCTAGTTGTTGAGTTATTAGCCTAGTAATTAACTAACTAGATTAACTTACTGTGACACCAAAGGCTTTAGTATTTAATAAAAATTACTAGTCTTAGTTATTTTGCAGACCTGACTCAAAGATTGCTTTGATTCAGTTTGTGAAATTGTGACAATAGCCAGTAGCCACTCTTGACTGTGTCAGAAATATTGCAAAAAAAGCAAAATTTCCAAAGCCAGACATTAGAGGAGATAGCGCCCCTCAAAAAACCAACATTTCATTCAAGCTACACCACCCACTTCATATTTAAATTACGCTAAATGTAAAAGTACATGTAAAAGTAATAAGAGATGAGTAAAATCACTTACATTGCATTAAAGGAGAATTTCGGACTAGAAGGCTTTCTTACCTTATTTGTAGTTGTTACATCCCCACCAAAAAGGTCCAGGTGTTATTTTGTGCAAAAGCCCATTATTGTCTATTTCCCCTACCCTAAGCCCTCATTGGGACATTGGGTTTTAGTGCTAATTCACTTATTTCTATCGAAATAAGTAGCCTAATAAAGTGTGCCGCTTGGGATTATGAAGAGAGGATATATACAATTTTTTTTATTTTTGAGCGATGGAAATAAGGGAAATATCACACTTGTGTGAATTGAGCGGCACCTTTTAACACGATGATCATGTATTATGATGAAGTCCTCAAGTGTCATCAAGTAGGCCTACCGTAAAAACTCCATAGACTTGGCTGCCACCATAGTCTGATGACAGCCAATGACTATGTCATAGTTTACTGTGGCACCCAATACGTCATAGTGTACTGTGGCACCCACTACGTCATAGTCCATAGACTTGGCCGCCACACGTCACGGGTGCACACACAAAGCCACACGTTAATAAAAATAAAAATCCTGCTCAATGGTCATTTAGCTTGTCAAATAGTTTCCTCTGTCACGTTCAGACCAGTTCTCTTTCATGGTTGTTCATGAGAGCAAGCAGAAGTTGTCAAATTGGATGCATTCTGAGACTAAACAGCATAATTCCCAAGCAGGGAGACAGTTCCAAACAGAGTTCCACTTTCAAAAGCCACCCATTACTTGTAGAGTGACTTCTTTGTGTAGCTACCTGAGCTCCAGGTTTATTTTTACCCTCCCTATGTCCCTCCTCATTCTTTAGCGGCTTCAGGAGATGGCGTTAGTTTGGCTTCATCTCTGACAAAAGATAAATGAGCTCTGGGTCTGTGGTGATCCACTATGGCTGCCAGGGGGTTCCAAAATAGCAAACTATTTTTCATATGGGGCGAAGTGATATGGAGTGCGATGCAGCAGGAGCTAACATTTACCATCTCATAGTATGCAGGAATACATTTCATTCTTTCTTTTTGTTACTTTTACTTTCAACTTTAGGTTTGCAGAGGGATATAAAGCACTGTGGCAATTACAGTAAAACTGACAGCATATAGGCTGAGGGCATGCAGGCTCACATTGAAATGAGGTGGAAGAAATCCCCCCAAAAAGGCAACATTAAAGTGAAAATGAAGTGATTGCACAGGTATAGACATGATTCAGCGTTAAGGTGATCTTTTAAAAATGTGGCTATATATTTTAATATAAAATTGAGCTTCTGCTCTCAGAATTCATGTAATATCCTCCTTCCACCCTCGTAACAATGTGTTACAATTAGGGTGGATTTGCAGAGCTGCGCAGTTGCTTTGATATAATCTCAGATCGGTCATTAATCACCTTCGTAGCGTTGAGTGCGGAAAACAACGGCGATGTGTTTTCACAGGGAAAATGTCCTGTGTCAACAGGAGCTCCACCGACGCTATGCTACCAGCTGAAAGAAAACTTTCCCATTTAAATGAGGGAGCTACAGAGCTTCCGAGGGCTCTTTGAAGAAATGTGCTCGGCACAAACAAGAGCGGCAGCCTCTCCTGTGTTTTTAACAGCCGAAACATCGCTGACACCTGATGGGTGATCAAACACAGAACCATCTCTTGCTGAATCCTCACGGGGGCTCATCTCTGTACACCTCTCCCTGCAGATAAATCTGCAGACCATGCTACCAGAACACCCCTCCACTCAATATTTACAAAAGCCTCGATCACCAGACTTGGCTGCACAGCTTTTTTGTAAAGGGAAAATATGTTTGTTTGTTTTTCAGCATTTGCACTCTGTATTGACTACAAGCCTGTCACCGCTTTTGAATCTGAAAGCCACCCAGAGTGTTTTCAAGTCGTGTCTTCAATATTCTGAAGGGATGAGTTGTTGGCTAAATCACTTCTGGGTAAGGGAGGAACAAGTCAAGGGATCTCATGGGAACGTCATGGAGAGAGCCTCTTGAATGAACTTGGTGGAGCGGTCGGTACTCATACTGTAGTAAGGTTGCTGTTATTCATGCCATTGGGACTCCTTTTTTCCTGCCTCATCCCTGTCTCAGTCCTTCTCCTTAATGATCTCATGGTGCGGAGCATGCATACTCATTAGAGCAATATTAACATGAGCGTTACAGGAGCAGGCAATCGCAGGAAACCCAAGGCATGGCCACACAGGAGATGTGCTCTGTGAGGGCCCTCTCTCCCTGTCACTGAGTTGAGATGATTTATGATTTATTTTCCAATAACTCCCAGCCTGCTTTGTGCTCTGGGCCCTCCTGTCAACAAACGCCGGGTACCACTGTTATCCCCTCTATAGTTGCCACGCACGTCCACTGCGGAGGCCGGCCGCTCCACCACTACTTCCTGTGTTTAGCCAAAGTGGGTGGGGTTTCAAGGTTTACTAATAAAGCTTATTTGTACACATTCATGTCTGGTAAGTGGAACAAGGGAAGGGATGGTGGCAAGATTAAAAAGCCATAAATGACAGCGTTCCAGTGGTGTTGGGATTCAGAATGGAAGCTGGCAGGCTCTGCACACCTGGGCCTGCAGGCAGATGGTGAGGGCTGAGGGTTGCATAACACCAGGCTAAGCCATATGTCTCCCAACCACACAGAACCTTTAGGAAGCCCGCGGATCACAAGCCCATGTGAGACCGGAGGGCAAATGTGTTCTGGCCCCTGATCCCCGACCAGGTGTTGGGCGAGTTTCTCTGTGCTTCTGTTGTGAACACTGGCAGCGGAACAGAGAACAAACCGGCGATATGGTGTCTGACAAAGGTAGCAGAATGAACTGAATATGTTATGTACAGTCTACACGCAGGAGTGGTTTGATGATGCACACTCTAAGGGGAGATCCACTAACACAATAATCCAGATGACTTCAGCTTCAATTTTGATTGTATTGCCACATCACAGGTTTACAGACCTGTGTAAAAAAAAGTGGGTGATCATTTCTTTTTGTTGCCAGGAAAGAGAAGAATAGAGATGAAAGAAAGAACAAGTGTCAAATGTTCCTGATATGAGTAGAGTGAAATATAGGCTATTGTACATACATACACAAGCAGGTTAGATATTCCTGCTATGCGTAGAGTAAAATATATGCATACTATAAATACATAGGGTGCAAGGTTAGAAGAAATTGAATTAGGTAGTTAAATAGCAGCAGATATAGTAACAGTTACAATACAGTGCATGAGGTTAAACAAGCAGCGGATATATAGCAGATACATGAGGTGCAGCCATAGAATAGTAACATATAGAACCTAGACCTTTGTGCATAATCTCACATGCAGGTGAAACGTCATTTAGCAGCATATATCACGTATGTCAAATTGTCAATGTAAACAATGTACAGTTGGAGTACATTAGCAGCACAGCGCCCATACAAAGTAATCCGGTGTTGTGGCCTGTGTTGTCAGGTGCTCAGTGCTTGTTCAACAGCCTAATGGTAGCCACGTGATGACGCACAAATGTAGAGCATACAAGATGATGATCATGGTGGTGGAAACTTATATAAGTCGATCTGGATAGCATACATTGTAGATGGTAGTGGTAATTTGAGGCAGAACCCGACAAAAACACACAAAACTAAATAAAAGTGTGCACAATCTGATACATTTCTTAACATAGTCTTAAGTAAATTATCTTTGACAGATCTTTTGGGATATGACTGCATGACAGTAAATACAATACAAATTGGCTTAGAAATACAAATGGAGAGGCACACAATCCCCCACACACATATGCATACACACAGAAACAAACGTAGGCTTACATTGTCCGTGTTGCAGCTAAATAGAAATAGAGAGAAATGTATAGCATGAGTGCAAGAAACATTTGAGACATTGTAGTCATCATACAGAAATCAAACCTTCGCTGGAGATTAGTGAGCTAAACAGGAAACAATGGATCATGCAGCAGGACAGGGGGATATGATTCTTCATTGTGTTAATCACAGCGGAACAGCACTGTCTTCTTCTACTGCAAACAATGCCAGGATGATGCTAATGGCACTGCCAGCCATGACTAAGAGTGCACTCCAAATGATTGATAGCCAGAATTATGTCAAGGTGACTTTCAGTCAGTTCCATCAGGTTGTTTTGTTTGATCGATAATAAGGAACAAATCTTAACAGGTCCCAAGAACACATTCATCAGCTCATAGTCATTATCTTGCCCTTTGATTAGAGTGTGTTGTTGTTCGCGAACAGAGAGGAATATTTCATCCTCGCCTCATACAAGTATGCTCCATAACAAATTGCTTGGAGGGGTCAAGACATAAATTAAGCCAACCACAAACGACCTTTTGAGCAGAGTTTCTGAATACACTTCGGAATCTCAATTTTTTTATTTCAGCGTGCTGCAATAATGTCACGTTTTCTTGGGTCCAGGAATAATGTGATGTGAACATCCCCTGGCTTGGCCTAGAGCAGACATGCTGGAAGCCCCTCCTAATGTGGATGTATGAGCGGGTCAGGGCTACTGCGGCGAGGAGAGCAATGTCTCTGTCCACTTGGCCAGCTGCCCCAGCCTGCGCACAGCAGCACAGTGTGCCCACAGGCTACAACAACAACACACAAAGACTGCCCCATGTGCTACAGCATAACATGAGAGATCAAACATCAATGTTACACCATAGGGTCTCTGAGCTAGCTGTTAATCACAGTGAACCTTAATGGGTTCCACTTGAGAGATCGTCCCCAGAGTAGTTCCAGTCAAGTTGGTGAAGTTTTATTTATTAAATTAAATAAAACATACAAAATTAATAAATAAAACTACTGAGAAATCGCTGCGCTGCGAATTCCTCAGTGTTAATTTTACTCCGATGCTTCTAAACTTGGATTCTATTGCTAGTTTGATCACTTCTCTTCTCTTCACTTCTCTTTTCCTCTTAAAATAACTAATGACCAATATTTTCAGTGTGCAGCATGCTTTCACAGAAGACTTCTATGGAATCCAAATGACAGATAAAATAGGGCACGTGCATGGTGACATGGCATAATAGGATTAGATGAACAACCCTATGTAAACATGGAGTAGAATATGGTGTCCAACTTGACATGACGTGTAAACAACATATACATTTTTATCCATCAGATGTCACAAGGCGTGACCATATATGGAGGCGTGATGTCACAAGGTGTGACCATATATGGAGGCTTGACCGACAAATCAACTGACGGGTTTTGCAGGTGAGTCGCTATAACGAGCTATATTCACCATGCTATTGTTGCTATGTAAAACGCTCACACTCCTATTGCACTTCAAGAGCTTTGCCGTGACCACCCACATGTCTATCATCACCCTGGGTGAAACCTGAGCCTAATCCAAGATGCCTACATTGGAGTGTTCAGATATCAGATTTGAAAAGACAGGGCGAATCCCAGGACGTGGCAACAAATAGCCCAACAGCAGCGACTCACCTCTTTGAGAGAGGCTTATGCAAACCCAGGGGGAAGGTGATGGATTTTTACCCTTACCTACAGTGAGCGGAGCAGATGCTGGAGAAAGATTCTGGACGTCACAAGAAGTAAAATGTGTGTGTGTGTGTGTGTGTGTGTGTGTGTGTGTGTGTGTGTGTGTGTGTGTGTGCGCGTGAGACACTAGTTCACAGAGTTCTAGAGTTTCTATTACTTTTAAAATACTTAGAGTAAAGGATGAGAGAAAGAGATTACGCACCATCATGCCACACAGAGCTTCTCTCCAGGAAGGCCCAGATTTCTCAAGTTATATTTGTAAAGTGGAGAACGTTTTACCGTATTTGTTGACATGCTGAAGAGGAATGGTATTTTCAACTATGTATGCTGTACAATATAGTTAAATGGCACGTGGTGTTTGAAACAGCCAGTACACAACCGAACTCCAGTGCCTGGGTTTGGCTTTTCATCAGGAAAAGAAAATCATAACTAAAAAATAACAATGCCGTGTTTCAAATTTTTGTTGAATCAGTAAACATTAAGTTAATTAAGTACAAATTTAGTATTTTCTTTTTCATCTACTTTTCGCTGTAATAATTGTCTGGCTAACTAGCCAGCCAAAATTGATTGCATGACACAAAGCAGAGTGATACTATGGTAAACTGGTAAAGCATGACCTTGTGTTTTTCATTGCTTTTATAAAACATTTACCAAATATGGCAACATGAAAATCATAGACATATTCTAATTAAAACGTTTTAATAAAAATGCTATTACAATAATACAATAATTTCTACCAGAGAAGCAGTACCCGACTACCTGCACAAACAAGGTGGGTGCTACTGCTAGCACCTTTAACTGCTTGGAAAGTGGAAATTCCTGAATATTGTACACAAACTTGCCTATTTCTTATCTGAAATGTTATTGTCTTCACCAGGCCGAATGCATGGGGAGAGAATGTTTTGCACTCTTTCCGTGTGTGTGTGTGTGTGTGTGTGTGTGTGTGTGTGTGAGAGAGAGTCTGTGTGTGTGTGTGTGTGTGTGTGTGTGTGTGTGTGTGTGTGTGTGTGTGTGTGTGTGTGTGTGTGTGTGTGTGCGTGCGTGTGCGTGTGTGTGTGTGTGTGTGTGTGTGTGTGTGTGTGTGTGTGTGTGTCCGTCTGTTACCAGCTTATCTCCGGCAGCGTTAACCCGGTCTATGCAAAGTTTTGCACATGCACTCCCTGGATGCCAACGATGAACCTCTGCCCCATATTTTCAAGATCGGCCTGTTATAGCACCACCAGGAGGCCGGCTTTTGTAAAACACAGTTTTGGATATTACTCCTCCAGATTCTGTCCAAAAAACCTGCAAATCGTTACACAGTATGTCTATATAGTCATGTGTTCAAGACGGATCTGTCCGATATTTCATATTCCATCCAATTGGCTAACATTGGCTTTCAAAGTTTGCAGGATTGGCCCGTTTTGAACAAAAAGACTTAAACCCTAAAAGAACAATGGTGACTTGTCTATTTCACCAATACAGTCCAACAAAAACAGATTCTAACTAGAACTGCACTCTGTCATGTTTAGTGTAAACACACAGGGTTTCTGATTATATTAAATGATTAATCAGTGAACATTTACTGTAACTCATTATGTCCTTTTGTTTGTCTGATTGGCATTACAGGGGGGGGGACAGACATGCACTCTTTTCTATTTTCCAAATACATTAGTTATAGGAGTCCGTGAAAATTCCACCATTTTAGCAGTTTTGGCAGTTCTGTGCGATCGTTTTTCACAAAATTCGGCAATATGGTAGAGGGCCATGAGAATCCCTCAGGAACTGAAGCTCACACTAATTTGTCAAAAGACCTCTGGCCTATGCTCTATCCACTTTTCGGCCTTTTTTGGGCCATGTCAAAGAATAACCACTTAAAAATCGCATTTCCATTCATGCGAATGGAGGCTGGACTCCGGTTACGGGACTAGAGCGTTGACAGGCAATTGGCTGAGCACGGAATGTGATGTATGATGATGTATGATGATAAGAGTGCCACTCACTTTAGTTAGTTAGTTTATTTATCTCAGTCATTTACAGTTTAGTACATTTCAGAATGAGGGTTTCAGAATTACAGTGACTGAAAAGGTTTGGGCTGAAGCCGAAGCTTATTATGCCCACCTTTTTAATGATTCACACAAGTGTGATTTTTGAGGGGCGCTAACCCCTCCTACATACAGCTTTTGTCCCCACACGTCTAAATATTTGCCATTGACAATGAAAGGAGCAATTAGGTCAAATGTCTGCTAAATCTTGTCCCCACACGTCTCATATTTGTCATTGACAATGAAAGGAGAAATTAGGTCAAATGTCCACCAATTATGACGTAAATTTAACCAACCAATCACATAAATACACTTGTTCATGAGATGATATATGATGATGTATAATGATAAGAGCGCCCCTCACTTCACACGGGTGTGATTATTTATTTTGTATTGTCAAATAATTTCAGTCCTCAATGTAGTTCATTGTGTATATTGTGTATAGATTATTCTTTTTGGGCTTGACCCCATCTTATAGCTGCTTGCAGCTATATTTTGTAAAAAACTAACTAGTCAGCCAAACCTGACTGGTCAGGACTGATCTGCTTCACAAATCACGTGGTTTGTGGTTTGCTCGCAGACAAACTCATTGCGAGAATGTACCGTATTTTGGCCATGTGGTGCAAGACTTGGCCATGTGGTGCAAGCAAATGTGATTAACCCACTCTATCCTGTCTACATTCGTTTTTTTTATTCTCTAACTTTTTCTATTCCGATCTAGCAATTTCTCAACTCTGTTCAGTGCATGCATTGTTTATTTTGAAAGGGTCATTAGAGTTGCCAGGAGGAGGAGGGCGGTGCAGAAATGATTTGATTGAGGTAGAGGAGGTAGCTCTGGCACAGTGAGTTATGGACACCAGCAGAGAGGAGCCTCTTCATTAGGGTAGTGATTAAAATTGATGGGAACCTATAGTGCTCCAGCTCTGCTGAACTCCCTGGAGCATAGCTCTCATTCTGTGCTCATTTATTTGGGACTTTGTGTTGATCAATAAAAGGTGCCTGCTGCTCACTATGGGGTCTGGCTGGGGAAGAAAACACAAACGCTGAGGAAAGAGAGTATTGTTTTGTTGTTGAAGACAAACATTACAGTGAACGATTCAGGCTTTAGAGAACCTTTGGGGAAAACGACAGCCTCAGCTTTTGTCTGTGTAATTTTCTGTCTATTTTAGTCTGGGCAAATTTTAGACTGTTGTGGAGCATTATACGCTGTTGCCAAAACATATTTTTTCCCAAACCATCAAGTTTGGTCATAGTTGAAACAAAAAAGAAATGTCTTTTAACTATTCATGAAGGATTTGTGAACCCTTCATCAGACCTGCTTAACTAAATAATTTATGAGCAGATGCCTTAATTGCAAACCTGCCCATTAGACACAGTATTGACAAACACTAGTTTACCACTCAATTTGACACTGATTGTTGTAGATATACCGTATATTGTATAGAGATGTATTATTTGTTCATCATGTACACAGCCAATACAAAGGCTTGTCAAGAGTTGTTAAATTATCATAATTTTAAAATGCCCACAAATGTTTCAAGCTTGAATGATTTTTAGTGTTGAGGTCAAGCTCAAGGACTGTTACTTGTGGATCGCATTGTGATCAATGTAATCCAAATGCTCAAACAAGTAATGTAGTAATGTAATATGTAATGTAACTTGGCCTGGTGCCAAAACATATTTACCTGTGTGAACCAGTGTTTTATCCATATTGAAATTATCAGGCTATTAAACAGATCACAGCATATTGATCTGAACCATTGCATTAATTATAGCGGGAATTGTGCTGCCCTTGTGAGCAGAGCAATACAATTGTGAGCCAAGGTAACTGAAAGGAAGAGGAATTAATTTTCTACGTGCTGGACAGGAGCCAGCTAATAGGCTGAGATACTGAATAGAATCCAGCCTGTCTTTGTCTAAGAGTGTCCAGCTCTGCTCATTAGAGTGGTGCTGTGCTGCTCAGGGCCCAGCGCTCCCCACTGCTATGCAGGGCCTTGTCTAAATAAACACACATAATGTGAATCACAGGTCAGGGTGATTGTAGGAAACAGAGGGGGTTTCTGTACATTGATGCCCCATGTCTGCAGCAGTATATCACCGCTGTGTGGAATGTCCAAAACAGTTCCAATGGATGCAATGTATAGTTATTATTTCATCAGTTATTATTCTGTCTTGTAAATCTTGTCAACAATTTATAAAACCCACAACGCATTGTGAGCTTACAAGTATACATTGCTTATTTTAACTACTTTCCCACAGCACTATGATGAAATGTAAAATAGAGCATTCATTTTTATTAACATTTTAATTCATTCATTAATTCATTAATTCATTAAATAAATAAATATGGAGATACATGGTTTCTGCCCAACAGGGACGATATACAGTAGAAGGGGAGCGGTGACTTGAAATTTACAATTTAGGCAATAAAAAAGCATAGCAATACATCAAATACATACAAAGTGGTTATCACGAATCATACGTAAGCTAAAAGCATAACAGTGGGAAATCTATATAATGAAACTATGCATATACTATACAGTGCTATGTTTACATAAAATGCTATAAGTCTACATAAACTGCTCTCTAAGTCTACATAAAAATGCTTTCTAAGATACATAAGTTGAGCCTTTTCATACGCCTGTCGAGGCTAGGTCAAGTACTACAACAAGTGCTATGGGCTAAGATGGAGTCTGAAGAGGTGTGTTGTCAGACTGTGGCGGAAGTTTGGGAGCGAATTTGCAAGCGGAAGAGCATTCCATAGTTTTGGAGCCAATCCTGACTTGGCATCTACAGTATTAGAGGATGTTACATTCTGTTACAGATGAACAATTCAGACCTGATGAAGTGTGTAGAGTCTGTGGACTCCCCCTTGCTTTCCTCCTATAAGTACGTATTGTTGTTCAGCTCCTGAAAAGGTTTTTTTGGATGTGCGTGCCACACAAATGCATGGCCACAAATGTTGTTTCAAGCTTGAATGATTTTTAGTGTTGAGGTCAAGCTCAAGGACTGTCACTTGTGGATCGCATTGTGATCAATACTAATCCAAATGCTCAAACAAGTGCTAAGAAATATAACATCAGGTCAGTTTATATACACTACTGTATCTAACTTAGTCTGCAGGTGCCAAAACATAATTACCTGTGTAAACCAGTTTTAGTCCATATAGAAATTATCAATTGAAACGTTGTTACCTGAAACAAGAAATTATACTGGGAACTAACATGTCATTGGTTCGACCTCCCGTTAGTTCGACCATTAATAATCCTAGCTCTAACCCTAACCAAAACATAACCGCAAGCACAGGAACAGCGCATGTTCGCCAACCTTAATGCATGTTCGGACTAACGGGACTTTGTATCTATGCCAAATTAGCAGCCTTCATGCTAGGCATATCCTCAACAATTACCTTTGTAAACGGTAAAATCCTAATTCTTAATTTGACTCAGCGATGTAACCAAATGAACCCGTAAGAGGTGCATTTGTACAGTCTCAAGTTACAAATGGATAAATAAAGACTTACTGTGTGAAAACTTTAAACAGCAACATTCAAATGGAATATTGCTGATGTTTATATAACGTTTAGAATATGGCCCTTTCTCAATTGATTGCGTTTTTTGTTTGAACTTGAACTGTGATCTACTGCTCTTATAAAATCTGCTCTCCAATCTGACGATGAGAATGCCCTTATCTCCATGGAAACATCAGAGGAATCCAATATCAGACAGTGTTTCTTTAAAGTATTACTGTCAGTAATAGAATGTGATAATAGGAGTAATTGTAATAGATGAACAGTTTTCTGTAGGGGTAATCATTTACTCTCTTACCTTGCTTGGGATCTAGCCATGCGTTATTGACATTTACAATAAAAGATCAACCCAAGAGAGGAGCAGTGGATACAATTAATCTAGATTAATTAATCTTGTTGAACTCCCGCTGGTGGAATATAAAGTGTCTAATTGTGTGGAAAAATATACTGCAAAGACAGAAACATTAGACTGACAAAAGCATAACAGACTGGTTGCTCAGATTGCCTATACACAGCAAAATCCTGACAGTTAATTTACCTCCTTGGTTTTGCAGTGTAATTTGTACAAATCATACTAATGGAAGCTGAGGATGAGTAGGAACAGAAGAGGAACATGTCAAACATCCTATAGATACAGTATTCTTCTTGTTTGAAACAGTCAACAATATGTCCTATAGGGCCTATAGGACATATTGATAGGCTACTTATTTGTATATGATGAGTTAGTTTAAGATACAATGAATAAATGAGTTACAGATGGAAATTAACACTTAACTGCAGACCAAACCAAGCAGAGATTCATCAGAAATGTGTTTCAGTGGATCTGTAAACATTTACTATGTGACAAATTTGAAGCTCTGAAATCCTGGAAAGGTGATCTGAAAACATTTCTAGAACTTCAGGAATAAAGCAGCATCAATATCCATTACATCAGGGATAAATACACATTACACCTCTAAGTTAACCACGCTTTGCCTGGGGTCCACATTCGCGCAATCTTTCAAAATAATTCGAAAATATTGCAACATTCTTGTGGGAAAATTGCTGATTCTACACTCTCACAGCAGCGAGTTGTGAGCTTGTAGATAGGCTATTTTCATTATATTCTGTACAATGAAATATAGGAAACTACAGTATATACATTATACAACCACATTGTTATTCAAAATGATAAAACACATTATTTGTGTAATGCTACTCTAAATATTAAAATCCACAAAACATGTTGCTTTCAAATGTATAGTTGACCTGTATATTGTTCAGTATTGGTTAGAACAGAAGTCATAATGCTCACGGATGATACAGTTTTATTTAATTTTATTAAAGTGGCCATCAGACAACACCGCTCATCTGCTGAAAAAACTTAAGTGAGGTACTGGACTCACAAAAGGATAATGAAGAAAAAATAAAGGGAAGCTCCGCACACTCATAATGCCTGAAGAAGGTCAGTATAAACCCAAAGCTTGCAAATGAATTGATTGTGCACAGATTTGAGTGTGCAGAGCTTCCATAAAATAACCTTATTTTACTCAATTTATCCCTGTCATAGGTTTGGCAAAAATATATTATGTATAGAATAATAAGTTGCACATTTCTCACAAGAAACTGAAAAATTACACCATGTCATTATGTCGGACATGTTGAGCTAAATTTGTAAACTATAAACACTAATCAAAATAAAGAATGAAACGGAAACAAATAAATTACTGTAAGCGATGATACAATGGTAGGATGGTAATTTCACTGTGTATTGACTCATTTAATATAGATAATGTGATTTAATTATACTTTTATGGGCATTTGGTTAATTCAATGTTGTTTTACAATGTACATAATTATGGACTTTAATGGGGTCAATTTGGGCATCAGGCCATGGAGAATGTGCAGGCTGTAAAATGTAATAGGGCTGTGAAAATCCTGGAGGTCCACAAATAACTTGAGATAGTGTGCATAGGTCAAATGGTTCTATTTTTGAAAGCACCCTCTGACACATGAATAATAGGAACATTCTAGCAATGTCAATCATTTGATCTCATTGCTAGTTAGCTGTTTTTGCTATCTCATTCGAAAATGGGACCCGCCAAAGGAACAGCAAAGATATAGTATGTATTCCATTTTCCAAAATCTTCTTACCAGAACTTAATTTATTTCATATTTATTTTTACTGTTTTCTTTCATCTGCTTACCAGAACTTAACAAGTTCATGGTAACTGAACTCTTGCAATGGGGCAAAAAAAAAATGAGGTGCTGTCTGTGTGGACAATTCAGTACAGTGAGTGAGAGACATGCTTTGAGGAAACTCTTCTTGTGTTTAGGCCTTTGAATGTCTATTCTTTATGATCTCAATTCCCTTTATTGTGTGTGTGTGTGTGTGTGTGTGTGTGTGTGTGTGTGTGTGTGTGTGTGTGTGTGTGTGTGTGTGTGTGTGTGTGTGTGTGTGTGTGTGTGTGTGTGTGTGTGTGTGTGTGTGTGTGTGTGTGTGTGTGTGTGTGTGTGTGTGTGTGTGTGTGTGTGTGAACAGAACAAGAAGGGTAGAATCATAATGCTGATGATAAGATGACTCCGAGCAGACTTTGGAGAGCATTTTTTATTCTCTACACATTTTCCTAAACTCAGACAAATATATCCAGAAGCTATCGCTGGATTCCATACGCTGGTTCGATGATGAATAATGGTTGTTATGACAGGAAGCGGTGTCAATCAGACATGATAGCTTGAAGAGGAAGTAAAATAAACATGAAACAAGGAGACTAAAAAGGGAGTTATATAAAGCTCTCCTTGAAGTTTGCCATCGCACCTCTTTACCCCTAGTGTGTCTGTTCTATAATGGCACAAAGTAGGGATGGGTTTGACGCAGTCTTTTTCATCTCTCTGCCTTTTGTTAGCATGTTAAGAGAGGAGAACGAGAGAGGGAAGAGAGAGGAAGAGGAGGGTGCTGGGGATTGGACCAGGGTCCCTGCACACCCAATTAAAGGAATCTTCTGCTCAAAGAGCTCGTCTGGCAACATGTGTTCTGACATTTGTCTTCCTGAGTGTTGTGATTTACAGTACCATGGAAGCTAAAGGCTAAATTAGCAGCTGCCCAACATCAGAGACCGCACAGTAACAATTTGATTGGCGAGGTTTAGGCAGAAGAGATCGGACGGGCAGGCAGGGTGACCTGCCATAATTGTTTTCATCCGGTGTAGGCTCTTGACCGCCATTCTTAGATGGCTTGAGAGTCACAATAATGCAATATTTGTTTTGTTTTGTGAAGCGCACTGTATAATTACTTCATATATTTAGTATAATACAGACAGTACAGTAAGTGCATTCTATACTGTACTACATTAGCCTGGCGTCATGGTGATTTTTGTTCCTGGTACTACGGAACGTCACACGCACGCACGTGCACGCACGTGTATGTGCGCATCGCGGCATGCACTCAGAACAGCTACATAGCCTATGCCTATATTGTTAAATAGTGTATGAGAGTTTTAGACACACAAACACAAAAGTAGACTTAAAATAGTCAGGCAGGCAAACATCTTTACTGCACACTAGTGAAACTAAAAAGTTTGCTTTGGACGAATGAATCTGTTCTTTGATGGAGGAGGAGGCATTCTTCTTGTGTGCAGAACACTTAAGTGTGCATGTTTACCGCGTGCGCTCAGGTATAAACACTAAACAGTTTAAGCTGTTGTTATACCTAGACCACTGGGTACTTCCGGTGCGTCTTGGAAAGTCACCACTGTTAGTGTCCCTATTCTGGGCACAAATAGCACATCTACAGTATGTGAACTTGTAGATTGACGACTTTCGACCAAGAGATTTGATGTAGAAAGAAAGAGCAGAGCAAGTATATAGCCAATCCCAAGTATAGAGGGTTTACGTGGTTATTGTAACATTCGTATTCACCGGTTTGCCTCAACCCATGGTTTGTAATAATGCAAGATCGAACTAGAGACAGAATGTTCTTCCGGCGATGGTCAGACAAAGGCAATATTCATGGTGAGGTAGGTATACTTTCTAGTCCATTAGTGTAATGAGAAGGCGGAATGAACGCTGGGGATGGACGCATTAAATTGCGTTCTGTGATGTTCAGTGGACTGCAGCCATGCACTGTATGCAGTCGTAAGTCCATATCAAACATCTAATCCGGGGTGACATATTGTTTGCCCCCAATGAACCCTCTAAAGCAAAACTATCATCGACAGCTCCTTGCTCGCTCACTGACAACACTTTGATCTCTTCCTGTGGGACATTTTCTTTGCCATGCAGGATTCTCGGTTATTAAGCCTCAAAGAACTGGACAACAATAACACTAGCGAGTACAAAAACCTCAACCTCACACTTTAAACGGATTTACAGTGCAGTAGGCCTGTCTCCGACTAAGAATTTATATATATATAGTCAAATCTGATTGGCCAAATGTAGCCTAAAGCAATAGAGCAGCATTTATTTTGGGCCGTGGGGGGTGCTTAATGTCTGATTTAACACGCTTGCTTGGTTTCTCCCAATAAATCATGACATAATATAATAACCAAACCATTTTTACAGACTCTTCATAAAGAGTGGCCTGCAACGGCCATAGCATATCAGCCAGTGGGTACTGTGTAGTGGTGTGATCTCCACAAGGTGAGCGCATGCTGGAGGAGCGAGGCTGCCTTGCGGTCAGCAGGGAGTCAGTGGTCCTCTGGGAAAAGCTCTTAACTTCTGTCAGGTACAAATAACCACGCCATTTTTCACCCCCTGATTTCCAACTCAGAAACTCATTCCAGTCCCTAGTCATATGAACTTTACTCAGATACCATGAGTCAATTCTACCTCTGACAGAAAGGAGCTCACCCCTAAAATCTAACAAGATTCTTCTTCTCTTTTTTTTCATCAACACCCCCCCCCCACACACACACACACACACACACACAGACACAGACACGCACACACCACCACCACTAACCTCCCCACACCACATCACAGCTTTGAATCATTGTGTAAGATAGTAGTAGTAGTAAGGCTGGACGATGTGGACAAGATCAAATCAATTCATATTCATATTCTTGTTTAAATGCCTTGAATATACCAATAGATATTGTAACGAAAATATTTATTTATATTTCGTTTTTAAAAGATTCCAAAATGATGTACAATATCAGCTATTTCAGATTTGTCTTTTTCCCCCTTTTTTTTTGTATGAAATGAGGCTTACTGTAAGTGATAAAAAAGCCAACACTTCAGAATGCATATCACAATATTGTGATATCCATAATCCCAGATGATATTTAGTCTCATATCATATATTGATACAGTGTATTGTGCAGCCCTAAGTAAGAGTAAACCATTACATTTTGTTTTGATTGGTTATACTGTGTGATTATTATATTCAAGTGCTATGGCTGTATGCAGTTGCTGTATTATATAAAGTATAATCATACCCATTCCATTGTTTATGTGAGAGGATTAAGTATCATAATAATTTATCCTTAACAAAGATAACATAAAGCTGAAAATTGATAATGAAACTATTTCCAGATGCTGCCTCTTTTTTCCCTTTTTCCTGTCAAGGGGCTTTTCTTGCTCGGCTGAGCGTCTAAGGAGAGAGGGAGTTGTTCATTTCCTTTGTTAATGTGGGCCTGTAAAGCCCTGTGAGACAGACTGTGATTAAGGTCTGCAAATACATTTGAGTTGAGTTGAATTTGCGTGCATTGCATGCACACGCATTGACGCAAATAGCTGGAATATTTGGACAGACAGGTAAAAAAAATACGATAATTTCCTAAATAGTGTAAATAGCATGTAAATAGTCCTAAAGTGATTAAGCAGTGATGGGAGAGCAGAAGGTGCTTTCCTTCCTTCCTTCCTTCCTTATAGAACATATTGACGTTGACTGACTCGAGAAGGATATCTTAAGTGTCTTTGCCATAAATAGTGAAGATATTTTGGTGAGATTATGCATCGGTTTAGTATCCATAGACATGCTGCAGACTCAATAGGAAGAATGACTTCTGTATTGTGATTTACAGTGGTCGCACACTGCTGCTAGGTGGTGCTGTTGGAAGCGCTGTCTCTGAGGACAAGAATGTGTACTTTATTTCAGAATTACTGTATGTTAATCTTGAGGCTGTGATATTCCTCTGCAAAAGTACCCTATAGCTTGCCTGTATACAGTATAAGATCTCCCCTCACACTATCTACATCTACTATTATGTTTGAATGCTTACAGAGTAGTACGGTAGCAAGGACTTCACAGTTGTCTCTGAGGTCTGTACCCATGAGGCCCTGCTCACTCGAAGTGCAGTGCAAGTGCAGTGCAGTGCAGTGCAGTGCAGTGCAGTGCAGTGTGTGTGTGTGTGTGTGTGTGTGTGTGTGTGTGTGTGTGTGTGTGTGTGTGTGTGTGTGTGCGCGTGCGCGCACGCCCCCATGCTGGAGCATGTTGCCATATAGTACTTCATATAATTTAACTTTGAACCTCCACCAGTGTGTCACTCAGTCTATATCTCTTGATACCTCCATATGTCAGATTGAAATCATAAATACAATAATTCCCCCAATGTTGGCTCTTTGTTCTGTCAACTGTTTCAGTCAACTGTGGCTGTGCCTCTTCATTTCCTACACATGAATAAGTGAAAGGACCATTAATATGTCTCTTTCATTACAAACAGCACATCTCTCTCTGCACTAAATCTGCAGCAAAGTCTGGGGCATTAATTTAACTCTGGTAGTGTAAAAGTGGACCCACAGGCGTCCATTTTTACACTCTCCTAGTTAAATGAACAGCTCGAATGTTACAGTGCAGGCAAAGGCTGATCGTTTGTAGTTTAATCTATTTGGCAGACTTCCATTGTAGATGTCCGTTTTGTAAAACAACAAACGTGTCATAAAGTTCACCGTTAAAATAACACAACAACTTCCTTTTGAGAATTCAATCCACATACCTGCTATTTGGACATGCAGTAGCCTATCCGGTTGATACATCTGCATAATATATTTTTTATTTTTTATGCATGTTCAATTGTTGATTTTTTTACATAAGACATTTCTTTTAAATGAATCAGACGGTTTCCTCAACTCAGCAGTACAGTAATAAAGACATTTCATGAGGTCAGATATCAGCACCCCATATGGTCATCAGTATAGGATTTTTCACTTTCTATTTTCTAAGCACTGCATGTGTAGATTTTCTGTAACTTTTTTCTTTTAGCAAACATTGAAAACATTTCCTTAGTATCAGCGCTATTTTACTCGCTTTTGTTTAGGGATGACCCTTTCCTTTGACAAACACTTGCTTTCTTTCCATCGCCACTCCCAAGACAAGATTAGAGGGGGAACTCATCAGTCTCCTTGGCTGTTGTCTGATAAACTTTTTTTTTTATTTGAAGGGTGTCCTGTCTAGTGTCTCCAGTGTCTTCCTCCAGTGCACTCCTGATTTGAAATATAGCCTTACATAATGAGGGAGAAAAATAGAGCGGTGTTGCACCCCTGAGCTGGTGTCAGCTTAATCAATCATTTTTAAACACAAGCAGGCATGCTTGCTCTGCCTGCTCTGCTCGCTTCACATCAGCCACATCCTTCCTCTGCTCCACACTGTGACAGCAGCATAATTCATTATAACTCACAAATTAAACCGGCAGCATCAAACTTGTCCTTGCATCCTTTTGGTTTAAACACAGGGCAGGGTATAGGTGTGTCTGTGTGCATAACTGCATATTGTACTCAGTCGTGGACAATAATGAAGTACAGTACTTAAGTAAAATAAATATCTGTACTTTATACTTACTTGACTATTTCTATTTGTTTGATACTTTCACTCCACAAAGACAAATATTGTACTTTTGACTCCACTACATTTCTAGAAATGGAAAAAAAATTACTTCTAATTGAGTCATATTTCACAAGGAATATCTATTATTTTACCCCAGTACTGGGGTTGAGTACTTTGTCCACCAATGACTGTGTTATATGTGCCCCTGTATCATTGTAGATATATTGAAATATTCTTGCATGTGTCTGACCCTGCGTACACAAATGTACTGTATGCACACAGCATTTAATGCAGACATAGCATGAGCATTCTTACAGTAGGCTGTGTACTTCAGGGACCATATCAGGGAAGGTATAACTGTATGCTTGCGTCTCGCTCAAGTTCAAGTTTCACAACTGGGACTTGCAACAGGCGAGGAATGTTCGTGTGAGGTTCACAATTGCAGTGGGTCAGGAGGTCAGAGAAATGTTTTGAGGAGCTAATACTAAGCAGGAGGGAGGGAACTTGGCCTATTCTCTTGGCACTGAGATATTCTTTCTGGCTTCTCCTTGAAATGTCATGCGTCTGCTGCAACAGTGCTCCGAAGTTATATCACAATCTCATCAGTGTGTTGTGTGTGTTTATATTGCCAGTGGATAACGAGAAACATCACTCATGATGAAATCTTGATGACCACACTACACCGATAATAACAAATGATATTATGTCAGTTTGTGTTTGTTAGGTAGGTTGGTAGGTCCGTAGGTTGATACGCAGGCAGGCAGGCAGACAGGCAGGCAGGCAGGCAGGCAGGCAGGCAGGCAGGCAGGCAGGCAGGCAGACAGGCAGACAGACAGACAGACAGACAGACAGACAGACAGACAGACAGACAGAAAGAAAGACAGACAGACAGACAGACAGACAGACAGACAGACAGACAGACAGACAGACAGACAGACAGACAGACAGACATCTAAGCGTGTAAATATATGCATTTAAAGTGTACAGGTATTAGAAATAAGTAGAAATAAGATACAAAATACCAAATAGGGGATTTAAGCTCTGGTCTGCACTTAGACCAAGCTGGATTTTGCATATTATTAACTGATATAAGTGTAAATGTAAATTAAGGTAAAGTATATCAACAATCTATTAGCACTAGCACTAATGCACATGCAGTGCATTGATTTCATGCGTCAGTTTGCTTCACAGGTTTTTTGTTACTCAATGTCAATGCTAACATTTTAAACCAATGTGAATGCAAGCTTGTATGTTCTCACTTTTTTCCCTTCTGTCTTTGCTTTCATTCTCCAAATAACAGGTTAGCGTCTTGAATCCTATTCTGGCAAAATAGCTGAACTACAAACTCAAATTCTATCAGTTAAGTCTGAGATATGTGGTAGAGGCAGAGGGGAATGCAGCCTAGTATACAGTAGTATAGCCCAGGGGGAGCCAGAACAACAACAAGTTTAACACGAGTCAAACATGTACTAACATGCATGCATGTCCCAGCTGGAGAACTAGTCAAAACGGTGTTGGAATTATGAGTTCATCTAAATAAATGAATAAAAATGACCAGAGGTCAACATGAAACAAGAAAAGGTACACTGCAGGTGATCAACCCCCCACGCACGCAGTCACGCAGTCACGCACGCCTGCTAGCCTTGGTGAATTTAAGAAGTAAACACCAATGGCACTCTAGTGCTCGGTGCATTTGATGGAATACTGTCAAATGGAGATATCATATAAATCAGTGGTTGACAGTAACAAAGTACATTTACTTATTAAACTTATTATTATTATTACCCTTATTATTATTATTGACTGATTGATTCTTTTTTTTGTATCTGTACTTGTATTTGTATTTTTGGTAGCTCCAATGAACCTCTCCCTCTTCTGTACAGCTTGAGCTATATAGCGGAGGGAGAGGTTCCAAATGGGGCTATATTTTTGGATGTTATTACTTTCACTCCACTACATTTCAAAGACAAATATTGTACTTTTGACACCACTACATTTCTACAGTAGAAAGGGACAACGTTATAGTGACTTATCAACTGAGGGGTGGGGGCATTCTGGTAATTCATTAAAAATACAATACATGATTTTGTTTTAACATTCAAGTTTTAATTATTATCATTACAAACTAATAAATGAACCCATGTAAATAATAATAATAAAAGTTGTCCTTTAAGCCATATTTCAATATAGTGAAGATAGCCAATAATACCATAATAATCATAACATTTAGGCTAAAACATAATACAAAAAGGTCCTGGGGACTACATTGTGTATAACAATTGTATTCCATCGATAAACATAGCAATAAACAAAAATACGATAATACATGTCATCAACAAATACAAACACTATGTACAAAGGAGAAAAGGAAAATGTGCGGCAGTGAATGACACCTCCTTTTGATGGGAATTTACATTACCTCCCATTGTGGTCTCCTGATAGAATGGTTTTTCAGGACAGTTTTGAAAGAAATCAGTGATTCACAGTTTAATGGATGGTATCAAGGCATTCCACAGAATTCCACATTCCATAATAGACAATACAACTAATAATAAGAAGAATACAGGAAAGGTTCCCCTAGTGCCCACTCTTCCAGATGTCTGGTGCCCACTTTGTGTTGGTGCCCACATTTCCCTAGTCCCGTTTTCCCGGTGCCCACTCTGTTTTGGTACCCAGATTTCACTAGTGCCCAGTTTTCCTGTTGCCCACTCCGTTTAGGTGCCCAGTTTTCCCTAGTGCCCAGAATGTTTTGATGCCCACCTTTCCTGTTTAACCAATAGGAATTGTCTATTATCATTAATAACTGCCCCAAGTCGATCTGCTTAATTGGCCTGTAAATAGGTAGACTATTTTGAATATACAGCGCAAGAGCACTAGAGCAGGACTATGTCAAAGTCCACGTGCAATGTTTTAAAGGGGGCGTGGTTCTGCCTTAGAGCGTGGCCGCTGATCACATCCGAGGAAAGCATGGTGTTTGTAATTGCAGTGTAGTAGAACCAGCTGCGCAGGCATGCTCGCTACAGTACCGACTGATGATGCGTTCCTGCTGCTGGCTGCTGGACACGCGATAGACAGTAAGCGCACGTTCTCTTGAAAGAAGATCCTCGGCTCGTAGTTCTTTCTTGACAGAAATAATTTACAGTAAAGACTAGGACTGCAGACCAGCTCAGAGTCATCACGCATGAGAAACAGCAGCAGTCCGCTCCTCCCCAGCATGATGTTGATGAAAAGAAAAAGCCCACTATAAAACTATAACATAATATAGCCTACTAGATTAATTACTAAACTAGATTAATTTTCATTCTTCATCGCCATCATTGGAGCATCACTTCTCTTTAGCCTATTAATTAATAAGGATAAGGAATTTCTTAAAAAGTATTAAAGCTGATACCTACTGAATTCATGGGTTTGATGCAGAATGTAATGATGGTACCATCACTATACTATAGTGACTATAGGGACTGTGGATGATGATCATTGATGATGATGATGATGATGATGATGATGATGATGATTGGGGTGCGTTAGACTAGAGATGCAAAGTTTGATTGAAATATATCATTAACCCGCATGTTATTTGATCTATTTAGGCTTTTTCTGTTACAATTAGGTTATTATCAGATTAGTTGACCTGTAGTGGTCAGACAGTGACATGTTTTTATGATTTCCCCCGACCAAATAACCTAATAGGTTTACTGGGACAGGGCTGGGTATTTTCTTTATTTCACATTCAAAAACGTGAGCCATGCATAAACCATATCATTCCATTTTGTTTTATTATTCTATGGAAAATATAATGTTTTGTTTGGGGAACAGTTGGATTGGGCTACGTGGTAATAAAATAAAAATAAAACACTGTTTCGATGTAAAAGTACCCAGGGTCGATCGGCATGGATTACTAGTAGGCCTACATCTATTCATCGGCTATTGACAACCTCTCCCTTTTCAGTGGCATGATCCACTCGAGCTCTCACTAGCGCTGCTAGTGGACAATCAGACCAACACACCCACCTCAGACACACTCGCATTTCTCATTTCTTAGTTCTACTCTAAAATAGATAGCAAGACGTAGTCGCGGAGCTCACAAATCAAAAAGAATTAGTTCATACAGTAGCGATAGTTGAACAGTAAATCTGAAAATTCAACATGGAGTCCCCTCCAGATCCAGCGAGCGACCCGGGCAACAGCGCCTCGGAGCCGGCTACCCCGGTCAGGGAAACCCCGGTAAACCTGGAGACGCTCCGAAAAGCGGACCATCCAGCCCCGGTTCGTAGGCAGACCTGTTCAAGCACCAACAGAGGTAAGCGGACCATATTTCTCATTATACTATAAATGTTTATTGATCACGGAATCAAACTTCAAAGCGGATTAATTGCGCCACGACTATAATAAATATTCGCGTCCATCCAAGCAGCTGCACGCTGTCTGAAATCAATCAAGCACAGGGACACACATGTGCAGTATTTTGTGCAATCGGGCTTTTTGCCTTGTCGCTGTGTGTGTGTCGCCTGCATGCATGCCATGGTGTTCAAGCTCCACTGACAGCTCATGATCATTGAGGGATGGTGCGGTCATACATGTCACATTTTCATTCCGAACGTGAGGCAAATCTATTCCCCAACAACTTAAATGAGTCGACAGATGCGTCACTTAAAGCTTTCACATGCCAACCTGTGTACCCAAGCACGTTATGCAACAAAGTGTCAAAAGTGAACTTTTGGAAACTGTTACGATTATACCGATTAGACCCATTCTCCCTTTGAAGTGACGTTTGGTTGCTGTCAGCTCACATGGTCGTATGACAGAAATTATAGGCAAACTCTTGGGCAGACTATTTTATTACTCCTATTATTAAGCCTGCTACGTTTCAAGCTGCCTGCAGCTGAAGTGTTGAAGCTGTGTAATATTATTGTTGCAGCACCAGTCCAGCAGACGCAATTGGGGCTTTGCATTGGCATTTGTGACGGTGCACCTCCCGGACGTGCGTGTGCGGTCACTGGTCAGACAGTAATAATGCCACGGGCACGGCCGCACGGGCAATACAAATTCCAGGAAAAGTCTGAATTGAACACGTCTTGTTTATTATTTGACGCTCAGTCAGTTCATTTGACATGATCTGTCCACGTCCCGTCCATGTTGTACAGTAACAGACAGTATTTAACCACACCCCCTTCTACGTTGCCTCTCCAGTAGGCAAACCAAAGCTCGTCCAAGTTCAAAAGAAAAAATAACATGTCTCGGCCGAGTCCACTGCATGCGTGCACGCGAATATTTATAGACGTGACAATTTGATTCATTTGCAAACCGCTGAGTCCTGAGTGTGTGTGTGTGTGTGTGTGTGTGTGTGTGTGTGTGTGTGTGTGTGTGTGTGTGTGTGTGAGAGAGAGAGCAGCCTTCGTCCTGTGCGGAAGAGGTATATTTAGAGTGTGATATGGTGAATGTGGAATGTAAGCTGTTATGTAACAGGTTTAGCCATAAACAGAGGCGCGCGCTGCGCGCAGCTGAGAGCAAAAATCATTATACAGATCAGATTTCACTTCAAATACAACTTAAACCAAATCCCCCCATGCCCCCCCCCCCCAAAAAAAAAGAAGGGGGAAAAAACACCAAAACCATTAAAAATCAGTTCCCTAGATTAATGTCGTATCTCACGTGAACATGTTTTCACTTTTCACTGGGTTAGTTTTAAAGCATGGTGCATGGTAGAAGACAGACACTTATGTAATAGTGGGCAAAGACAGGTAGTTGGGAGGATGGGGGTGTTCCCGGATGGAGACATCAGTTGATTTACTTTAAGAAGTCTGACTTTGAGAGAGACACACACACTCCTAACCCGCTGACCCATATTCACCCCGACCCGTTTATGTGCACTGGATTAAAGTGCGTCTGGGAGAGAAAGACAGGAAAAAGAACGCCTTGCTCTGTTATGTAATGCTGAATGCTGAGGGGGAAAAATGAAACGTGCAGTTGGAAAAACCTCTGTAACAAGTAACAACTAACAACTGAGTTTCTCTGCATTTAATAGAAAGTTTGCTTTTCAGCCCTAAAGTTTTCTGAAATATTCTGTGAAGGTTTAAGAACTTCACATTCTTGTGTTTTGTAGGCCTATTGTGTGAGTTTATTTCTGTCCCTTTTCTGGGTTTCTAGCTTCAACATTTAATGTGTATGATAACATGTGCAGAAAATGCCATGTGATGTCTGTTAAACTTCTTGTGGCTTATTGTTTCATGTTCACAGACTCTTGGCATAGGATATACACATTACTGTATTTGCATCTTACAGCTTTGCATATACTTTGATGCTACGTTGCAGTAAATAAAACCTTTCACAGAGAGGATAGGAAATTATAAAATTCCAGCTGCAAATCCTGCAATATAGAAATTCTAATTAAATTCTCTACACAAGGTATTCATGCAGTAGTGCTTGCATTCTATAATAATGTAATTGCAACTGGCTTCTTGCAGTGGTATACGTACTACGTAGCCGTATAGGATCAGTAGAAAACAAAAGTTAAATCCACATTAAAAAATGTGCTTGACTTATTGCCGAGCTTCCAAACTTGCAGACATTTTCAGGAGTACAGTGGTGTGTTCAGACTCTTGCTGTTTGGGTTAGCCACAAAAACCAACATCTGAAATACAGCAGATATACTTGCTGCAGTTGCTGGAGTGCAGTTTCCCTCCACGCCAGCTGCATTACGCAATAAAATCCTCAGTGTTCATTTAACTAACTTTATTTGGTTACATGTTTAATGTGTAAAAAAAAATGCCATTAATATATATAGCATATTTCCAAAGCTTACAATGTGTCCTATTGTGAGCTTGTAGATCGCCTATTTTCAAACAGCCAAATTATAAAATTGGGTTAAATTGTTCCTTATTTTGCAAGGGACCCCCTGGAACCCCCTTAAGGACACCTGGGGCTACCCGGACCCCACTTTGAGACACTGCTGCAGACTTTCCGAGGATGCATATTTCTTATCATGTATGCAGAGCGTCTACTGTTTTAACCCTGAGCGTTAATACCCTTTAAGTAGAAAAGGCTTACTTCAGCAGAAGCGCTGTTGTAAGACTTGAGTGGGTCAGGCAACGGGCCTTGGAGGTCTGTGGATATCATTACTGGAAAGAAGAAAGGGTGCAAGTATTATTTTCAAATATTGCAAGATCCCTCCGTTCGCAAATTTGGAAACAATCAATATTAATGGCCTGGTTATGTAAGTTGACGGCCTGTGCAGAGGCTTGGCTGAAGCCTTAATATTGCACAGGGAAGCTCTGAAGCCGCATTGATTTGATAAGAACCACAGTGTCCAGGATATTCTCTGATAACCTGAGATTGCCCCTGCTCTGCTGGAGGACTCTCTCTCTCTCTGTGCCCCGCGCGCATGTGCGTATGTGCTTATGTGAGACGTGTGTCCACTATTATTACCGTTGAATCCTGATAGTTAATTTGTGACTATGACATGGGTTTTCAACAGGTGGTCCATGGACCACTGGTGGTCCGTTAAGGTATTGCATGTGGTCCCTGACCATGCATTTAGTAATGTAGGAAAGTGAAGATTTGTATTTTAATTTATTGTATTGACCACAAGTTGAGAAACAATGCAGTAAATGACGTGTCGATGTTGTCAGTTACTGGGTCAGACGTAAAGAACTTGAACAGAAAAGGGAGTTAGAATCTCATGGGAAACTGTACCGGTTTGCCTGGTTGAGTCACCATTATAAGGAAATGTGCCCATAATTAATCGCATGTGTCTGCTCGCTCATACATACAGTAAGTTACAATGAACAGCAACATGAGTTTAATATGGAAGGTTAATTTCCCCCCCACACCACACCCATATCCCCCCTCCCAACACAAAGTGGTCCCCAGGTAGATTATCAGTCAGGGTGGTGTTCCCTGGTTCATAATCAGTTGAAAACCCCTGGACTATGAGGATGTAAAATGGCCCCCTATGGGTCCATAATACACACAAGAGTTCTGCTAACTCTCAAGATTTTGCAATGTAGTAATACCAGTTATAATTTGCCTGCATTGAATGCTGAACCTCATAGTACAGGGTGTGAATGTACTGTACTGATGTACAATGGTCTGTTTGTGTAGGTCCTTGTTCTACTGTGGTGTTGTTGGGTATGCTTGTTATACTCATTTACACAGCGTCTAACAGGTCATATTCTGAACATCAAGTTCCTACTGTAGATAAAGAGGCGGAACTGATGGCCAACCATATGAAACAAAGGGCTTTGATAGTGTATCATCGGGCATGTTAGATAAAATTATGCTGTTTTCTTTGAGCTAGAACATTGTGAAAGCTCTCTTCTGGTGAAGTGGAACATTACAGTACTCATGACATTACTCATCATGCTGCATTCACATGGAATCAGGCAAGCAGTAGACCGCAAATGGCAAAACCTGTAGGACGGCACGGAACGGTAAAAATATTACATGTTTTAACATTGATGCCGTCTGCCGTTACCGTCGCCGGTTCTGGCTGCCGGGGCTGCCAGAACCGTTAAACCTTTTAGCGTGTGCTTCTTAATTTTTTTACTCATACAAGCAAAGTCTCTCCATTCAGTGTAAAGGTTCTGTTTGCACCAGGAGGAATACGAGCTGTCTGCTGGAGTGGCAGCTTGAATTTAGCTGTGGCTGACAGGAGACGAATGGTGTGTGGAGAGGCAGAAGCCTTTAAACTAGGTTTTACACTGAAGTTTCGGAAAGCCCAGAGCTGGCATGGAGCTCACAGACCACTTTAGTGGACACTGGACAGCAGCATTTATAGCGAGGCTCTGACATTTTCAATTTTACACAAATATACAACAAAGTTTAAAGAGCCACGGTGTAGGCAGGTGTAACCAGGTGTAGGCTCAGCAGACATTATATCCAGTCTGGACACTCTGCAGAGCAACTCTATAAGGTTCCGTCTCTTGCTTTCCTTCCTGGCAGGATGCCCGTGATATAATAATGGGTTTTGTTCCTCCCTGATCCTTAATCCTTAGATGTGGGTGAGGTGATATGTCACAAGCTCGCTTGTTGATACCTGTCAGACAGCTGTATACTTTGTGTTAGCCCCAGGCCTAGGAGTTGTATCGTCAGATGTACTGGTTTAGAATTAGCCTATTCAAAGTTAAGTCTCAGTAATTGACCTAATCACATATCCTTGGGTGGGTACTACTTACAGTATGTATTGCATTCCATATCAATAGTCCAGAGTTTCAGTTGTTTACACTAAAGGAACTTAAATGTATTACATTGACCCTGTATGTTTTATAGACTTATAAAGGCTCTTAGTTAAGACATAAGCATTGTAAACTTTGAAAATGTTATTTGCGTGCCTATGAACGTTAATGTCATTGCGTTGTTACGAGTGTCATAGGTCAAATCTCACTTGTACCAGCCTTATTGGATGAACATGATTATTTACATACAATCATGTTAAAAAATGTCTGTAATTTTTGTTCATCTGGACATAAATGGATCTATACATTTTTTTATTGTTGGGGAATTACTCCATAGTCTTAGGTCACCAGGTGTATACTTACTTACCAGCCATAACTTAATTTACAGTAGATCACTTGACTAGAGTGTGTACCAGCCATAACTGTAACATCACTCTGGAATGTTCTCTTTTACAGTTTGATTTGTTTGCAGACCTTATTAATCCTGCAGGGTGAATTCTGTTTCAGCTTCACTCGGCTGATGGCTGATCAGGTCCTGATGAGTGCCCAGGGGTAGCAGTTTAGGGATTACTAGTAAGTGTCTGCTCAGGGCCACTTTCTGGGTGGACTCAACTGGTGACCCTCTCATTACTAGATGGCCTATCTACTCACTAAGTTACAGCCGCCCCTAGTTTTACCCAATTGAACACTGGCTAAACATAAACACCTGGATCTGGATCTTTTTTCCTGGCAGTGTTCTTATTTGAATTATTATGGTGTGGGGAAAATGACATTCAAGAAAGTTCACGAGTTGGGTCCATATGTCATTCATTGGGTCCATGTCATTAATTGAAGTACTTTGTGAATTTTAAGTTTATTGAGTGTATCTGCCCTGGTCAATTTAGTGTTTGCCCTAATTGTCTATACTGATTAAAACAGTATACAGACATCAATTTTAACTTTGACTAAATCTGAAAGTTTCCTTTTTTTCTTGGGGGCCGTTTATTTTGGAGTTTGAGTCACCAGTGGCTCAACTGGGGCTGGCAAAGAAGTTCTGTCTGGTGACAGGCACCAGATTTGATGTGAAATCTCCAGCTGTGAATGGTAGCTCAGATCTATGGCCCAATTACAGAAGATCAAATCTTAGATAGAAAAGTCTGAATAGTAATGAACGGAAATACTCTAGATGCATTATTGGAGAGTGTTAAAGGAGTCTAAATTTAACATAGTACACTGTGACCTAAGTGCTGGTGCAGTGGTGCACCTACACTACAGTAAGGATGCCATAGCCCTACACTGCTGTATGAAGAGGGGATTCTCATAAGAGGCATAGTAGGAAGGAGGTGGTTAGAAAGGGTAATAAAGATCACTCGGCTTGTGTCACAACTTTCCAGTATTCGACTGGGAAATAGTTGAACCTAGGGATGCAACGATATATCGGCCACATATCAGTATCGGCAAATAAAACTGACATTAAAGGGGAATACCACTCATTTTCAACATTTCAACATAATTAATTTACCTTAGAGTTGTTGTGTGGAAATAATACATCTTTGTGATGTCACTAAAATGTACTTCATAATGTTACAGATTTTTTTCAGACCTCCAGTTCTAGGCAACAAAGAATGGGGGGACTTTTTAAAAATTATTTCCACACAATACACATACACTAAGGTATATTAATGACATAGTAAAATGTTGAAAATGAGTGGTATTCCCCTTTAACTGGCAGTAGCCAATATTCATATGTTGTTGATAAGCATACATTTTGCATTGGCTATTGGGTGTGTTGGTTATCTGCAGCATACTGTACCAAGCTGTAGATTCTGAACATGTATTTCTTGTATTGAAGATGTATATTTGTTTCCCTGACACAAAAGGGGGAAATAAAAACAACCAAAACTATCAGTATCAGTATCGGCTATCGCTAAATTGTTATTTTAAACAGCAGTATCGGTATCGGCCAATAATAATAATCTTTATGACCAAAGATATTAAAGAAAAACAACACTCCTCAGCCCTCGAAGAACATCATACTTTTCTCCTTACAAAATGCTGTCGCCCTAACGGTTACGTTAACTGGAAGCCTTTCAAGTGTGAGGCACATGACTCTTTTGCAGACTGCACAACACTGACATATGTTGAACACAACCACTCTCAGAGAGTCTCACAGACAGGGTTACTACTTGTGCTGTATTTTAAAACAGCAAGAGGTAATGGTGTAAAAAGCTGTGGTATTTGAACAACACACCCCAAGTCTTGCATGCTTACTGTAGGTTAAATGGCTCTCATGGTGGCTTTGTGTAAAGGCCTTCATGTTTTCCTTCTGATGAGTATGATTGCAGACTGGGAGTTTGATGGAAATATAATTTATATGGCATTCTGTCACCCGTTTTTAGTATATGACTGCATGGTTAAGGATTTGGATCAGTAGCGGTAAATAGAGGGTGGCATGTTTCTTTGCCTACAGGTACTGTTGAAGTAAACTGCGCCACTGCCACATAGCCGGTACATCTCATATATAGAACTATATGAGATGTGTCACACAATGTTTTAATAGTCATGTAGGGGAGTTTGAATGTTTTTGCGGATGCACCTTTTGATTGATTGATTGATTAAATACTTTATTAACCGTTGAAAGTAGTACAGTGGTACAATATTACAATGGTTGCTAAATTAGATTAGATTCAATCTAATCTAAGGCATATGGGCTTGTTTCCATTGTGGTCCTGTGTATTCAAACACTATAATGTGTTTTGGTTTATTAGTGGTGATTTCTATAGAAACAATATGTATGATACATATATCCATAACATTCCCCATTCTGTATTCTTTGGGCAAGTATTGATTTGGCACCCTCCATACAGTGTATGGCTGCCATTACATCAAACTGATTAATATTTTCGAACGTTAATATTTCTATTTTGCGCTAACTGCAACCGCAGATCACATTTACTATGAAATCGTACATTTTTGTCCGTCAGTCAGTGTATCACTCAAAATCCCCATGGGAAAGCCCCCATACAGTATATGGTGCCCAGGTCTCGTGACATCACGTGACATTGGAGATCCCTGATGTCATAGTAAATGCAACCTGCAGTCGCAATTAAGCCCATACATGGAGATCCCTGATGTCATCAATATCAATATCAAAGCAACTCTTCTGACCTCAAACCATCAAACCCTTATATCTCCAAATATGGATAATTTGGATATATGTCAGAACCTGTTTTCTTTGTGGCTTTTGCCTTTATTTTATATTTTTTATGGAGGGACAGACAGTAGGCTGATAGGAAATGGGGAGAGAGATGTGGGGGTGCAGTAAAGGTCGGGAGTCGAACCCACAGCACACAGCCAGACTGGATTACCAGCCAAGGTGCCTGGACCACTGAGCCACGGCCCAGGCCGTCAGAAAATGTTCTGACATTCCATATGTTGATCTTTCCCCATCCATCCTTCCTCTTCGATGTCTCCTTTTTGACTGATACCTGTCCATTTAAACTCTACGGGGTCTGCCCCAAAGTTATTAAAGCAGCTATAACATGAGTTTTTCATACTGTCTATGTCCCTCAAACTAATGGTTTGAGCCTCAATCACCACTCTGATATAACCAGAGTGGTGGTCTCAGTTCCTGAGAGCAATTTCCATAAAAGCCCCCGCCTATATGATGAGAAATCCTGAAAAAATGTGCATATTTGTGGGGATAGAAAATACACAGGGGAGCTAAAAAAACACAAAAGAAAAAATGGAAAAGGTTGAATTTTATGTTATAGGTCCCTTAATTCACACTTAGATCTCCATATATAGAGCTGACCTTTTCTGACATTGCATAATGTTGTTCTGACCTCATCAAACCCTACACTCAAGACATATATAAGATTTCCCTGCTAACCCACCAGTGCATCCACAGCAACTCTCCCCCCACCCCCCCCCCCCCCTTGCCCCTACCTCAAGGAACTTGTCACCCTTCAATCCTCAACCCACTCCCTCCGCTCATTAAACACCAACCTCCTCAAACCCATAAAGACCAACCTACGCACCATGGGTGACCGGGCCTTCTGCTCGGTCGCCCCCAAACTGTGGAACGCTCTCCCCACCCACCTGAGAGCCCCACAGTCGGTCGACACTTTTAAGAGAGGACTAAAAACTTTCCTTTTTACCAAAGCATTTTTATAGCCTTGCCCTTATGTTTTAAATGTTCCTGTTCTTTTAGATGTTTTTAATGGTGTGTTTGTTGTTTCTTTTGCTTTTATTCATTTCCTGTAGCACTTTGAGATTCTCACGAATATAAAGTGCGTTATAAATAAAATCCATTATTATTATTATTATATATGGCCAGTACAGAATTCATTCCATATGTTGATCTGACCCCCCATGCCAAAGACCCACCAGTCTGCTGTCACCGAGGCGGATGCATGCATGCAACCTCCCTTTAGGTTTTACCCCAAACATTTCAGCACATCTTCGGTGGTGTTTCAGCAACACACAGAAGACTGCTCAGTTTCATGGCCGCTAATGGAACATAAGAAAGTACAAAAATACATTACAGGAGCATTACAGGTATTTATGTACTATCAGCAAAGTGTCCTTCAAATAAGTATATTACAATTTCTATTTGCCTCTTATCTGTACAACGCTTGCTTTTTATTTGCCTTCTAATTCATTTTGTCGCGTCTTCAATACATTTTGAGTATTACATGCTCATCAAAGTTTATTTGTCACCTGAGAGAAACTGAAAACTTTTTGACATGTGGCAAGATAAGACGGCTTGAAAATCAGTGTCATTTCTTTTGGTTTGATTATTTATATTGGGGTAACAAGCGCGACTTAATCTCATAAATAAAAAAGAGAAAGATACAGATCCGTCCCCTCCAGGTACGGCCGCTGCTTAATGGAATTAGCTCCACTCTCAGGCTTGACGCACTCTTCAAACACCCCTGGTGACTTCTGAGTGGAGTGCCGATTACAATCAGATACTATTTCCAGCCCTTGATTAAAATCTGGTGAGGTTGGACAGAATTTTTTAGAGTGCAGAACCAACTAATTATTAACATGGAAGACCATCTCTCCAGTTTTCTTTTGCCAATTACACAGGGCCAATGGACGGGAGTAGTTAAACAATACCCATATGTATTAATCATGTTGAATCACACCGTATGCGAAACTATTAGCTTGTTCTTATTTAAATAACTCACTCAGAGCAGTCAGCGATGTATTGTCCAAGGACCTTATTGACCTTCAAGCCAATCCATAATGCTTGAGTTTGGATGCCATAAACTTATGCTACTGTACTATCTTGGCTCGAGCATTTCTGAAACTGCAGGCAATTTGTACGCATTAAATAGCCTCACACCACTTTCTGTTTTTTGATGGATCATAACATAATCTTTGTTAAATAATGTAACTCCTCATTGCTCATTCGTATTCTGCGGTCTGAGAGGCAACAATAATGAACACAACTCAAGCCACAGTTTTACTCATTAAATAATAGAAGATTATCACAATTGTCCCTTCTTCATACTTCACACAATCATTGTAATCAGCCTGTCAGAGGCCATTCTATCCCATTGTTATTTTCAAAAAACAGATTCTGAATATGAATAAGCTACTAATGAATATTTGATTCTTGCGTGTGTGGATTGATTGCAGTAGGAGTCATATGAAGACAGAGCATGTGCCACCATGGGGCTCAATCAATGCCGCTGTGCTCTGTTCTGGCACCGACTCTTTACCATGTATGGAACTCTAGTTCATGGGCATACGTTTATCTGTCTTAATGATCAATATTTGCTACTTTATTTTCCTGATGTACTACTTGTAGAACTGATGATTAACGCCACGCTGGGTTGTTAAAAGCCTATTTTTAAGTGACAGACAGAAATAGACGTACAGAAATAGGAAGATGGAGGTCCTTGGTGGCTGTTGACAGTGGCATATCTAACAGAGCTTCCTCATACATTGTACAGTACCATGCTATCAGCAGGATTCTTATGATCCAGCACGCAGTCCACATTTATATATCAGGATTAATTACATATGGATATATTAATGACCAAAGTCCTTGCTTACAAAGCACTATATAAAACAAAATAGTGAATGTCTATCTGATCTTGTCAGGTGCAGGGCCCCAGCCTTCGGTCAAGCTCCCTCCTACTAATAAGGAACTCAATATAATCATAGCCTGCCACTAAAAACCCCGGGTACTGTTGGCTACCGCCACCATAGACTCTCGTTCTATTTTGCTTGGAGAAACAAGACCATTTCCGTGCCAACAAAAAACTGTCATCGTCCACTGTCAAGTTTCAAACATACAGTATGGAAAATAGCACTTCGTTAGAATTCAAGAAAACAGAGAGCAGAACTGGTCGCATCTCTTGCATAAATTCCTATCATTTAATTTGATGCATGCTGGTCTGAGCCACTGAAAGACAGTAAAATAAAAATAGTGTGTGTAATCAAGGAAACTTGATTACACACTTGAAAAAGTATAGGTTGAGATTCTCATTAGCTAGCTGCTTCTTGCTCCACTAGCAATGTTTGGGCTCTCTTAGCTGGCTCAGAGCCACAGTATCTTCTGAATGAGATACTTCATCTCTGTCAGGGGCAGGTGGAAAATTGCTGCACACTTTCTAATTGGACAAAGTGCCTTTCAAACTCTGAGCCATCATACGCAGATCAAATTATCAGGCAGACCAGGTGTCAACAGAGGTTCTTCATTAACTGCCTATGCCCCCCTCCCTCCCATTTCTCTGAATCTCTGTTAATCAACTCTCCTGTGCTCCTTCCCCTGCTGCCTCCCTGCCGCCTAGTGGCCCGGGGCCTACATACACATTTATCTTACATGATCACTTGACTTGGAACTGTTTTTGTCATCTTCATCTCCTTCTTTTTTATTCTTTTACTTTGGATAACTTGGCTAATGTCACTTCGCAGCTGCATCAATGTTTAACGAGTCAAAATGATTATTCTCAAATACATTTTCAGTGCCAGATCCACTGACAGCTGTACTGCGTATTTACTTTGGCCTAGAGCTGTTGGTCTGAAGGCTGTATGAAAACAAATACAGAGAAATTAGCAGCTAATGGCACTGCTCGCAAACATTAGGCAAAAGCTGAGGAATGTGTCTGAAAGTGAAAGTTGGAACAGCAATGACATGTTTTGCTAGTTTAACCACCTAAGCCCCATATACTTTGTCCGATGATGTGCGATGAATAGCAAAAATAGCTACAAGCTCACAACGTGTCACATTGTGAGCTTGTAGATCAGATATTTTTTACATTTAATTAACATTTTGTGAACTTTTCTTTCTGCCTAGAATCCCTAGATTGACATACCCAAAACGGGGACGCCAGTTGAAAGTGGTTAATGACTATTGTAATTTCATTGAGAAACAAACAGTATCAATATAATACATTTTACCAAATACACAAACAGTATCAAGCAAACACTGCCACAGTTTAGCATATTAGGTGATGGCATATCTTGTCTCCACATCATCAATGCAGATGTTTTTATCCGTGCTGATTTGATTCTGGGCAAAGGAGAGTGGACAGGAGAGATTGATGGTGGTGTCTCTAGTCAGACAGATAACACCTGATTCTGCCTGCAGGGGGTTAGTCTAGCATGCACCTCCCCTGCACCCCTGACGCACACTAGACTGTGTTGAGGAGGTGAACCGTTCCTCCGCTCAATGCAAATTCAGGGCCACATTCAGCGATGATCCCAGGACAATTGTGCCAACGTTGCCCCGAGCACTCTGCACCACATGATCCATGTATCAGCCACACCTGGGAGAAACCCACACAGACATGAGGGTCATTTGTTTAACACAGGTGCATCATGTGTCTCAACACACCCAAACGTGTGCATACGCATATGCACACACACGCACGCGCGCGCGCACACACACACACACACACACACTGCTCACTTTGGTCTGCTTATGAACATATGGATACACTCAAGTCAAGGAAAGCATCTAAAATACAAGACCTTTTAGTATTGACCTGTTGTTCCATTCAGTGTTGCCTATCTTGGAGCAGTGGTTCTCAAACATTTTCATGTCAAGGACCCCCAAATGTATTTGTATTTGTCCACAGACCTCAATCTGAAAATCCTTTGTGCCAGGGGCCTCCATGAGAAAATATTTATTATGAGTGGTGTATCAACTTTGGGAGGTTTCAAAATGCTTCAACAATAACAGATCTACAAGCTCACAACATGTTACATGCAATGTGCTGTGAGCTACTGAGCTTGTAGATCGAAGTATGAAATTTGGTTAAACGTGGTTAAACTGTTCCATAAGACCCAGGAACCCCCTCAAGAACCCCTGCTGTTCCCCGGACCCTACCACTGTCTTAGAGGATTTGACGGAAATACAGAATTACTTTATTTATTTAATCTAGAGAAAACTTTCTGTAATAGATGTAACAGTCATAATGGAAACGAGCATTTCAAATAAAGTAAAGTTTTGGATGCTGATATATAAATATTTGAAGTTTTTCAGAAACCTTAGGTCAGGATTTAGAGGCGTTTTTAGAATCGGCCTTAGGCCAATATGCTTTGGTTAAAAACAAAAATGTCAATGTTCCCAAAATCTCATTCCTTTCAACAAATATATATTTTCTAATACTGCTACGGTATTTGCTTTTTTTTTTAAATTCAGTTTTTGTCATAGTATCACTGGATCAAAGTACTGCTAATCAATCGGACCTGCATAGTATATAATATTTCCTCTTTTATTCAATAATGAGGAGTGAAGCACAGGTTCTTGGCATGGGAAGCAGATGGTTGCAAGGCACGTGTATAATAGATCTCAATATTAACTGTAGAGCATGCTGGGAATGCTGGTGGATGGCACGGGGCAGAGTAAAAGAGAAGCAGTGACCTTCTGTCTCATCATTTACCCCCTCGTGCCCCCCACACCGCTCTCAAATTACTTTGTTTTAGCCAATTAAAACGACCGGCTGGGCATCAAGCAGGCTGCCATTTTTCGCTCACCTGGACTCATGTGACATTATCGCTCTGTCATCGGGAGAGATGGGCATCGGCAGGGAATCTCCAGCATGGCAGAGTGCCGCCTCGGACGCCTCTGTGCTCACCGAGATTGATGCAATGATCCTCTCACTCCACTCGGCTTCCAGTGTACGGCTACAGCGAACTTTCCAGTAGGCCTACACATAGTAGAATCCTCAGTGTAAATTGAACTCTGAGAGTGTACAATTGGAAACAAATGGACCCATAACACTCTGGGAGTGTTAAGAGTTAACACTGCATATTTTTCAGTGTAGTAATCAGTGTGCCAAATGATCCATTGGTTTTATTAAGCTGGCTATTGACTTGGTGTGGCTAATTATATTAATTAATTATATTTCCCTCTCTGGTATAAGAACATTGATCAGCTTCTACTGTAGGTGTGCAATCGATCTATTGTCCTTAAGCTGCCTTGTCGCTGATCAAGATACCATATGCTGTGGAACTGTTTGTTTCTCCAAATCCTTTAATGGCTCAATAACAGAGAGAATGGCAGCAGACACAGACAATACCATGGCATAGGATGAGTGAAGGACTTGGGGGGGTTGGGGAAATGTGTGTGTCTGTGTGTGTGTGTGTGTGGGGGGGGGGGGGGGCGTGGTGGTTAACAGCCATACGGGCACAGATTATGTGCTTGAAGGGGCTGAGCCCGGTGCCAGCAGTGACAGTTGGGTTGGGAATTGAGCGTGCCTGGGCTGCGTGGCTCGACTCTGCTAGGAAACACCACTGGGTCCCGGGCTCATCTCTGTAGTCCTTTCTGCCTCCCTCCCTCCTCTCACAGAGGCACGGCGGCCAGCCGTTCACGCTGCCACCCCGCCGGGGGACCGGACGGGCCCCTGCTCCCGCTTGATGAGCACTCACTAATGGCTGCGTTCTTTGAAAGCCGCCGGGCCCCGTTTGAGGAGGAGTGTCTTTCTACTTCCCTCCAGCTCAGGCTTGGCCGCGCTTTCCGTCAGGCTGCCTGGCTTTGCTGTCCTGCCCACACAACCGTCCGCCAAGGGGTTGAAACGTCTGTCGTTTGTTTTACTTTTCAAATAAAAGTTGACGATTTACCAATAAAAGCAAAAAATAGCCATTTGATGATGTCTGCGGGCATATGGGGGAAGCATTGTTACAGCAGCAACACAGTTTGCGGTCTGTCTGAAATAACTAGAGATTTGTTGCAGCTTATTAACTTTTTTTGTACTGTGTGTATCTTCTGTGGAAAGATGAGATAAGAATTTACCAAAATTTCTACGTAACAATCAAACATGAATGGAAAAAACTGCAATAACTTAATAGTTCATTTAAAGGATCTGCAAGTGATTTTTTTTTTGTTATTTCAAAAAGTTCATTGTTATAAAGTTAAATCTCTATTCTGATCTAATCATTGTTGCTTTTCAGTTGCTTTCCAGGAGAGAGCATTTATCAGTTAACCCATTCTGGGTGGGAACCCCTTTTGGGTATCTACAGTATTTAGAAATTAAAAAAAATTGATGCTGCTATATAAATATTTGAAGTTTTTCAGAAAGCTTAGGTCAGGCTTTAGAAGGCGTTTTTAGAATCTGCCGTAGGCCTAAATGGGTTAAACATGTACATGCATTTAGTGTTCCAATTCCAAATTTGTTTGCCAATTTGATTGTTTCCAATTTCTCTCTCTTGACTAAATCTGACTTGGAAACGTATTTCCAGAAACTGGAGAGATGGGGAGACCTCTGTTACTGACCAAACACTCCATATAGCAGTGATGTTGCAATATAGCTATATATTATAACAACGAAACAAGCAAAATATCACTCACACCACCTTTACTTCATTCATGTTTGAATCGTATAATAGTTTGGCTGAGTTCACTGAGATTGCTCAGCGGACTCCCATTCTTTATCAATGTTGGTAAACAGTAACCAAAGAGCACTATGATGTCACAGGCATGACTATTTCATAATATCCCTCTCTCATTCATGTTACATAATTATGAGAACATGCAGTTTGCCGTTCTCTGAACTAGAATGACTATACTAGAAAGTTAAAGTTTTCTGCTGCAGAAACAGGATCACTGCAAAGGTAAAAATAAGCATCTGCCTTTTAGATCAGACCCACTTTACCGTTTGCAAATTTGTTCAAGGGCTTTCTTCCATACAGTAGGTCATAAATACAAGTGAAATGATCAGAATTAAACAGAATTTAAATAATAACAAAAAAATCGACAATTGAGTAACAAGCCATTGTCGTGTTATTAGGGTCTTCATAAACTGAATAGCATCAACAGTATCTTTGTAATCAATGTATCAAGTAAAACGACGTGCAACTTTAATTTGGAGATGAGGATGTTCAGTAGATGGGTCAGCCATCCTGCCAGTCTGGCTGGTACCCTTGACCGCTGGCCTTTCTGTCTTCAGTAGGAGGCTTTTAACCCCAGAGGGAGCTGCTGTTCCTCCTGCCCTCCTCCTTACTGGCATACCAGTCTACTGCTTCTGGAGACTCTATTAGGAAGTTGGAGGCGTCCTTGGAAGTCTCCTCTCTCTAACTTCCCCTGTCTTCACCCAACAAACCCCCCCCCCCCCATCTCTCTCTCTAGCTCACCGGCTCACTCTCTCTTTCACGTGCACTCTTTTTTTCCCCCACTTGAAACTAGGGCGGAGGTCAGAATGGTGAATTTGATATAAGAGCCGATGTGCTTCCATGGAACACCTTGTCAGCTCAAAACAATAGGTTTGCTGGAACTGTAATGCCGCATAAAGAATGTTCGCATATTCCCAGAGAAATGCCCTCCGCTGGTCATTCCCAAAAGAGATGGGAACATTTGTCTGCATACATTTTAACCGGTTCTGGCCCGACAGAAATTGGAGGTTGAAAGGAAATGAATTCATTCAACGTGAACTATACGTTTTTTCCACCTGGGGAAGATGGAAAAAAGGCAATCCAATTTGCATGTTAGCCCCTTTATCCTTGTAATATTTTATTTGGTTATTAAATTTCAGACTTCAATGCTGCAAGTCTGTCTGAAGCAGCTGCGCTTAATGCAGCTCCAGCCTTGATGCAGATTTAAACATCATGCGCTACTAACCCTATTGCGTAACATTGCAGTTCCTAGGCCGAAACATAAAGCCTGGGAAAGAAGTAACAGATGTTAGCCGTTGCATAATATGAAGAAAGAGGCGACCGGCTGTGATGTTGTACAGTGGAGTGATCAAAAGGTTTTAATTTGAGCTGACCTCCGTGTCTCAGTGGTATCCCTCAGGCTGCCTCTTGGTGGGAGCTGACAAAACATGAGAGTCTCATCACTGCCCAGGTCTGAGGAAGAATGGACGCCAGAGACTGCATAGTACCCCGTCTCCTGCAAGACTTCTAACGCTTTAGTCACTAGTCAACTAAATGAGCATAGATAGACCATGTCAATAATCTTGCCCTGTGGCTGTTTTTATTAATTTTCTGAAACGTAGACAATACCCATTCGCAACACAATCTGCATGCACGTTGCGTGTGTTAAGAATACCTTTACTATACTGTTAAAGATCTCTCACCAGTGAGCCTTTCCAGACAGTCCTCATCTCAAATTAAATTCACTAGGATATGACATTTTAATTGGAACACTATTCCCATTAATTGGACAAATTAGTAGTATAGTCTGCTGGGGAAAGGTTTGTCTCCGGGAGAGTTGATTTGGAATTCACAACTTCAGAATTAAAAATCATCTACTACTGCCTTTGTTTCATTTGCGTCGTGGCAGCCAGTTTGTGTGTGTGCGCGCCGGCAGCCAGCATTGGTTCTCGTGGTCTCAGAGGCACCCAGGGCTCACATTGTCTTCATTAAAAGCGATTAAGGAATAGGTCAATTTAGTTTGCTTGGCTGGCTGGAGCTGTGCATTTCCTCTTATGAAATGTCTTTGTCTTCATCTGTGAGGCTTTGTGGGATTGTTTAGTCAAGCAGCAAAGATGAGCTGTCATTGTTTTATACGTGTTTGATTAAGTGTGTGTGTGTGTGTGTGTGTGTGTGTGTGTGTGTGTGTGTGTGTGTGTGTGTGTGTGTGTGTGTGTGTGTGTGTGTGTGTGTGTGTGTGTGTGTCTCCTCTGTGTGACTGTGTGTTTGGTACATGTAGAGCCTTTTCTCTGTTACAGTATCCTGTCTGGGCTGATGAATTGCTGTCTGATTAGCAATGAAGAGCAGCATTGTCCCTGCAGCTCAAACTAACTGTGAGCAATTAACTATGGTTAAAAAAATAATTAAACAATAAAGACCTCAGAATTTGTGAATTTCACAAACGTGTGTGGAGAGAGAAAGATGCAAAATTAAGATCAAAAGATTTCAGCCAAGAGCAATGTTCACAACTTGTGATTTTACCAATAAAAGTTGTTCAAAGTCAGTATTTCTAAAAGTGGGGTCCCGTGACCCCTGACCCCCCGAGTCCTTGAGAGGATTCCAGGGGGCTCCCCAGCTGAATTAGTTGATATAGCATAAAAATCAGCTTAACCACTTTAACCCCATATACATCTAATGGAAAATAGCCAATCTTTATTGTCACATCACAGGTTTACAGGTGTACAAGTTCACGGAATTTGGAAACATTTTTGAAACATTTTAATTTTAATGGCACCGACACCAGTGCTATTTCAATGTACCTTGCGAGTAGAACAAGTTGTGCCAAAACCCATACTCGACTTCGGAGAAAGACACTCCAGACAAACACAAAACAGAATATACTGTAGTAGTTACAACTGGTTGCAATTTGTTTATCAAATGGTTCAATCCATAGTGTTGTTCTGTCCTATGAATTAGTTCAGAGGTGTTGTTTGCGGGGAATACCTCCAAATGAAATGGTCAGTCCAATCTCCAGTCCAGGGTGAATGTTGACACTCAACTCAGCATAAAAATATGAATGAATGAATGTTCGACACCTATTGGTTGATGTCCGATAATAATACAGTATGAGTTTAGCACAGAATGGTCCCCGGTGAGAGCAGGTGTAAATAAATGATGTCCATATAATCATATAACAAAATGGTGTACTTGCCTATGTCTGCTAGACAAAAGTGTTCAATTCAGGCCAATCAATTACTAGTGTTAAACAGGAGTGTACGTTGACAGGAGACAGCTAATCTGTTCAGCGTTGGTTGGGAGTCCTTTTGAGATTCCTTCTTGTCATGTTCCACGCCATTGAGATCATGTGGTTTCTGGGCTACCAGAACATTGTGTGTCAACAACAGACACTGTGAGCTCCTGTGACTCTGGCTGTGTGGTGTGTTGTTGCGTTGTTGCGAGCAGCTTGAGGCTTGAAAAGAAATCGCAGTAGCTGTTTTGAAGTGCTGGCATCATTTATTCAGTGAGGCTTTTAAATGAAGTATGACCAACCTTATTGACCAACCTTATTCCTCACACACAGATACGCTTGTTCTTCTGTAACTACCATACAGATGAACCCTGGAACATCTTCCTAAAATGTTGCTCCCGTTGCTTCTGTCCTGCTGTACTGCTTGCAGACACCAAACCCCAATGCAGGCGAGATAACAGATATATATATATATATATATATATTCAGGATACGAGCTAATTAGGATTGATAGTGCGGAACCAAATGGACCCTTATTTGGTTCCATTTGTACACTCTAACCAACACTGAGGATTTTAAATTGCAGATTGGGGTCCCAGCCCAGAGATAATGCAGTGTTAGTCAAATAGTGGTACCTGTATCCCTATGGGTACATTTACGTACTACAGGAGATGTGAGAGAAACCGAAAATACATTTTACGGTTATGTTTAATAATGACAAAACATTGACAAGCTGTGTGTGAGTGAACCTGCTGATGTGCAAGCTGCAAGGTGTACACAACTTTTATAGAAAGTAATACATTATTTGAACATGTCCAGTTTTATCACTTGGAGCATGTTCACTTACTTGAAATGTTATGGCCAGAATTAATAATAAATCTGCTCATGAGGCACTAACTCTTTAACTCAATTTCTAAATTCTATTTTTATTCTTAAAGTTGGTTATCTTTTATTCATAGCACCATGTGCGTGCTATGGTTTTCACTTGCAGTTTCATAAGAAAGTATTGTAGTTCCTAAATCTGGGAAGGGTATTACTGAAGCCACAAACGTTTGAGAACCACTGGCCTAATACATATCATAATGGGGGTCCTTGAAATTTTAAAGGTTGAGAATCACTGTTGTACAGTACACCAATGTGGTCACAGCGGCTGTAGTGGCCACGCAACTTGGTTCCGAGCCCTAATTGGAACTCTGTGTAACATGTAGAGGGAACACCAAGGATAGGGGGTAAGGAGGAGAGATGCAGAGAGAGGGGGGGGAGCGGGGGGCTTCTAGATACTGGGCCAGGGGGAAAAAGTTCCCCCATGCTTGTCAGAGTTTGAGCAAGTTCAGAATTGATGGAGCCCACAGGCGGCACTGCTAATTTTAGTTGAAATCACCTAAGTGGTTTGGCTAATTTATCCATGCTCCTCGGCCTCAGCCCCTGGTTTCTGGCGCTCCCCCGCCTCCCCCTCCCTCGCAGATATATCCACAAAGCGTGAAGGTACCAGGAGGTGACAGTGGGAACAGAAGGGTATTTTGTGCCCAGCTGACTTGCGAGGCACTGGGTAGTTTCAACCCTTGACGTACATTTGGATACTGTTTGACCCTTAACGACAGTGCAGGTTTAATGATCTATTCTCTACAATGATTTATGCCACTGTGCATTCAATGGGATTTTCTTTCATTTATTCGTTGATAATTTCCAAACTGTGTTGTGTAAAACTAACGCAGGATCTAATACTGAATATCATCGCTGTTGGGTAGAAACCTTGTATCTCCATCTCTCATCGTTTTCTTCATAAATTAATACCCTATTTTATACTTTGTTGTATCACAGTGTCACGTAAAGAAATACCAGATCTAAAAGCTCACAACTCATTGCACCGTGACACGCTGTGTGTTGAGTTTACCATTTCTGAAAGGTTTTGAACATTCTTTCAAATCTTTGAAGATTTTCACCTATAATGACATGCCCAAATTAGGGACATTTTAACCAATGAAAAGACAAGACAGACAAGAGCATGCGACTAAATCATAATTACATTATTATCAATTGGAACTTTCTTTTATTTTTCTCATTTCCTAAAAAGTAACAGTTTTGGGCTTCGCCTGACAGCGACGACTACTTTTTACAACTTTCTTCATAGAGAAGTTATTGTGATAGAAATAAAAAATGCACAAGATGAGAATCTTGTTAAGTGGGTTATAGATAACAAGAAGAGTTTTTCTGACTTTGTATCATGAAGGTCCACCAGCTGAACGTACTGAATGAACAGCCTCTAACTTCACAAGAATTTCTGGGTGCCTTTTCAATATTTAGTACAAATCAGATCTTACAGTAGCTTCATCCTTGTGTCCTCGAACACTAATTTGACTGAAGCTTGAGAAAAAGGAATTTAAAATGAAACTTCAAATTGCCATGAAGGTTAAAAGGCCAGCATAGAGTAGCTGAATATTTTTCTTACCAGTAATTAAAAATCTTCGACTCTTTGTGGTGACTTGCTCTTTGTAAAGAAGACCCCTAGAATTCAAATACTGTAGCAAGATAAGAGATAGACACTGTCTGGTTAACTCATGGCTAATTAGTTGTGTTTTCTTTTACATTTCTTGAGATGTTATACTCATCAATGACATGATGAATAAAGAGGGCTTTTGTCTAACTAATATACCAGTAGTGATTATTCTGAAGAGTGAAATACATGAAAACAGAGGAAGAGTGAATAGGGATATGGGGGAATGTAAAAAAAACAAACATTTTGTATCATATTTCATATTTTATTGTAAAGTTTCACTACCTTCTGCAGCTAAAGGGAACTTTTTCAGTCTGAAACTCACAGACATCTCTGTCAATACAAAGCTATGATCCATTATAGCTTTGTTCTGTTACTTGTGGGGAAAAGCTGTCATTGAGCAAGTATTCTGAATCAAAGTGCAGCAGGGGCAACAGCTGTTCTTATTAGGATTAAAAGCAATAAACTTAGAGTCTAAGGGAATGCCACTGACATGCCATTACTTGGCACTAAAGGAAGGAACGTATAGTAGAAACACATTTTAGCAAGCCATTCAAAACAACTAAATAGTAAGGTGAGCAAAAATGTTGCAATCTTTAAAAAAGAGAGATGTGGAGGGAATCTTGCTGTTCGGGTGTAAAACCTATGCCTTGATGAAAACTCCCAAATGAATCTCCTAAAACAACACTGTGAGATTCTGAAAAGCCTGCTTCCTCAACATTTAATTTGCAGTCAAATTAAATATTAATTAATAATTAATAAGTATCAGATTAGCCACAGGTTCTTCACCTCAAGGACTCCTACTGTACAAGAATACAGGTGTGATTTGATACATTTCAGAAGGAATTTCAGGAAATGAATCAAATCAAATAATACAAGATCAAACAATAATAAAAGTCTAGAGTTTAATTATTTGATCCCTTCCCTTGTATGACATCCACAGAATACTGTCAATAAAAATGGAGAAGAAAATCTGTTCTTTTGTTTTCTTCTGACCGCCTACAGTAGAATGTGAGTTCTCACTAAATCATTTGAGGGCATTGAGCGAGAGGAGATGTTTGCAGTGTTGTGCGCGAGCCAAGCGTTTTTTGGCAGTGTGAGAGTGGGGTTTTATGTGCCAAGCACCTGGTCAAACTGCAAACAATGAGGGGCTTATGGATTCTCTTTATCCTGGGACAGCTCAGATGATATCTACAATGTTACAGCTCTTAGGGGCCCTTTTAAGAAATGCTGATGCTAAATAATGCTCAGCACTTCTGGATGCTGTAGCAATCTTTCTAAGCGTTATACATGCATTTTACTAGCAATAAATCATTACTATATTAGAGTTTATTCAGCTTACTAGATAATGTGTGCTTCTTTCGTAACTTATTACCGTTTAACAAAGCATTCTATACAAGCATCCACAATGTCAGACGTAAAATAACTAAGGCAGTTTGGTCTTACGGAACAACGATACTGCTACAGTATCTATAGGCAACCGTGATAATAACTCATTTCTGCAGAGAAACCGTTTCAATGTGGAGGGCCCTGCTCCGGTCTTTAGCTAATAATGGGTTCCACAGATGGGTTTTATTGGCTGAGGCACTCTACTGACTCCACTGTGTATATGGTGGAGAGTGTCAATGTGTCTCTCGTGCAGGATCATCTCACGGCTTAGGGAATGGATGGCGACTGCCAGACATGCTGGCAGTCAGTGGGCCTTCTCCCCTGCATTACCTGGGTTGGAGCCTGGCCAGGGTTAATTATAGTGGAGCTCCGCGTCTTGTGTCACCGTGGATAGGGCAGACAGAATATTGTCACACCGCCATGTCCTATACGGAAAAGACATGAGTAAAAGCACACACCTCCCGCCTCTGACTCGGAGCAGGCTTGTCTCTTTTCTGCAGTCACTTCCCTATCCCCTAATGTTTATCAGGGCTGCGTTTCATCCTACAGTGCCTGCCGTTTCAAACGTGATGCAACATCACAGCTCTAATGAGGTATGGAGGGAGGAAAAAGAAAAAAAATCACCTGAGATTTTTTTCAAGGTCTTTTACAAAGTCGCCTGAAGAAAGTGAATGTTGAAGCTGAGAGGGGGGAAAAAATCTAAAAACAAGTTTTGCATCTATCAACTCTCATCTGGCTTTTCTCTGAAGTAAAAGTGTGTTACCTCCCTTTTTTTCTTTACTCAGACAAGTGTCTAGTCATGGCAAGCTGGTGCACACTGCCCTAGAAAAAAAAGAACAGCTTGTGTTGCTGAAGTTTCCTCTCCTGTCTAGTTATTTTTAAAATGCCCCATTTCCGCCATTGTTGTGGCATTGTTTTGACCTTATGCAGAACAATTTTCCCCAAGTCAAATTAGCTTTCAACATTCAAAGAAATGTTCCAATATAATGGTTTGACGGTTCTGCCTGAGAAATATGAAGAAACGGAAGGCCATGCCACTGGGGTTAATAATATTCCTCCTCCTCAACAAGTACCTTGGGATCCTAAGTGTCCTTGAAAGCAAAACGGCATCTCACTTATGCTGGGCACCTCACAGCATTGCTGAGCTTCACTCATGGGTAATGGCAGTCTACTCTCCCAACTCTGTGCACACTTGTATAGTTGCTTCACACTCTTCTCCCCCCACTGGCAATGTTAACAAAGAGCTTTTCGCATTTTAGGTGAAGAAGCTGTTATGTAAATATTTCTCTGGGTGAAACGTGATATCTGCCTACTGGGTTAACAAGCTAAGATAATTGCTCAGAGCTTGTGCTCTTGCGTTCACATATAATCTATGTGGATGGGGAGTGCATCAACTGCAATGGATCAATAGCGGCTCATCAGTCTTGTTGCATGCACCAGTGTGAGAATTACCAGTCAGACTTCATGCAAGTCAATGAGCACCAGGAGCGCATTTCCCAGAGGCCGCTAAGTGCCCATATAGCGAGGGACCATCCTGGGGAACAGCGGCAAGGTCTCACAACCCGCTTTGATAAGACAGAGTCAGGGAGGCTTCTCGCTGAGATACCGGGCCCGCCGAGGGTATTACACCACCTGTTTGTTTCCGCATCTGCCCGGCAACACAGATATTACATGTCCTCGCTTTGCTGTGTCCACCAGGGAATAGGGGGTGTAAGATACAACAAAAAAGGTGACTGAGGAGCTCTTGAGTTTGGGATTATGATTTATTAATCTGCACTCCTCTAAATTCCAACCTAACCAGGCAGGGTTACGACGCACACTCTGGGGAGTAATCTCAATGCACAGAACAATTCAGGAAGTGCTGAAGTCCTGTCTTCTCTAAGTGCACAGCGCATGCAGCCAGAACGCAGTGCAGCCAAGGGACATGAGAGGAACAAAAGAGCTGGAGCCGAAAGTTCAACGTGAGGAGGTCGCTGATACAAAACTGAAAAGTTTATCATTCCTAGAGGGGCCGTATTGTAGTAGTCACCAACTAGACGCCCTGGTTTTCTCCTCTCCATTGTTCTCTCCAGAAAGCCTCTGTTTTAAAGTTAAAGTTCTTTGATCAGACGCAGTCGGTGAATTTTCCTCAATTCTTTTTTGCTGCTCTTGTTTTGGGAAATATTCCTAATTGGTCGGGCTTGTATAGAGATTACAGAATGAGCATTTGTTCACCTAACTGTATGTGTGGCCAAGCGTGGATGGCCATTGTCAGACATATAATACAAAATGAAGAATCTCTTCCGATCCCAACTATTAGGTCCATTAGAGCCTGAAGAGGTGCATTAATCTAGAAGTTAGGGTATGATTACAGTTAATTTGGTCCCACCTGTGAGACTGCAACCACTAAAAAGTCAAAGTCAACTGTTCTGGTACAGCAATGGCCTCAGGTGTACTTCACTACCGTGGAGATTCATCCAGCAGGAGAGAAACATTTTGTCTGCCAGACATTTCTTTGGCAATCTTTCACTGCTTGACTTGGCTCTGAGCTTGCACTTACCAGCCCAGCCAACAAGATGGTTAAAAAAGCAACAACGTTGACTTGAAACACAGAAGCTGTCCAATCACGATTTTCCACAGATACAGCGTCTTAATTTGAGAGTGTAAAAATTAAATATATTTTGCTGCACGTGCACAGGAAGTTATTCTTTGTACTTGCATACCCTGAGGCCTGACTTAGTCGCACACCAAAAATGCCGATCTACAAGTTGACAAAGTGCCGTGCTGCGAGCAGTTGTGAGCTGCTGTAAGCGTGCGATAATTCAAGAAATCAGTCGAACTAGTCTTGAGTGAAAAGGAAATAGTCCAAAATCTTGTTGTGGCTTATGCTAGAAATGTGTGCTGAGAAAGCTGTAAAATACTAAGACGATTCATGGTGAATTTTAAAAAATCTGTTTTGTCAAACATTTTGGTCCTCTGTGTCCATTTCCACCCTAAACGCACTGCACAGATTTCTTTACTAGTGTAAAATGACACGATCTCCACAGAGCTGTCAGCTGTATTGCCAGATCTCACCCAGACAGCATATGAAGTCAATTATGAGCGACCATTTCCCCCAGTGGTAATACATAGATGTCACTTAGAATGTATTTATTTTGGGGTTGCTCAGATATCTTTAACATGAAAGCCATCCATCATTACAGAATGTTGTGGTCTCCCGACTGATATCTCAAGACAGTTCTGAAAATGTGCTGCATTTTTTAGTGAAAGACAACGCAGTGTGTGAAAGACACAACGCAGTGTGTGAAAGACACAACGCTGTGTGTGTGTGTGTGTGTGTGTGTGTGTGTGTGTGTGTGTGTGTGTGTGTGTGTGTGTGTGTGTGTGTGTGTGTGTGTGTGTGTGTGTGTGCGTACTGCGTATGTGCGGGTGTGCATGAAAGAGAGAAGGAAGGCAAGACAAGTGAGAAACAGAATCTTTCTCTCAAACATTTGAATTGATTTCTCACTATAATAGGAAACGGTCATTTAAGTATAGTGATCGATTTGAGATTCAGTTTGTAGATTCAGTTATCCTGAATTGATGCTTGATTTATAGTCTGTAGAGTAAAACATGCACTTTGTGATGGACATAATGAGATGCATGGCTGTTTTCAGCTATTAGGATTATTACATAATTCATATATTCCACCCTGTGGCACTATACAAAGTGATCTGTGAATGTTGTTCTTTTTTTTCTCACTGCCTGGGATTTCCTCCAAATTGCTGTGTAAGTGAGAGAGAACAAAGCCAGTCCTCTGCCCATTAGAGCAGAGGAGCCATCCTTCACCTGACAAAGTTTGGGAAAGGACACGCGGATGCCTCTAGTCTACTTCATAGAGTTCAGCTCCGCTCCGCCTTGGGAGCCCAAGTTTGCGTGCTGAAGAGTGGAGCGGAGGGGTAAATGGGACGGGAGTGGTGGGTCGGCGGGGGTCTGCGCGAGACACGGACGCGAGGATGTGAATAGATGGTCTAAAATAAGAAGTAGCCCCTTGGTCAGAGTCGTGGCAGATGGAGGTTCAAAGAATGAAATGATGCCAGCATTCTTTGTGCAGTCTGGTGCCAGCAGTGCACTCGCTAGACCACTGGAGACCAGGGCAGGGCCGATGTGATAAGACAGCTGCCTTTACCTGACCTCCACAAGGTCACTTTTGGCCAGAGCAGAACATCACACTGACGAGACCAGGCACCGTGAAAAACAGTACAGAGAAGAATGACATGAAAGTGGAACAATTTTTTATTCTACAACTTGAATGATGTATTTTCTACAGCAGTGTTGTAAAAGTCTGCTCAAATGTTTTTGTAACTTCTTCAGTCTTTCGTGAGGAGTTTTATTGGTTGGAAAAGTTTCAAAGAGCGTTAAGGTTTCTAAGCTGTGTTTTAAATAAGCTATGCAGTATATCAAAGCAAAAATTAGCTTGGATATTTTTTGGGGGGTGCTAATGACTTTGACTGTCCCCGTGGAAAGGCTTACTGTTCCAAAGAAGTTCCAACGTGTGTGTGTGTGTGTGTGTGTGTGTGTGTGTGTGTGTGTGTGTGTGTGTGTGTGTGTGTGTGTGTGTGTGTGTGTGTGTGTGTGTGTGTGTGTGTGTGTGTGTGTGTGTGTGTGTGTGTGTGTGTGTGTGTGTGTGTGTGTGTGTGTGTTGTGGGGCGAGAGCAGTGTGTGCGATTCAGTAGTTAATAAATCATGCCAGATGAGTTTATCATGGAGATACAGCAGCTCCTCTGGGTCCCGGGCTAACAGCGAGTATCTGGGAGCTGGTACAACACATGATGAAATGCCGTTGTCACATATATCATTTTTATAGCCCCTAACTTTTTAACTTCATTGATGTCAAAGGGGCTAGCTGAATGATAGTGCATCAAATATCCCAATGTGTTGCTTTAAGGAAGAGCTGGCAGAGTTATCAAACCAGACGCGATTTGACTTATACAGTACATTTACTGGCACGTTACCTTAAGATCAGTTTTTATCAGCTTAATCCAGTTTGATTATCTGCTGGCAACAAATTAATTATTCTTGTTTACTGTAATTGAGTTCTTGGTTGAGTACTTGCTAAATCTGCCCAACTTTCTCATCCTGCCTTTCACAAGGGCATTGATAATATGATTAATATCTCCCCAGAGCGTGGTGAAGATCATACAGTCCTCTTATCTTTACACAGCTGATGCAGCTTGTCACCTAATGGAGAAAGTCTATTTGGATAACCATCATTAAATTGAGTTGATAGTTAACTGGCTCATGATCGAGTCCCTTGTTTAGTCATTGTAACAATATTTATTTCAGCTTAAACGCTCAACTCTATGTGTGTGAACATTTTGACTGGTTATTGTTTTATTAAGAGTGCCAATATCATATATATTTCTTGGGGAAATGTGTTTTTTATGGCGAGGAGACCAAACTCTTTGGAATGACTTTGAAGGTAAGTGCGGGTAGCGCACAATTCCTCCAGCGCTCCTCTCAGGGAATAGAAGTCAGTATAGCGGCTATCTCAGCTAATGACTTGGGAGAACAAACCTTGGTCTCTTAACATCTAAGACTTATTATTTTTAGCTCTGGCCAATGCTAAGCTTATCCCTCTTACAGGGAACACTTTTTGTGATATCAGATGTGGAAATTAAAGCTAAATGACTTAAGGGGAAGATTGCCCACACTGCAAGTAGGCTACTCTGACCTTCAATAAAGCTAAGCTTGACATGCCTATTTCCCCCCTTTTTACTCAAGCCTGTCCAAATCAATGGCCTTGTAACATGGTGGTTTGGAATTAACCTCTATTCCCCTCCAATCAGCTTCCCACATTTCTCCAAGTCCATTTTCAATGCCAGTCAGATACATTTCATTCAGGGGATAAAGCTTCAAGTTTCTAATATTAGAGAAAATTAGCAATTTGGATGTTTTCTTTCCATTTTTAGTTCAAATTATTGACCAAAAACAGTTTATATAAGGACAATATATCAGGTAGAAATGCAACTATTGAACAGTAACACTGAAACTGTGTTTTTTATTTAGTTGGAACTTTATTCGCTAGTCAAATGAGGCTAAATAAGGCTTCTGTTGTCTCCAGAGTTTTGGTTGTGACAATCTTTACTGTATATTGATTAATCTGATCAGCAGTAGGAAGGCAACGCTGCCTTGTAAGGTGCTCCACCAGACCAAAGAGTGGGTCTGTGATTTGCGGATCCATATCACAGTATGTTTATTTGTGGCTTTCAATATAATATGGATTTAACATAACATTCCAAGCAGGAGCAGAAATGAGAATGCAGATGATTTGAAATGTGTATTTTCTTTTCTTTTTCTTTTTATTGCAGTAGAACATGATTTTATACTATGAATAACTAAAATATCGTGTGCAGGCTTTGAGTTGAGCGAGAGTTGGAAAATCATTAATGTTATGTATTTTATTTGCATTTCATACTACTTTTGTCTTTACAGTAGCATTCAGGAAGCGGCTGCCAGGATCTATTGATCGCGCATTGCCAAATATCCATAACCGGGTGTTACGATGACATAATGCTGTGTGTGGTGTGGTGTCTTGACCGGTTGTTCTCTCGCTCGGTGCAGAAAAAACCCTGACCGTGAGTATCACAGCGCCTGCTGTCGGCCATTGAACCTTGTTTTCACCAGAAACGACATTCATTGCGCCGATTTAGAGATACAGGCCATTGAGAGCAGCAAGTTGAACAAGTGGATGCAGATTCATGCTCAACTTCAGTGTGGCAGTGTAGATCATGAAAGATATTTTCAGAAAAAAGATCATATAATTGCCAATGGTTGAGTCCAGGCAAGAAGCGCACCACCTACGTAGTTGAACAGTGGTGCGACAGCGGAGCTAACAACACTGCACAGCTTAAGACCCTGATGCTAAACCGGAGGGTGTGGAGGGCAGTGATTCAGGAGTCCAAAATTGGTGTTGGCACTCTTGCATATCGCATCTCAATGTATTTCCCTACCTATGGGGGTACACCATTCTTTCACAATTATTCCTCTAATGTATTCAAACCATATTTGTAAATGATGCCTGTTGGGAATGCATGGCCCTCCGCTTTATTTGTTGTAAACATTGTAAAAGTACTTACTATCGCTATCATTACTATCATAGTACTTGGAGGCCAGTCAGTCTATGACATCATTGTATGACGACATAATGATATCAGAGATCTCCGTATAAGGGCATAAAATAAACAAAGGCACGCACGCGCACACACGCATGCATGCACGCACGCGCACGCAAGCACACACACACACACACACACACACACACACACACACACACACACACACACACACACACACACAGATTCAGTGCATTTATAGATAGATATTTACACCAACTATTAACTTATTTGCTTGTTTTTGCTATTTTCTATTAGAATCTGTCTAGAGATTAACTTAATTGTAGCATGTACCGTAAAAGCAATGTCAGTAAGATCAAATTTGCGACCTAAATTAATGTAACAATGCATTGCATCGAGACACGTTAGTTTGTAGACTATCTTTGTACTACAGCCTGCGTGTGCATAGGCAGTGGGCACTGTATAATCCTGCTTGTTTGCATGCAACCTGACCAATTAATATTTAGCAAATATGAGGCAATTCAGCTGTTTGTCAAATGGTCATGTCTTGTGTTCACCAGTGATTTGATTCATGATTTGATGTCATGATATCACCTTAGGACCCACTAGCATGCTGTATCGAAATAAACATGTCTACAAGTGTTTCATCATACTGTATACAGTAGCGGCCTACAGTACCATATACACCCAAACGCCCACTGATGATGAACATGCAGCAGGGAGAGACCAGCCTGTAATGATCAGCATACTCTCTCACAAATGCGATCATATGAAATGTTACTGTAACTCGCACACTATTTTTGGTCACAGTTTGAAGCCCTGCTCAGGCAGAAATGTTTAGAAAAGGCAGGCAGCTGCAGGCTGCAAACTGATGTAAAATAAAAAATAAAAAAATAAAAAAAATATTGAGCTCAGTTGGTATTTACTTGCCTCAGTTAATCGGGCTACCGTTAATGTTGTAATTCTTGATCCTTGGATTCATCCCCCAAATATTTTTTTCTTTCAATTCATCACCACATGAAGGCTTGAGTTACATTTTTGTTGTGACTTTTTTTCACAGTGAATGAACGAAACAAAGAAAATACTTACTAACAACAGCAAAAGCAAATTAAATCTGTTTTAGTCTTGAATCGTATCCTCAGTAATTCCAAAACACACATTTTCACTCTACTTATCTATTTCAGTAGTATTGTTTTAAACGGGGCAGATCGTGGGTGTAAACAAAAGGGTGCTAGATATCAGTGGCCACAATCAAATATTTGTGAATTCACCTTGAATGTTCTGACCTCTCCTATTGATTTATTTTTCTTTCTTTTTTTCTATAACACTTGTTCTACAAACAAGTGTACCAAGGATTGTTCCCAATGGATGGAGTGCCAGTGGACTATTTCGAGTTGTTGTATTTTCTTGCTGGTATGCCCACTCTCACCTCTGCTACTTCACAGTTCACACACAGCATCACGCTGAGAGCTTAAAAGTTGGTGCTGATGTTTTTGACTCCTTCTAGTAATGAGATGAAGTACAGTGCATAAGGGGGAGAAATCTCAAGACACTTTTCCAGAGGGCTTTGGAATACGTTTGGTAAGAATGTTTATGATGCCAAAGACCAGGGCTGGCTTCTCATTAGCTCCTTTACCCGTTGCAAGAGTTACAGCGGCATTAGTCTTTTGGGTTCGTCTTCAAACGCTCCCATATTTATACCCATCAAGCAGTGACTGCCTGTGACACCCTTGTGTGCATTCGGGGGGAACTTGCTTAGTTAAACGCCACAGAATAAATGCAGAAATGTGAGATAAACTTGACAAGATCAAACACTGGTGAATGTACAGACGCTGGCCAGTGTTCTGAGTGTGCTGCATTATTCATGTTCTCCAACATGGGATGCCTAATGAGAGTCTGGTGGCTGTTTTTGGTGTTGGAGTCATGGAAATCTTAGTGTGACCCAACGTTAGATAGGAGCGCCTAGAGTCCACAGGATGCAGCTCGGCATTAGTGGTGCAGCCAAGGCCAATTGAGTTCATCATCAGCACTACAACTTGGGAGAAATGTGATTACCTCTCATAAAATCATTAATATCAATACCGGCTTATAACTTTATAGATTGTTTCTTTCTCATAACTCTCATAACAAATTTAACTAAAGCACATTCAACAATTAATGCATATTTTGTGTCACAGTGTAACAATTGAGACGTTTCTATCATTCAAACCAACCAGTTTGACCAAACATAAATAGCAACTGAAACAAATTAGGTTTTCTCCACAGTATAATGAAGACTTTTAGATGGGGATTAGGATTTCCTGATATACTTGAAACTCCCTCCAGAGGGTTGCTCTCACTTCAAGCAGCTTGTGCCTGTGGTTAAATGCAAAGATTTACCACTAGCATCATAATAAGGCAGTGCAACAAAACAAGGATTATCACCCCACGGGCTGCTGGTTGGGTGGGAGGACACTCAGCCAGAGCTTGAGCAGCCATCCTAATAACTACAAACATCGATTGAAGAGTGAGCGAGGGACTGCAGCAGAGCATGTTGTCTTCATCGGTCCTGTTTCAGAAATGGCTATAACGTATTCAGACTGAAGGGCTTCAATTAGACTTTAAAAACTCTGTAATTGGTGTCTTACTGCAGATTGCCTCTAGGTGCGTGGTGCTGAAATTGCCACAGCCCAACTCCCAGTTTGATGTTTGTAGCACTCTGATTGTCAAGGGGGCGCCATGGTCGCAACTTAAGGTAATAGGAAGAGTGTGGTTGTGTTTTTAAGCCACGTTTGTGTCTTACAGACAGGTCCTGCATGGTACAGTACCTGGGAGTAGCATATTACCTGGGAGTGCCATCGGTACTGATGCAGATCACACTGCAAAAGGTACACAGTAATGTAGTCTGTGTTCATTTTACTCTGAGACCTATGGGTCCATTTTTAAAATGAGCAAACAAAGCAATACAACGTTTGGGCCTAACCGGCCTTCGTCGTTAGGCCTTTGCCTATTTCTTTGTCTGCTCTGTTATTAACACAATCTTTGCCATGGGACAAGAAATCTCGTTTTCTCTCCACAACACACCTCTGTCAAGTAATGCTACCTCCGATGGCTGAAACCAATGGAATTAGACCGGCTCCCACTGTGTACAACGCTGGGTTCATTTTGACTCCCACAATATAGATAAGAAGGCACCGTTTGCATTCCGAGTTTTTCTTAGATTGCACAGCTATACTGCATGATGTTGGAAGCCCAACAAAAATATATTTTACTTGTATGTACGTGTACATAAAGCACAACCTTGAACCTTGGATATTACCATGTTCTGTTCGTGACTGTTATTTTTCACAAACTTCTTTTTTTACTCAAATTTACAATATTATGTATTAAACACGCACGCACGCAGGCGCACAGACACACGCATGCACGGACGCACGCACCTGAACTGTAGTTTTTGTCATGTATATGCATGTTTACAAGACCCACTATTCAATATCAGTGGAAAATATCATTTGTTTAATCTGTTTTCAAATTTCATGAATAGCAGCAACTAACTCAGGGCCTTAGAAAAAACACCAATGAAAGGCATGTTTAAAAAGAAAGGGTAAGTAATGATTTCTGAATAATGATCAATTCATATTGTGCATTGGGGGAAGAAGCCTTCTATCATGGTATGTCAATGGAGACATATATAGTAATAGTAACAAAAGTGAAACAACATTTGTATGCAAATTCTTTTTTGCAAATGTCTGCCTGATCACTGTCCAAATGCTCCCTTAGAATATATTCAAACCTAACCTGCAGAAATAACTGCAGCTGAATAAAAACATCAAGTAACTTGCACAGAAGGTTTTTTTCTGTTTCATTTGCCCATCATCGTGCAGTATCAGTTGAGAATTCAGAGAACTCAGCCGTGCCTGCCCGGGCGGTTTCCACAATCTGAACCCCAGCATACTTCCTGTTAACAATCCAGTCTGCTTAGATTTGAGTATGTTGACAGCTGCAGCGACGCTATGTGATGTCTACTTCTTTGTTTAGATGTGTGTTTTCAGACACTGAGTCCAGACGTGTCTTTTCTGTAATCGCTGCATGGCACTTCCATTTTTAATAGCATGATGATGATGGGAATAATAACAGATGATGAGACAAAGCAGAATTCAAGACAGGCTACTGGGATGGGGTTAAACCAGTTTCTATTCTGTCTGACTCAAAACCACAGTATATAACGTCACACACCTGGCACGTCCATCTACCAAGTGCCGGTAAAATGCTACTAATTGGAATGAGAATGGAAAGGAGATACTGCAAGGTGTTACAGTATATGAGCTTCCATGGTTATGTCATGGAGGCAGAACTTTGTCAAATTAGTTGCAAACAAATAAAAAAAGATTGATTTGAGGTACAGAGATCTGAGAAAGGTTGTGGCTTTGAGGTCAGTGATGATTTTGCGTCGCCAAGTTCCTGAAAGTGTGTGACCTTATACTAACAAGAGTCCATGAGCGCTTATAGTTAAAGTCGGAAAACATCTCGCTCTCTACAGTCAGAGCCATTTCCTCTGTCGGTATTAGCTCTGTAACAGGCCTCCGTCGCTCCACTGCCACTAACGCGGACAGGCCCGACTGCACTCCAATCCAACATGTCAGCCTCACCGTGACTTTTCCGCAGGCACAAGCAGCCCTCTGTTAATTCACAGAGGAACAAACACCGCGTGGCGAAAAAAGGGAAAAAAAATGCCCCAGCGCCTGCACCTCCAGAGGTTCTTTCGCTCAGCTTAGAGAGCACCTCAGCATGGCTCCTGAGCCTCTCCCAGCCTCGCCCCAGCCCTCGGTCGCACCCCCTAGTCGCTTTTCACAGCCCCACACAGCCTGTGGCTGATGGGATGAGGTGAGAGGGGGTGAGAGGGGTTGGTCACACTCAACCCGGTTAAGGAGCAGTGTGGGGTCCGGTACAGATGGAGGGGGTCCCTGCCCATGAACCAGAGAGACTGGCCTCTGTCTGTTTGCCTCCATGCTGGCACCTCATGAATGTTTCAGTAGAGGGTTATGAAGTCTGCCTGGAGAGTCTGGCCTAATCCTGCCTTCCCCCAGCCCTGCTGCTGCTGCTGCTGCATGCCACAGTGCCTCTGCTGCCCACTGAGGGGGCTGAGATGTGGTCAAGCAGATGCAGATATTGAACTTCCTGTGGGCTGCTTTAGTCTCGTACCCCGCCGCTCCTCTACCTAGTACACAGAGAGACAGGTGGGATTAGAGCACTTACACTGTCAAATCAACAGTGGTAATTTAACTTAGAGAGTGTACGAAATGGAAC